>NC_052153.1:158088414-158463414 GCF_902713615.1 Scyliorhinus canicula
TCAAGGGCAGTCACTCTCACCTCACTTCTGGAGTTCAGATCTTTTGCCAATGTTTGACCTAAGGTTGTAAGGAGGTCAGGAGCTGGGTGACCCTGGTAGATCCCAAACCGAGTATCAGTAAGCAGGTTTACCAGTGCTGCTTGATAGCACTGCTGATGACCCCTATCACTTTACTGATGATCAAGAATAGACTAACGAGGTGGTAATTGGAAGGGTTGGATTTGTTCAGCCTTTTGTGTAGAGGACATACATGAGCTACTTTCCACATTGCTGCTTCGATGCCAGTGTTGTAGCTGTACAGGAACAGTTTGGCTAGGGATACAAGTTCTGGAGCATACTTCATTACTATTGCCAGAATATTGTCAGGGCCCATAGCCTTCAGCTGTTTTGATATTATGGAGTGAATCAAATTGGCTGAAGGCTGGCATCTGTGGGGACCAAGATGGAACTGAGGAGGACAAGATGGATTTGTACTTCTGGCTGAAGATCGTTGCAAATGCTTCATCCTTATTTTTTGCTGAACTCTCCCATCATTGAGGATGGGAATATTCTGGTTAATTGTTCAAATGTCAATGTGGCAGGACTGCAAAGCCCATGATCTGATCCATTGGTTGCGGAATCACTTAGCTCTGTTTGTCACTTACTGCTTATCAAGTTTGGCACGCGAGTAGTCTTGCATTGTAGCTTCACTGGTTTGACACATCATTTTTAGATATGTCTGGTACTGCTCCTGGGATGCCCTACTGCACTCTTCATTGAATGAGGGTTGATCCCCTGGCTTAGTAGTAATGGTCAAGTGGGGGATATGCCAGGCAATGAGGTTACAGATTGTGGTTGCGTACAATTCTGCTGCTGATAATGGCCCACAACACCTCACTGTTGCCAAGTCTTGAGTTGCTGGATCTGTTCAAAACCTACCCCATTTAGCACGGTGGTAGTGCCATTTAATGTAAAGACAGGATTTTCGTCTCCATAATAACTGCGTGGTGGTCACTCCTAGCAATACTGTCATGGACAGATGCATCTATGGCAAGCAGATTGGTGAGGATGAGGTCAAGTGTGCCTTTACATCTTGTTGATTTCCTTGCCATGTTAGTTCCAGACCCAGCAGACCCAGTCCAGCAGTTACATCCTTTAGGACTCAGCCAGCTTGGTCTGTAGTGGCACAACCGAGCCACTCTTGGTGCCTCCGCCAAGTGGTGTTCAACATGGAGAATGACTGGTTCATCAACTGCGGGTGAATGGGGGCCTGCATTTCATAAACTGCTGAAACTCTTTCTTTAGAAATAGATCACAAGTACTCATTTTTACTGACTATAGTTTACGTCTTTAGACTAGAGATGAATATTATCCTTAAGTCACAAATCACAAGGAGCTTGACAACATATACAATATTTTCAGGAAAAATACTTTATAAAATCATAAAATAGAATGATGCTTCTCAAGGCCTTTAATGTAAATCTAAAATTACAGCAACCTTCATCACGTGCAGTGACTTTAGTAAGCAAAAGTAAAGGATGTATAACAATTTTAAATATAATTAGAGGAGTCAATTAGGGGTTGGTTTAGCTCACTGGGCTAAATCGCTGGCTTTTAAAGCAGACCAAGCAGGCCAGCAGCACGGTTCGATTCCCGTACCAGCCTCCCCGGACAGGCGCCGGAATGTGGCGACTAGGGGCTTTTCACAGTAACTTCATTGAAGCATACTCGTGACAATAAGCGATTTTCATTTTCATTTCAATTAACAACAAAAATTAAATCGTAGACTAGAAAAAGCTCATTTTGTAAATGTTCATTCTGAAATGAAGCAAATTGGGCCATACAGCTTAGCCATATGACAAGTAATGGGAAAATGCACCATCTTCTGGATTCCTTCTGTACTGTCAGTTACATTTCTCAATGTCTGTCACACGCTGAATTCTTACAAATTTGCAGTTTCACGAAATTAGAATTATATCAAATAAACAAGGCCTGTATATAAAATTACCAAGTTTTGTAAATAAGGTTTAAATTTGGAGAGGTAAAAATTTCATTACCCCTTCCTATCTGCAGAGTTAGAAATGGCTCCTTCCCTTTTTTAACTTTACAATGTTGGCATTTTACCAGAATAATCTCTCTAGGTCCTTAATAACTTGTCCAAATGGTCATTTATTTAAGAGCGAACCATGTCAATGTCCATTAATAGGCTAATAGCCTATTAGCTCAACTAAAGTCTTGCTCGTCAGTCATTGTTCACATATAGAAAAGTTGTTGATTAGCGATCAGAAACAAGGTTAATTTCCCTCCTTTCCCCAGGACACTCTGGCCCTCAACCAAAACTTTGGCTGTGATCAGCTAACTTAACACAGGTTGCATAAAACCTCAGGCCTCCTGGTCTCCAGAGTTCAGTAACTAATTGGCCACGCCAAATTTCCATTCCAAAATTAAATGTCCTATGGCAGTTTTAACAAAATTAGACTAATCAATACTAACCTGAACATTCCACACAAACACAACACCATCATCCCCAGCTGAAGCAAACCTGCAAAGTAAGGTTAGAATACAACTTATTCTCTACAAATTAAATGCAGAAATTCATAAAGACTGCAAACATTATTACAGCTGTACAACAAGTCACTACAACAAACATTTTTCTAAAATCTTCTTTTGCGTGTAAAAGAAACCTTCCGATGAAGTAATTTACACTTAGCGGCATACTACATAAGGAATTATAACTGGGTTATGAGATTCAGGTGAGTGGGAGGTGAACGCCAAGCAGTTTTTCTGTCAATCTCAAGTTAAAATTGCAGTCAGAGCTTGATGAAATTATCAGATCCTGATCTGCATGCTTTTTAAAAAGGGCACTGCTGGCATTAAAAGTCAGGATAAGAACATCAAAACACAAGAGAAAGGTGGTGTAGGCTATTCAGCCCTTTGAGCCCACTCCACTATTCAATGAGAACATGGCTGATCTTCCACTTCAACACCATTTTCCTGCACTATCCCTGTATCTTGATGTTTTTAATATGTAGAAATCTATTGATCTCAGTCTTAAACATACTCAACGACTAACCTTCCACAGCTCTCTGGGGTAGAGAATTCCAAAGATTTACCACCCTCTTGAGTGAAGAAATTCTTCCTCATCTCAGTTCTAAATGCCTATCCCTCAGTCTGAGACTGTGTAATCTGGTTCTACACCCCCAGCCAGGAGAAGCATCCTTCCAACATCTACCTTGTTGAGCCTCTAAGAACTTTGTAAACTCCAGAGGAATTAGTCTAGTTAGTTAACCTTTCTTCATAAGGATAATTCCTCCATCCTAGGAATTTGTCTGGTGAACCTTTGGTGCACTCCCTCTGTGGAACATACATCTTTCCTTGGGTGCAGTTTTGCCAAGGCTCTATGTAATTGCAGTGGACATCTTTACTCCTCCACTCAAATCTCCAGCCAACATTTGCCTTTTTAATTGCTCATTGTACCTGCTTTCAGTGACTCATGAACAATGACACCAAAGTTCCTTTGATGTTCAACACTTCACAGCCTCTCACAATTTAAGGAATTCTCAGCCGTCGGGATATTCCATTTTGCCGGCAGCCCGGGGGTTTTCCAACGGCGTGGGGCGGCCCCACAATGGGAAACCCCATTGACCAGCCGGCGAAACGGAGCATTCCACCAACGTGCTGAACCAGAAATCTGGCACGGCGGGACGGAGAATTCAGCCCTCTGTATTTCTGTTTTTGCTACCGACCAAAGTGAATAATTTCACGTTTCTCTGCATTGTATCCCGTCTGCCAAATTTGTGCCTACTCACTTGGCCTCTCCAAATCCCCTTGAAGCATCTTTGAATCCTCCTCCCAACTCACATTTCCACCAAGTGATTGTATTAGCTGCAAATTTAGAAGTATTACAATTAATCCCCACATCCAAATCATTGATACCGTTTGTGAATAGATGCGGCACAAGCACTGATCCTTGCAGTACTCCACCAATCTCAGCCTGCCAACCTGAAAATAACTCAATTATTCCTACTATTTTCTGTCCATTCTGCAAGTTACACAATAACTTGTAACTTATTACAAGTTACAGTTTGTTTAAATGGATTTCCCTTTCATAAATCCATGTTGGTTCTGCCCAATCCTACCATTGTTTTCTAAGTTTCCAGTTATAACATCCTTTATTATACACTAAGAAGTCTTACAACACCAGGTTAAAGTCCAACAGGATTGTTTCGAATCACTAGCTTTCGGAGCGCTGCTCCTTCCTCAGGTGAATTACTTTAACCTGGTGTTGTAAGACTTCTTACTGTGCTCACCCCAGTCCATCGCCGGCATCTCCACATGATGTGCCTTATTATACAGATTAGCATTTCCCCTACTACTGTTGGGATGCTAATAGGTCTGTAGTCCTCAGTTTTCTCTCTTCTTCCTTTCTTAGTGGGATTACATTTGCCAACTTCCAATCTATAAAATTTTGAAAGATGACCACAAATGATGTGAAACAGATGGAAAATGGTCATTAAGTCATCTGGGGGCAGCACAGTGGTTAGCATTGCAGCCTCACGGCGCTGAGGTCCCAGGTTCGACCACGGCTCTGGGTCACTGTCCGTGTGGAGTTTGCACATTCTCCCCGTGATTGCGTGGGTTTCGCCCCCACAACCCAAAAATGTGCACGCTAAATTGTCCCTTAATTGGAAAAAATTAATTGGGTACTCTAAATTTATTTTTAAAATTAAGTCATCTGGGATATTTTGCTGCCCGCCAATCAGATAGCCAGGCAGTGAAGGATATTACTACAACCTTGTCTTTACACACAAGTTTTTATTTGCATAAACACATCTTACAAACATGCACCTCCAAATCTCAACCTGCACAATGCCAGGCCGCTGCTATAAATATAAAACAAATGGCTGCCACATTTTACAATTAACCATCTGATTAATATGGAAATTTCACCATTCACCCAGTTCCTCCCAAACAGGTTGGGTTGAAATTACCTTTAGATTTTAACAAGTAATATTTTGATTATACTGTGAAATATTAGCCAAACAGTTTTAAATAACTTCAAACGTTATTTCTGAATGTAAATTGCTTAGTTGCAAATGATTAACATTTGATAAGAAATCTAATTCTATCAAGTCTCAGTTTTGAATTGGCAATATCTAATCCTGTTCAGGATCAACAAATACTTCAATAGCTCTGTCCATTATTTTCATCATGCTAAATGTTCCTGGCATATACAAGTGCAAATAACCATCTGTACTTGTGCAGGTAAATGTTCAGAATTACATTTTGAACCCAAGTTAATGGATTTGCAAAGACTGGTGACTTAGAAACATATTACCAAAGCTTGACTGTCAGCAGGCTCCTGCTCAAGCTTCGCTTTGCTCAATGGCCTTTCACCTTCATTGTTCCTGACTTCATGTCCAAAAGAAGATACAGGAAGAAGAAAATAGCAGCTGCCATGAAGGCTGAGACCAGGTCAATTTACCATCCCGTGAAGCAATGAGAAAATAGTCTACCTGCTGATTGCAGCTGAGGCCCAAAAGGACAACAAAAGCCATCTGCAAAGTATTCTATAAATGAGGGGATCACAGAGAACTCCAAGCATGAAACCCTGTTCACTGCAAGGTGCAGCGAAGGAGCATGCCCATGGAGAAGCTTAATTTAATGATTCACACAAAGCTCCAATACTTGTGGCAAAAGAAATAGCCAGTAGTGTAACTGGTTTCATAATATTTCAAGAACTTTAAAAATACAAAGCCAGTTATAATTTTCCTCAATAAGAAATGCAACCATACTAAATGTAATGCTGATCTTAAAATTTAGACTTCACTAAAAGATTAGCAGGAGGAAATTATAGCCATGAGTTATTTTCTATATTAAAATATTTATTTCACAACGTAATTGATACACTTTCTACACATATTTATTATGATGACAAGGACAAATTTAATAAATGGCACACTATTACAAAAATGACTGTGATCCATACAGATGGGAAAGGCCATATGGTCCATTTAGTTCACCTTTCCATAGAAAACTATAGAGTGCTTCCCTCTTCCCATCCCAGCCCCACGCCTTCCTCATCAGAGTGGCTACAGAAAAAAAAATATTTTGTGTTGTAGGTTAATCCTCATTTCGAGTAGTTTCAATTCCGAAATCAGCCAGTTTAGCATCACTGCAATTTTCCAGTGCATCGACCAGAAACTTCACACTTGTAACAATAGGGAATAATTATTGGCCTACCAGATTGACTGAGCTAGACCAAATTAAAAGCTGTGATATCATACTCTATCCATACTGTCAATGTTTCCTGTGGTTGCAAATGGGAAATATTCTATGCTCCAGCACTGACATTCTTCAAACTAGACGATTGGTTGACAGGGTAAATCTTAATAGCCTAATGTATCATTTACTAGTCTTAAGGTGGTAATATTTGTAATTTGTACCATCCGAGTCATACCTTCACATCTTCTGTCACTTAAAACCAATACATTTTCTCTTCCCAACCCCTCCATAACTATGGTCAGATAATATTAAACAAATGCTACGTTTTAAAATCGGGAAAAGAACATTTCTACCCATCAGGTTTTCATTGAGAAAAGCATCAAAACAAGATGTAAATGCAATGTATTGCAACAGTCCATGGCTAACAAAATAAATTAATAGGATTCTTTCCAAAGAGAAGTCATATAAAGCTGCCAGAAAAACTAGCAAGCCTGAGGATTCAGAGCAGTTTTGAATACAGCAAAGGACGACCAAGAGATTGATTGAGAGGGAAAAAATAGAGTACAAGGACAAACTTGCAAGGAACATAAAAGCAGGCTGTAAGACCTTCTATAAGAATATAAAAAGAAACGGATGAATATAGACAATTCTGCCTTACAATCCAAAATGAGTGAATTTATAATAGAGAACAAGGAAATGGCAGAGCAATTAAAGAACTACTTTAGTTTTGCCTTCACTGAGGAACACACAAATAACATCCCAGAAATGCTAAGGAACGAGAAGGTGGAATTGAAGAAAATTAGTATTACTGGAAAAAAAAAGCGCTGGAGAAATTTATGGGATTGAGAGCCGATAAATCCCCAGGGATTACATTTGCAGGAGGTGGCCATGGAAATAGTGAATGTGTTGGTTGTCATCTTCCAAAATTCTGTAGACTCATGAACAGTTTCGGCAGATTGAATGCCAAGTGTAACCCCACTATTTAAAAATGGAGGGAGAAAACAGGGAATCACAGACCAATTAGCTTAACATCAGTAGTAGGAAAGTGCTAGAATCTATTATAAAGAATGTGATAACAGGATACTTAGAAAATACCAACACGATTAGGCAATAGACAAAGTCAATATGGATTATTGAAAGGGAAATGATGTTTGACAAATCTGTTGTCGTTTTTTTTGAGCACGTAACTCGCAGAATAGATAATGGAGAACCAGTGGATTTTCAGAAAGCTTTTGATAAAGTCTCACATAAGTGGTTAGTGTGCAGAATTAAAGCACATGGGATTTGAGGTTAATATACTGGCATGGATTGAGAATTAGTTAACAGACAAGAAACAAAGAGTAGGAACAAGGAACAGATGGGTCTTTATCCAAAGCGGGTGAACGTTGACGAGTGGAGTCCCACAGGGGTCAGTGTTTGGGCTCAAGCTATTCACAATATGCACTAATGATTTGGACAAGAGAAACAAATGCAATATTTCCAAGTGTGCTGACAACATAAAATTTGTTAGGTATGAGAGTGGTGAGGGGGATGTTAAGAGGCTTTAAGGTGATTTAGACAAGTTGAGTGAGTCAGCAAATACATGACAGATGCAGTATAATGTGGATAAGTGTGGAGTTATCCACTTTGGTAGGAAAAACAGAATGATAGAGTATTATTTAAATGGTAATAGATTGATGTACAATTCTGGTGTACAAAGGGATCTAGGTGTCTTTGTACATCAATCACTGAAAGCAAGCTTGCAGCTGCAGTAAGCAGTGAAGATGGCAAATGGTATGTTGGCTTTCATTGCAAGAGAACTTGAATACATGAGCAAGGATGTCCGACTGCAGCTGTACAGAGCCTTAATGAGACCACACTTGGGAATATCGTGTGCAGTTTTGGTCTCCTTACCCAAGAAAGGAGACACTTGCCACATAGGAAGTGCAGCAAAGGATTATCATATGAGGTGATTGAGTCGACTCGGCCCATATTCACTGGAGTTTCGAAGAATGAAAGGGGAATCTCATTAAAATAAATAAAATTCTGACAGGGCTGGCCAGACTAGATTCAGCAATAACGTTTCCTCTCGCTGGGGGTTTTCTAGAACAAAGGGATTACAGTCTCAGGACACAGTGTAGGCCATTTAAACTGAAATGAGAAGAAACATCTTCACTTGAGGGTAATGAACCTCTGGAATCAAAACATAGAACAGTACAGCACAGTACAGGCCCTTCAACCCATAATGTTGTGCCGACCATTTATCCTAATCTAAGATCAACCTAACCTACACCCCTTCAATTTACTGCTGTCCATGTGCCTGTCTAAGAGTCGCTTAAATGTCCCTAATGACTCTGACACCTCTGCTGGCAGTGCATACCACACACCCACCACTCTCTATGTAAAGAACTTACCTCTGACATCTCCCCGATACCTTCCTCCAATCACCTTAAAATTATGTCCCTTCGTGACAGCCATTTCCACCCTGGGGAAAGTCTCTGGCTATCCACTCTATCCATGCCTCTCATCACCTTGTACACCTGCCTTCTTCGCTCCAGTGAGAAAAGCCCGAGCTCCCCCAACCTTTCTTCATAAGACATGCCCTCCCATCCAGGCTGCATCCGGGAAATCTCCTCTTTACCCTCTCCAAAGCATCCACATCCTTCCTATAATGAGGTGACCAGAACTGGCACAATATTCCAAGTGTGTTCTAACCAGAGTTTTATAAAGCTGCAGCAAAACCTCACGGCTCTTAAACTCAATCCCCCGTTAACGAAAGCCAACACACCATATGCCTTCTTAACAACCCTATCAACCTGGATGGGAACTTTTGAGGGATCTATGTACGTGGACCCCAAGATCCCTCTGTTCCTCCATACTTGCAAGAATCCTGCCTTTAACCCTGTATTCAGCATTCAAATTCGACCTTCCAAAATGAATCACTTCATATTTATCGAGGTTGAACTCCATCAGTCACTTCTCAGCCCAACTCTGCATCCTGTCAATGTCCTGTTGTAACCTGCAACAGCCCCCAACACTATCTACAACTCCACCAGCATTTGCGTCATCGGCAAACTTACTAACCCACCCTTCCACTTCCTCATCCAAGTCATTTATAAAAACCACAAAGAGCAGAAATCCCATAACAGATCCCTGCGGGACACCAGTGGTCACCGACCTCCACGCAGAATACTTTCCATCCACTACCACTTGCTGTCTTCTTTCGGCCAGCCAATTCTGTATCTAGATAGCCAAATTTCCCTGTATCCCATGCCCCCTAACTTTCTGAATGAGCCTACCATGGGGAACAATATCAAATGCCTTACTGAAATCCATATACACCACATCCACTGCCCGACCTTCATCTATGTGTTTCGTCACATCCTCAAAGAATCCAGTGAGACATGTGAGGCATGATCTGCCCCTCACAAAGCCATGCTGGCTATCTAAGGGGCTGGTTTAGCACAGTCGGCTAAACAGCTGGTTTATATTGCAGAATAAGGCCAGCAGCGCAGGTTCAATTCCCGTACTGGTCACCCCGAACAGGCGCCGGAATGTGGCGACTAGGGGCTTTTCACAGTAACTTAATTGAAGCCTACTTGTGACAATAAGCTATTATTATTTAATCAAACCATGTTTTTCTAAATAATCATAAATCCTATCTCTCAGAATCCTTTCCAATATCTTGCTCACCACAGACGTAAGACTGATGGGTCTGTAATTCCCAGGGATTTCCCTATTCCCTTTCTTGAATAGGGGAACAACATTCGCCTCCCACCAATCATCCGGTATTGCTCCACTGGAGAGTGAGGACACAAAGATCATCGCCAATGTGCAACAATCTCTTCCCTCGCTTTCCGTAGTAACCTTGGGTATATCCCATCAGGCCCAGGGGGCTTATCCATCCTGATGCTTTTCAAAATTTCCAGCACATCCTCCTTCTTAATATTAACGTGTTCAAGTCTATTAACCTGGTCCACACTGTTCTCATGGGCAACAAGGTCCCTCTCTCTAGTGAATACTGAAGCAAAGTATTCATTTAGGGCTCGCCCATCTCTTCAGACTCTTGGCACTTCCCTCCACTATCCCTGATCGGCCCTACTCTCACTCTGATCATCCTCTTATTTCTCACATAAGTGTAGAACGCCTTGGAGTTTTCCCTAATCCTTCCCACCTAATTCTCTACCACAGAAAGCTGTGGAGGCCAGGTCACTTAATATATTTAAAGTAGATGGATTTCTAGACTCTAAAGGCATCAAGGGGTATGGGAAGGGCGTGAGAGTATGGCATTGAGATGGAGGGTTAGCCAAGATCATATTGAATGGTGGTACAGGCTCGAAGGGCCAAACCACCTACTCCTGTTCCTATTTTCTATGTTTCTACCGCATGTACAATTTAGCAATTTTTCAATTAGAAATGCTGTACTACTTCAAAGAGAATTGGAAAGATTCTGTAATATCGGAATTATGAAATTTTCAGACTTTGCGTAAACCTTTTTTTTTAAAAAGCTAACCTGAGATCATCAATCCACGCCATGAATCGAACAATGTCACTGTGGCCTTTTAGTACCCGTAGTTCTGTGTAGGGATTCTGCGGTTGTTCATCTCCTATGCATAGAACCAGAGACTTCTAAAATATAGAAGCAAAATTATTAGTTCCAAAACCGTTACCAAAAGTGGCAAGGGATGATGGCAAGGGCATAACTGCTGTGCACCGTAGCAACTGAACTGAATTTGGAAACTTTAACGGGCAAACATTATTATTAAGAAAAATGGAAAAGATAAAGTCAAATAATATATAATAATGGCATTATTATGCTGAGTCATTTGGAGGAATTCCAATGCCAGACATCTTCAACACAGAAATGTAGGAAAAGTAAATATAAAGGTACCTTGATGAAAATAAAATTTCAACTAACAAAGTATTTGGAAAATCATTTGTCAAAAATTTTTCTCACCCAGTGTTTCCAAAACCTTTTCTAATGCAAACCCACTTTAATCCCACACACTTGGTTCGATCCCAAAGTGAACATTGTTGGGGTGGGGGTTCAAACGGCAGGGGTACAGGCACAACAACAAAAAACCGACTAAGGCATCTACCATTTTGCAAGTTCTGTTCGTGTCTGTGCTCATTGGATTAGGCCACGGCCACAGGTAAAAGGTCTTATGTATTTAAAAAGAGGCCTCACAGCCAATTTCAGCACAGTCAAAACTAAGCAAGTCTCTGCTCCTTAGCCGCCATTTCTGCCTCAGAGCTTGTGACCCCCCCCAACTGCTCGTCAGACAACCCCACTGAGAGTCATGACCCACAGTTTGGGAACGCCCTGTTCCCAAAATTGTAAAATGTTCTCTACTTGGTAGATGCACAAAGTATACAACAAAGTGATCTGCCACAGAATAAGGGATTTATACAACACCTCCACTGGCTCCTGCACATCTCTTCCTCCCAACAACCACCTCAGCATCTCGCAGCACTGGAAGAAAAGGGGTTTGAAGCATGTTAATGCTATAATGAACTGGTGACAGTAATCATCCATAACTTTTAATTCATCCAAAATCACGGTAGCATGGTGGTTAGCATCAATGCTTCACAGCTCCAGGGTCCCAGGTTCGATTCCCGGCTGGGTCACTGTCTGTGTGGAGTCTGCACATCCTCCCCGTGTGTGCGTGGGTTTCCTCCGGGTGCTCCGGTTTCCTCCCACAGTCCAAAGATGTGCGGGTTAGGTGGATTGGCCATGCTAAATTGCCCGTAGTGTCAGGTTAATGGGGGAATTGTTGGGTTATGGGTATACGGGTTACGTGGGTTTAAGTAGGGTGATCATTGTTCGGCACAACATCGAGGGCCGAAGGGCCTGTTCTGTGCTGTACTGTTCTATATGTCAATACAGTGGGGAGATTGCGCAATCATAAAATTTGATAATTAGCAAATTCAACAAAAAAAAACAGATTGAAGCTCAGTAGCAAATTTCTGAATTATGTTGCAACTAGTGGCTCCAAAAAGGCATCAATTGTCAATTCAATTCAATGCTTGACTATGGCTTGAAAGATCACCAAGTCAAGAAAGTTCCTGTTCAAAAGAAACATTTTTGCATAAACAAGGTGATGTGGAAATGGCAACTGGAGATGACTTTAACAGATTTTCATTTTCTGCAGTGAGGCACCCTCGAGCTCACTATTTGAATGAATATTCCAGCATTGATGCCACAAAGAAAAATGCAATTCACAGAAATTACAGTGCAGAAGGAGGCCATTCAGCCCATCGAATCTGCACCAGCCCTTGGAAAGGGCACCCCACTTAAGCCCACGCCTCCAACTCAGTAACCCAGTAATTATGGGCAAGCTCCACATGATTTTTCATTCAGTAATTTTAATTGTCAAAAGGTTTTGACCATTGCACTCATGGCTGCAAAATGTGTGCTTACGTGTACTCAGTAGGCAAGGTTCTGCATAAGAAATACTTATGTCTTGGATGTGGTAGGGCAGGGTGTAGAAATAGGGACATTGTCAATTCACCACCAATATTTATTTACCATCTGCAGCCAATGCTACAGATATGACTAGAAATGTACTGTTCATCTCAGGCCTGCTCATCTCAGGCTCAAACTTGTGTCAAACCTTTTGTTGCACAGAATAAGTAGCACCAATGCATTAATTACCAGCTCCTGATAGTCCTCTTTTATATGATGAATTAGAATAATTTATATTAAAAGAATGGTCAACCCGTACAATTTCCATCAGAACCCTTTTGTTTAACATTAATATCTAGATTTAGATTTTAATTAGAACAGCAATAATCCTTATGCATTGGAGTGCGATTATTTCCAGCAGAAAATCTAGAACCAGGCCTGTGGAGAAACGAGATTAGGATTAAGCGGCAACTGTATTCTAAGACTAGTTCGGGACGCCATCAAGCACGTGAACATGTAGAAACTTAACATTGTAAAACATCCCAACAGGAGCATTATCAGACAAAAATCAGACATTAGGATATATTAGAACAGGGGTCCAAACGTTTGGTCAAAGAGGTCAATTTTAGGAACATCCTAAAGGAAAGAGTTGACCAGAAACCAATGTAGGTCAGCAAGCACAGGGGTGAGGGGCTCAAAGTTAGAAAAGGGGTAGCAGAAGTTTGAATTAGCTTAAGTTTAGAAGCTGGAAGGTCAGAGGTTAACTAGGAGAGCACTAGAGTAAACAGATCAGGAGGCATCAAAGGCATGGATGAGGGTTTCAGTCCCAAATGCGTGAAGGAAGTTATTTGACAGGCTAGAGGGGGAAGTAGCAATCTTGGTGATGTAGACAATATGGACTTTATGAAATACATAAAGAGGATAAAAGGGATAATATAGAACGATTCAAGTGGAATCTTCACAGCGAGGCAAAGGGTTTGAACAACAACTTGATACATTTTTATTATTAGTGGATATTCTGTGATCGTGCCGGCAAAAAGTCAAATCAAAGAAAATTATCCTCAGTGCATCAATCATGCTAGAGTATAGGGCTCCAGTTAGTCGCAAAATTAGACAGCTGCAGCATTGACAGTGTGGTAGGCAGCTTTATAACAGGGAAAACCTATTGAGATGCTACCTAGGTTAGGAATGCACAAGGAATGTGTTGACACACTAAATTGTAAAGATTCCAAATAAAGTATGGACAGAGTATTAATAGTCCTAATAGTTATGCAGAATTTCAGCCGAAACGTTCCACTTTATCAACATGGTACATGTGGTCAATCTCTGCTCATGCCTGTTTTCATGCTTCACTTGAGCCTCCTCCCATCTGTTCTCAGCCAAACCTACTAACATAACCATCTTTTCACTTGTCTCTCAAATGCATCTATACCATTTATTTCAACCAATCCCTGTGGTCATGAGCTTCACTCTTTGGATAAAGAGGTTTCTTCCAAATTCTGTACTGGATTTCTTGGTGATCATATTTTATTGATTATCTCCAGTTATGCTCTTCCCCATAAGTGCAGCTTACAAAGTTTCAACAGATTTAGCATAACTTCCCTGCTTTCAACGCTATTCCTCTACAGAAATATAGCCGAGTGTTTGGTTTACCTTTTTGCTGAACTGTGGAACAACTTTTAGTGATTGATGTATTTGCAGTCAGAGATCTCCTTGTTCCTCTGTAAAATTAGAATCATATAAAATTTACAGTGCATTAGACTTCCATCTACCAAGTAGTAAGTGACCTCTCTATTTTTCCTACTAAAATGTACTATTTAACCATGTTGAACTTAATTGCCAATTATTTGTCTATTTTGCAAGTCTATTAACGTCTTCTTCAGCATCGACTATGCGCCCTAATTTGGTATCATCTACCATGTGATGATACCCAAGTACTTGTCCAGTTCATATCTGAATGCCATACCAGTGTATATATTCTTTTCATGCTTTCTTACCTATTTTAAACATTAAAAAGTGGTCACTAATAATGCACTAATTTACATTGTGTGAACCACTGCATTTTTAGCTAAAAGCTCAACTCCTAGCTTTGACGTTCTTCAGTAATCCCAGAACTCTCAGCCTAGGCATAAGGTTAAAGAAAAACAGCCACCTTTAAAGAACCATTTCAAGTTATTTTTAACAAGATATCAAAATTCTTCAAACCAAATATTTCAAAGCTTCTCAGCCATATCAGCATAAATATTAAATTATTTGCATGTATCACTGTTGCAGTGTAGGGAAGATGGCAGACCCTTTTTTATTCTTTCGTGAGATGTGAGCGTCGCAGGCAAGGCCAGCATTTGTTGCCCGACCCTAATTACCCTCGAACTGATGACATTTTAAGAGTCAACCACATTACTGTGCGTCTGGAGTCACATGTAGGCCAGACCAGAAAGGACGGCAGATTTACTTCCCTAAAGGACATTAGTGAACCAGATAGGTTTTTACAACAATCGACAATGGTTTCATTAGACTTTTAATTCCAGATTTTTATTGAATTCAAATTTCACCATCTGCATGGCAGGATTCTAACCTGGTTCCCAGAGCATTACCCTGGGTCTCTGAATTACTAGCCCAGCGACAATGCCACTACGCCACCGCCTCCCATACACCAAGGCCCCACAAACAGCAGTGTGATGAGCCGATAATCGGTTGTTGTGATGTTAATTGAGGTATAAATATGGACGAGGAAACTGGGGATAACCTCCTGCTCTTCTTCAACATAGTGCTACAGTTCGTCTCCACTTCACTTGAAAGGGCCTTGATTTACCATCTCAACTGAAAGGCTGCACCTCCGAGATTGCAGCAGTCCGTCAGTTCTGCACTGGAGTATAAGCTTTGTGCTTAAGTCTTGCAGCGGGACTTGTATACTGAAGCTTCCAACTTGGGAGGCAAGAGTGCTACCAACTGAGTCGCCAATGAAACCGACAAGTCAACAATCTACCTCCTGCAATTCAAATCCGTTTAAACTAAATGATCTGATCCAAACACTTTGCCAAACTATTCCCAAATTGTTTCCATTGCATAATTCAAAGTTTTTTAAAAAATAATTTTTATTGAGAAATTTTGATTTTATACAACAATAAAGCACCTTAGTAAAATACCGAAAATAACAATAATATTAACAATCATATACATTCGCCCCATCCCCACGAACAACCCAGCATTTTAACAACAACGCAAATTAACACACTATAAAGTTACAGAATAAACACTACAATAATGCACCCCCCCCCCCCCCCCCCCCCCCCCCCACCCCCCGGGTTGCTGCTGCTATTGACCCAGTTACCTATCTCTGAGCCAGGAAGTCCAGAAAAGGCTGCCATTGTTTATAGAACCCTTGTATTGATCCTCTCAGGGCAAATTTGACCTTTTCCAATTTTATAAATCCCGCCATGTCACTGATCCAGGTCTCCACACTTGGGGGCCTTGCATCCTTCCATTGTAACAGAATCCTTCGACGGGCTACTAGGGACGCAAAGGCCAGGACACCGGCCTCTTTCGCCTCCTGCACTCCCGGCTCCACCCCAACCCCAAAAATCGCGAGTCCCCACCCTGGTTTGACTCTGGATCCAACCACCCTCGACACCGTCCCCGCCACCCCCTTCCAGAATTCTTCCAGTGCTGGGCATGCCCAGAACATATGGGCGTGGTTCGCATGACTCCCCGAACATCTGGTGCACCTGTCCTCACCCCCGAAGAACCTACTCATCCTAGTCCCGGACATGTGGGCCCGGTGCAGCACCTTAAATTGGATGAGACTAAGCCTCGCACATGAGGAGGAAGAGTTGACTCTCTCCAAGGCCTCCGCCCAAGTCCCGTCCTCTATCTGCTCCCCGAGTTCCTCCTCCCATTTAGCCTCCAGCTCCTCCACTGACGACTCCTCCACCTCCTGCATTACCTTATAGATGTCAGACACCTTCCCCTCTCCTACCCACACCCCCGAAAGCACTCTCTCCATCGTCCCCTGCGAGGGCAGCAAAGGGAATCCATCTACCTGTCGCCTAGCAAACGCCTTTACCTGCAGGTATCTGAACATGTTCCCCTGGGGAAGGCCAAATTTATCTTCCAGTTCCCCCAGGCCCGCAAACCTCCCGCCAATAAACAGGTCCCTCAGTTTGCTGATGCCCGCCCTTTGCCATCCCCTGAATCCCCCATCCGTGTTCCCCGGGATGAACCGATGGTTGCCACCCAGTGGAGCCTCCATCGAGCCCCGTTTCCCCCCGATGCCGTCTCCACTGTCCCCAGGTTCTTAGGGTCGCCGCCACTACCGGGCTCGTGGTAACCCTCTTGGGGGAGAGCGGCAACGGTGCCGTTACCATGGCACCCAGGCTCGTACCTCTACATGACGCTATCTCCATTCTTTTCCACGCCGCCCCTCCCCCCTCCATCACCCATTTACACACCATTGACACATTGGCTGCCCAATAGTACCCCAGAAGGTTGGGCAGCGCCAGCCCGCCTCTATCCCTTCCTCGCTCCAGGAACACCCTCCTCACTCTCGGAGTCCCATGTGCCCACACAAAGCTCAGAATACTGCCGGTCACTCTCCTAAAGAAGGCCCTGGGGATAAATATGGGCAGGCACTGAAAAAGGAACAAGAACCTCGGAAGCACTGTCATTTTGACGGACTGCACCCTCCCCGCCAACGACAATGGCAGCATGTCCCACCTCCTGAACTCCTCCTCCATCTGATCTACCAGTCTGGTAAAGTTATGCTTGTGGAGAGTCCCCCAGTCCCTGGCCACTTGCACCCCCAGGTACCTAAAGCTCTCCCCTGCCCTCCTAAGCGGGAGCCTACCAATTCTTTCCTCCTGGTCTCCAGGGTGCACCACAAACACCTCGCTCTTGCCTAAGTTTAATTTATAACCTGAGAAGGTCCCAAACTCGGCTAGTAACTCCATCCCTCCCGGCATCCCTCCCACCGGGTCCGCCACATACAGTAACAGGTCGTCGGCATACAACGACACCCTATGTTCCTCTCCACCTCGCACCAAGCCTCTCCACCTCTCTGAATCTCTCAGTGCCATCGCCAGCGGCTCGATTGCCAGTGCAAACAACAAGGGGGACAAGGGGCAACCCTGCCTGGTCCCTCGGTAAAGCCGGAAGTACTCCGACCTCCTCCTATTCTTGGCCACGCACGCCATCGGGGCCTCATATAGCAGCCTTACCCATCTAATGAACCCTTCACCAAATCCAAACCTCCCCAACACCTCCCATAGGTACCCCCACTCCACTCTATCGAAGGCCTTCTCCGCATCCAGCGCCACCACTATCTCTGCCTCCCCCTCAATCGCCGGCATCATAATGACATTCAGCAATCTCCGCACATTCGTGTTCAGCTGCCTTCCCTTCACAAAACCTGTCTGGTCCTCATGCACAACCCCTGGCACACAGTCCTCTATCCTGGTGGCCAGGATTTTTGCCAGCACCTTAGCATCCACGTTGAGGAGAGATATGGGCCTGTATGAACCACACTGCTGGGGTCCTTGTCCTTCTTTAAAATTAACGAGATCAGCGCCCGTGACATCGTCGGGGGCAAAGTCCCCCCTTCCCACGCTTCGTTGAGTGTCCGCACCAGCAAGGGGCCCACTAGGTCCACGAACTTTTTATAAAATTCCACCGGGAACCCATCCGGCCCCGGTGCCTTCCCTGACTGCATCTGCCCGATCTCCTTAACTAGCTCCTCCAGCTCAATCGGCGCACCCAGCCCCTCCACCTTCTCCTCCTGCACCTTCGGGAAAGAAAGCCTGTCAAGGAACCTCTCCATTCCCCTCCTCTCCCCCGTTGGCTCCGATCGGTACAGTTCCCCGTAAAAGTCCTTGAAGACCTCATTCACCTCTACCCCCTTCCGCACCACATTCCCACTATTGTCTCTCACTCCAGCAATCTCCTTAGCCGCATCCCGCTTACGGAGCTGATGAGCCAGCATCCTACTCGCCTTTTCACCATGTTCGGACACTGCCCCTTGTGCCTTCCTCCACTGTGCCTCAGCCTTTCTAGTGGTCAGCAAATCAAATTTAGCCTGCAGGCTGCGCCTCTCCCCCAACAGTCCCTCCTCTGGTGCCTCTGCATACCTCCTGTCCACCTCCAGCATCTTTCCCACCAGTCTATCCCTCTCACTCCTCTCGCTCCTCTCCCTGTGTGCCCGGATGGATATCAGCTCCCCACGAATTACTGCCTTCAGGGCTTCCCAGACCATCCCCACCTGAACCTCCCCCGTATCATTCACCTCAAGGTACCCCTCAATACTTGCCCGGACCCTCCTACACACCTCCTCCTCCGCCAACAACCCCACATCCAACCGCCACAATGGACGTTGGTCTCGCACCTCCCCCATCTCCAACTCTATCCAATGCTGAGCGTGGTCGGAGATTGCAATGGCCGAATACTCGGCATCCTCCACTCTCGGAATCAGTCCCCTACTCACCACGAAGAAATCTATCCGAGAGTAGACCCTATGTACGTGGGAAAAGAAAGAGTACTCACGTGCCCTCAGCCTCACAAACCTCCATGGATCCACTCCACCCATCTGATCCATAAACCCTCTCAGTACCTTGGCCGCCGCCGGCCTCCTACCCGTCCTAGAGCTGGACCGATCCAGTGAAGGATCCAACACCGTATTAAAGTCCTATGATCAGACCTGCCGCCTCCAGATCCGGGATCCGTCCCAACATACGCCTCATAAAGCCCGCATCGTCCCAATTTGGGGCATACACACTAGCCAGTACCACCTTCTCTCCTTGTAGCCTGCCCCTAACCATCACATACCTACCCCCCTTATCCGCCACCACCTCCGATGCCTCAAACAACACATTTTTCCCCACCAGAATCGCCACTCCCCGGTTCCTCACATCCAAACCCGAGTGGAAAACCTGCCCCACCCATCCCTTCCTCAGGCGGACCTGGTCCGCCACCCTCAGGTGGGTCTCCTGAAGCATTGCCACATCCGCCTTTAGCCCCTTCAGGTGAGCCAGTACCCTTGACCGCTTCACCGGCCCATTCAACCCTCTCACATTCCAGGTGACCAACCTGATCAGAGGGCGTCCCGCCCCCCCCCCTCCCCCGTCGGCTAGCCATAGCCCGTCAACTGCCCGCCCCAGGCCAGCATCCCCTGCTCGACCCCGTCCCCATAGCGACAACCCCTCACCTCTGTCCCCCCAGCCCCCACCAGCTCCTTCTTGACCCTACCAGCAGCAACCCGGTATTCCCCTTTCCCCCCCTCCCTTCCCCCCCAGGCTAGGAACCCTCCCAGCCGCGAACCGTCCTCCATTGTACTTCCGTGGGTCAGCTAACTTCTGCTGACCCCGGAAACTCCCGCCAATAGCCCGACCCCTCCCGAAGTGGGATCATCCCCCAATCTATGCCCCCTCCTGGCACCGCTCCAGCGCGGGGAAGAACCAGTTAAGGCCCCACCTCCCCCGTCACCGTCTCCGCCCCCCAGCCCCGCAGCGCGGGAAACCAAAGGAAAGCCCGCGCTTTCGCCCTGCCCCACCACACCCTTCTGGCGCAGCTCCCAAATATCAGCCCCCCTCCATACCCCCACTCCGACATAGAATACAACATAACCCCCCGACCCTCCCCGCAAGATACACAGCCCAAACAATGCCCCAAGCACAAAAACGAAAACATAGCAGAACAACCCCTCCGTAAATAACCATATCAAAATTGCAAAAGTACTAAAACAAGACGAAAAAAACCGAAGAAAAAGAGAACACAGCAACAGCCGAATCCAGCACTAATATCTTACAGCCGACCTCGCAACCCCCATCCCCTAGTTCAAGTCCAGTTTCTCCGTCCGCACGAAGGCCCACACCTCCTCCGGGGAATCGAAATAATGGTGCCGGTCCGAATAAGTTACCCACAGGCGCGCGGGCTGCAACATTCCGAACTTTATCTTTTTTCTATAAAGCACCTCTTTCGTCCGATTAAATCCGGACCGCCGCTTAGCCACCTCCGCACTCCAGTCCTGGTAGATCCGCACTACCCCATTCTCCCAATTGCTGCTCTTCACCTTCTTGGCCCAGCGCAGCACGCCGTCCCGATCACTGAACCGGTGGAACCTCACCAGCACCGCACGCGGGGGTTCATTCTCCTTAGGCCTCCTGGCCAGTACTCTGTGTGCTCCCTCCAGCTCCAGGGGCAGATAGAGAGACCAGGCCCCCACTAGCGAATTCAGCATTACAGCCACATAGGCTGTCAGGTCCGATCCCTCTAGCCCCTCCGCAAGGCCCAAGATCCGCAGGTCTTTCCGCCTCATGCGGTGATCCAGCTCCTCGAAGCGTTCCTGCCACTTCTTGTGGAGTGCTTCGTGCCCCTCCACCTTACTCACGAGGACCACGGCCTCCTCCTCTCGTTCAATGGCCTGCGTCTGCAACTTCTTGATGGCAGCACCCTGGGTGGACTGAATCTCTGACAGCCTTCTGTTTGTTTCCTGCAGAGAGCTCAGTACTTCATCCTTGAATTCTTTAAAGCAGCGCAGGAGATCAGTTTGTTGTTTCTGGGCCCAGAGTCTCCACTCCTCTGGAGCTCTGTCGGTGGCCATCTTGGATCCCTTCCCCCGTTTTTTCTGAGGAGCTGCTGCTGTTTTTTCCACCTTTCCACTCCGAGTTCGAGGCATGAACTGCAGGGAAAGTCGTTCAGCACACCTTCCCCCACCGGGAGACGTCGAAAAATTTCCATTTTGGGCTCTCAAAAGAGCCGAAAAATCTCTTTAAAACGGGAGCTCTCATATGTGTGGCTTACTGATCCATCACAGCCACCGGAAGTCCATAATTCAAAGTTACTGAATTTCCAACTCAAAAAAGAATAATCAGGAATGGATACGCTACTGTTCAACGTTCTTTTGCCAAATGAGAAATCTAGTTATGCCATGATTCTGCATTGGAATTCCGATACGTTTGAAGTGTAGCTAACAGCTCGACAAATACTGTTCAATGCTGTGGGCATTTTAAGTAGCTTTAAGTCATTTATTTCAACATTAAGAATATTTGAATACAGCAACAGAACATTGCTGATTCAAAAGTTACATTCTTACAAAACAGCAATGGGTCTTTAAAAACTCTCAGTCTGTTTGCGATCTAAGAATTGGAGACTTTGATACCGATTAATGCTTGTTCTCTTGGTGTCCCCCTTTACTAACCTACGACATTGACTTCTATTTTTTGAAAGATAACGGGTCCATTTTGCAATCTCAGGCCTGGAAGTTTCAATTCCTGTTGGTTCTGGATCAGTAACTAGCAAAAGAATTTCTCTCAGTTCCAGATCCGCACTGAAAGTTCTCACAAGCCAAGCACAACGCCAGACCTAATTTTTATTTCTTGTTCAAGCAGGCATCAGAAAAGCACAAAAGCATCAGAGCCAAACAATAGGTCAGCAGGCCAGATAAAACAGGCTTACCTGCTTGAAAAGAATGCATTAAACCTCTCGAGACCCTTATGGAAGGAAAGGAAAGGAATTGCTATCTGTTGTATCATTACAACTGAACTGCTGAAAAATAAAACTAAACTAAATAAGGTTCCGAATCACACACTTGCTATGAAAAATGTGCAGTTAGGACTGTAAGCTGAACTAGATGTCCAAATTGAAAGTAGACTGAATAGGGTCACAGAGCTCTCCCATTATTTCAGCTGGTTTATCAAGTGAGCAGCTGAAATGTATGGACAGCGAAGGCCCCAGGTTCTGTTCTTAGCCAATTCAGCACTACAGGCGTCAAGGTTGTCAATCTGAAAAGAACAAAGAAAAGTACAGCACAGGAACAGGCCCTTCGGCCCTCCAAGCATGTGCCGTCCATGGTGCCCGTCTAAACTAAAATCTTCTGCCAACGCTCAGTTCTTGCCTGCCCAGCTGAGTGTTCACAGCATTTTCTATTTTTATTTCAGATTTCCAACATTTGAAGTATTTTGCTTTTGAAGTACTAGCGCCTACCTACCTGATTGACTCAAACATCATTTGTGTAACAACTGTAACTGAACTGGTTCCTTTCATCTAATTAATCTCAGGTCAACCCAATTTACAGAAATTTCCTCGCAGGAAGCAACTGGGAACACAGATCAGATTTTGTGGCCTAAAGGGACTGCCCAAACCAAACACAAGCCCTTCCTTACAGAAGGCAAATTTCATCAGGATAGCCCTTTGAATCTTCCTCAATAAATTTAAATGTGGTCATGCAAGGTTTCACAACCAGTAACGGGATAAACGGCCAGATAATCTGCTTTTTTTTTCCTAGATTACTGGTTGAGGGATAAGCGTTGTTAGAACACCAATTCCTTATATTTCTTCAAATAAGGAGGATTGTTTACGTTCACCAAAGAGTGGAAATGGAGCCTATTTACTGTCTCATCTAAAAATAAGGTACCTTTAATAGCACAACAGTCCCTTAGTACTGCACTAAAAGGTCAGCCTAGATTTTGTGATTAAAACCATATGGCACAATCCGGAGACAAGTCCCCTTCCATCTATTCAAGCTGACATTTCTTGCAAGGAATTACCTGCTCCTTCTGCTTTGAAATCTTTGTAATCCCCAAGGTTGAAGGGGGGGGGAGAGAAGAGTGAGAGAGAGGAGGACAATCAACTTTTTTTCCAAATAATTGCCATAGGTGAAGCTGGGTTTTAAAGACACAAAAATAAAATACTTTGTGCCAGTACTTCACAAATCCACTCTAATGAAATGAGATAGGACCAGTCTTGCGATCGTAGTCACTTAGTCAGCATCACAGACCTGGGATCAACAGACTGGTACATGGAACAGGCCCACCATTAGGTGAAGTTGAAGCCAATAGTCCCTGTCAAATATTCCAACAGTCAGTGGTATGCTTAACACAGCCACTGGTATAGACTATAAACAAAAGCAAAGATTGGTGCAGACGCGATGGGCCAAATGGCCTCTTCCTGCACTGTCGGGATTCTATTCTATGATCTATATATGTTACACAGATGCAAGTGCTACCATTGTTAAAACTATTTCATAAATTTGAACAGACAAATCTATTGTCCAAAGGAACTGAACAAGCCGAAAAGAAAGATACATTTAAGGCCATTAACAGAACAACGAAGGGAAATACTTAAAAAACCCAGAAATGTCTATGTCCTAACAATCTTCCATCAGTAAGAGGGTAGAAGTAGAAACCATTATGATTTAAGTGGAAAGTAGATAAATACTCGAAAAGGAGAGATTACAGAGAAATAACCAAAATAAACAGTTCTTCCAGAGAGAAAACAAAAGAGTTTCATGTCAAACAACCTCCTTGTGCTGCAAAATTATACCATTCAATATGGTGATTAAAAAGTATTGAATGCTGAAGACAGCATTTGAAGAAATAGACATTTTTTAAATTGGTTTAGTAGTACCACGCAGCTTGAGAAAATACTCACCCATTGCTGTGATAACAAAACAAAAATTAAACTCCAGGGTTCCGCCAATTTTTTCTTATGTGTGCCAGCAGGAATGGTCACTTGGAACCAGCCTGACTTCATAAATAGGCCTACATACAGCGAGTTCATCCCTCGTGTGATAATTTTTCAAAGAATATGTTGGTCTATTTGCAGGGCATATGAAGGATGCAATGGGCAGTAAAATCAATATTTTGCAATTCACTCCTACATATTCAACATTCACTGTAATTTTCCCGGTAGCTATGATGAACAGTTGGGAAAAAAACATACATGATAATAATGGCGACCCATTTGCTGGTGGAACCTTTTGATCTCTCCTACACAGCATGATCAGGAGAAAGAAAATACGCTATGCTCTATTCCATTGAAGTCATTAAAGAGGACTGCAAGGCCGAAAGGTTGAGGATTAAGTTTAATCCTCTCACACACAGCGATCCTACCACCAGCTCTTCCCAACATTACTACTTTTTTTAAATTGTCAGCTTTTTGCCTCCACTACTCTGTGTGAACATTTATTCCACTGATTAAACACTTTGTGGGAAGAATCCCCAATATCAGGTTTCAAGTCTCTTGCACCTATTTGAACACCATATTAAGTTATTTCCTTGGTTATTTCTTGTGCGCATTTAACAATCTTGTTTACTTCTTTAAGCTCACTTCTCAAACATCTTTCCTTTTTCTAAAATGCCCAATTCCCCAGCCTTTCATCATAACGCAGCCCCCTGACACTAGGAATTAGCCTAGTAGCTCTTCTCAGCACTGTCTCCAACACATGAAAGTCTCTCTCATTTTTTAGATGTTGCATTGAACATGCGATCCGACTAGAGCACAGGTTTGATCATTACTTTATCCAATTTGTATTCTACTGTTTCCAGTCATCTTTAAATATCCTGCTAATCTGATTCATTGTTGCTCCTCAATCTTTGGACATGATTAATCTCTTTCAACTTCACCTTCAGCTATTTCACCAACAAAGAACTTGCGTTTATTTAGCACCTTTACTTGGAAATACATCATCCTTCATCCATCAGCTTTGGTCTAAATTGTGAACTCCCACTGTAACAGCACTGTGGTGTATGCACACACTGACTGCAGCACTTCAAGGCAGTGGCTCCCACAATCTCCTTGAAGGTAATTAGGGATGGGCAATAAATACTGATCTTGACACATCCCATGAATGAATAAATTAAACCTACAACATAGGAAAACATCCCTTTGCAGAAAGATCAGTCAGAATGTGACAATGAGTGGAAAAACATGAAATTGGGCAGGGTGACTAAACCTACTTCTTTGAAAAAAAACCTCTGAAGAAAGATATTGAAGAAAATGTCAGAGGCGGGCAGACAGCGAGGTTTATTAACAGAATATCAAAGCTTTGGGCTTAGACAGCTGCAAATGGTGGTATCAAGGGAGGGAAGATGGTGCAGGCGGCAGGAGTTGGAGGAACACATTTCCCAGAGGATTGCAAAGTAGCATGAAGTTACAGAGAAAAGGAGGGGAAAGCCACAAAGGGATTTGATGATGTGAATGAAAATGTTTAAATATCCCTTTGATTGCCCTTTTAACATGTTTCTGCATTTTCATCCATGGGATTTCCATCACTTTTCACCCTGCAGCATTTGTACAAGTCATTTTCCCCCTTCATTTCACTTTTAATTTGTTTGTTAATCCATTTAAGATCACAAACAATTACTAGGTCATGGTAAGCATTTCCTCTTGAGGTTTTCTTAACATACTGGGTGATCAAATATTCACAAGGGAAAACGAGCGTTATGCCCTCCCCACACAAATACATCCTAACTAAAAATCAATATTGTGTTATAGGTCCACCAACACTAAACCACTTGGGTCTTCCATATGTATACTGGATTGATTGAAATTTCCCATTGAAATAATTTTCCTATGTTCACATACTTTATTGATCAATGTTTTTCTGATGCTGACCTGAGGTCTATAGCATTCCCTTAGTGTTAGCTTTGATTTTTTTGTAGCATTAGATTTTGTTAATCAGAATTGCTCATTCCGTTGCTTTCTATCTCCTACAGGATCAATTTATTTTGCCCCTCAGGATGTCCCCGGCATCTAGGGTTGTACTGGGTCTGTTCCTGTCTACTCTTGAGTTTTTAAACACTTTTATACACACCAAATGATTTTAATCAATAGAATCATAGAATGGTTACTGCACAGGAGGAGGCCATTTGCTCCATACTATCTAAGCTGGCTCTCTATAAGGACAATTCATTAACTGTCCCATCTGTTCTGTAGGCCTGAAATTTCCTGCTCTTAAAATAACTTCTCTTTTGAAAGCTATGATTGTAATTACCTTAGTCACATTCTGAAGCAGTGGATTCAAAACTACTTATTGCACAACATCGCTATTGCTTCTTTTGGGCTGGTCTTAAATCAGGGTCCTCTGGTTCTTGATTCCTTCACCAGTGGGAATTGCTCTCCCCTCCTCCCCCCCCCCCCCCCCCCCCCCCCACTCCGTCTAGAGCCTCATAATTTGAATACCTCTATCAGATCTCTTCTCAACCTTTTACTCTCCAAGCAGAACAGCCTCAGCTTCTCTGATCTATCTACTTAACTGAAGCTCTTCATCCTATTGAATCCTTTCTGCATTCTAATACCTTCACATCCTTCCTAAGTGTGGTGCATGAACTGAACACAATACTCCACTTGAGGCTGAAACAGCATTTCATACGAGTTTATCACAACAATCCAGATGTGTGGTCTCTCAGGGATCACGGGATATGAATAGAAGGCAGGAAAGTGGAGTTGAAGCCCAAGATCAGCTATTATTATACTACTGTAGCAGAGAAGGCTCAATGGGCAATATGGTCTTCTCCTGCTCCTATTTCTTATGTATTTTTCCTTGCTTTTGTGCTCTATGTCCCCATTTACAAAGCCCCCAAACCCTATATGCTTTATTAACCGCCTTCCATACTACCTTCAATGATTTGTGTATATATAATCCCAGGTCCCCCAGCTCCCAGTTAGAATTGTACCCTTTATTTTTTATAGCCCAAAATGAATCACTTCAGATTTCTCTGCATCAAATTTCATGTCACTTGTCCGCTCATTCCATGACCTACGTCCTTTTCAAGTCTTATACAATCTTACTCACAGTTCACAGCATATCCAAGTTTTGTATCATCAGCAAATTTTGAAATTATATCTTATACACCACTGTCTAGATCATTGTTATAGTTATAGTGTAAGGGCAATTAAGGATAAGTAACAAATTGTTGGGCAGTGATTCACACATTCCATGAATGAATGAAAACCTTCCACCAGTCCAAAAAATTATGTTCGCCACTAGTACTTTTTTTTCTGTCAATCAGTCAAT
The DNA here is from genome assembly GCF_902713615.1 of Scyliorhinus canicula. Classification (NCBI taxonomy): domain Eukaryota; kingdom Metazoa; phylum Chordata; class Chondrichthyes; order Carcharhiniformes; family Scyliorhinidae; genus Scyliorhinus; species Scyliorhinus canicula. The sequence goes on from NC_052153.1 coordinate 158,115,786, forward strand.
TTCGTATTCATGTTAGTACTGTCCCTTTTATTCCATGAGCTCTCTAACCTTGGTAACAAATTTGAAGTACGGGGTTAGAGCTGCTGCCTCACGGCACCTTGGACCCGGTTCAATCCCGGCCCCGGGTCACTGCCCGTGTGGCGTTTGCACATTCTCCCCATGAATGCATGGGTCTCACCCTCACAACCCAAAAGGATGTGCAGGTTAGGTGGGTTGGCCACACTAAATTGCCCCTGAATTGGAAAAAAAGAATTTGGTACTCTAAATTTATTTTTAAAATATTTGAAGTACAACTTTATCAAATGGCTTTTGAACTCCCATACACCACATCAACTGCATTATCCTCATCGACCCTGAGTCAAAAATTTCAAACAACTTAACTGAACATGGTTTTCTTTTAATTAATTTAAACTGGCTTTTTAAAAAATTAACCTGCATTTACCCAAGTGACTGTTCTTTTTGTCCCACATCATTTCTAAAAGGTTTCCTTACCACCGAGGTCAAGCTGACTGGCCTTTACTTGCTGGGCTTATCCTTACTTCAAGCCTAACATCACTAGTCAGTATAGGCATTGCGATTCCAGCAGCTCCACAAACTATAAAATTGGCCTTACCAGTAACCTCATAATTAGGGCCCGAGCCATTTGCTCACCTTGCACGCTTGATGCCAAAACACAGTGCTTCAAAGTCAGCCTGTGGGATAATGGCTGTATCATTGCTTGCTGTAATTTGTGCAGATGCATGAATGAGCCTAAGAATGCCATTTTCAGGCCCAAAAGAGCCCAGTCTACATCATATTGTCCTGGAAGGATAACATGTCTCAAAAATTATAGCTTTGACTGCCAATCTTTGATTCAAATTTACCTGGACATGATCATTTCTTATCCCATTGCAGTCTGCCCTCCTCAATTTATTATTCTTATCCTGGATTACACCTCATCCTTTTCCATAGTCAACCTAAACTTTATGATATAATGATCATTGTCCCCTACATACACCTGATCCACATGGTCCACCTCATTCCCAAGAAACAGGTCCAGCACCTCCTTTCTTGTTGGGAGTGGAATATAGTGTACAGTAATATCCTTCTTTGAACTTTGAACCAGGTTTCCGTCATTGTCACATGATATTCCCAAATGACTATCTGCACCTACAGTTCACTAGTCATATTTACCACACCCCGCGCATTCATCCATGCGCAATAAACCTAATTTAGTTCTGATTACAACTTTCTTACTACGCCTAACAGTCCACTATTTCTTACTCTTGTACTATCGGTCTCTCCCACTTCTTGTGTTCCTTTCCAATATTAACTCTTGGTTCCCATGCCGTTTGTTTAAATGCTCCCTTGTAGCGCGGTTCGCCAAAGCCATTGGAAAATTGGCCCCAACACTATCTAGGTGAAATTTGTCCATGCTATACAGATCCCATCTCCCGAGACTTGTCCCAATGTCTGAGGAATCTACTCCCCTCCTAACCCTAACCACACTCCAGTGCCTGTTCGGGTACATAGACGGAGAATTTAGAATGTCCAATTCACATAACAAGCACGTCTTTCGGGACTTGTGTGAGGAAACCGGCACACCCGGAGGAAACCCACGCAGAGGGGGAGAAGGTGCAGACTCCGCAGACAGTGACCCAAGAGGGAATCAAACCCAGGTCCCTGGTGCTGCGAAGCAACAGTGCTAACCACTGTGCTACCGTGCTACCCCTACCTACGTCATCCTTCTCGCCAGCCTGGTAGTTACACGTACTCCCTCAATGCCTTTGGATTCTTAAGCTGCATAGTGACTGCATCTGTAAACACGCTAACCACAAAGCTCTCCACCTGGGGGGTGCACCACAGTGACGCCAACTGCTGCTCAAGCTCTGTAACCTAGAGTGTGAACTGCTGCAGTTGACAATACTTCCTGCACAAGTGGTTATCCAGGGCATGAGATGTGTCCTTACATTCCCACATGTAACAGGATGCACACTCCACAGATCCAAGATGTTCTGCCATGGTTTCTGTTTAATTGACAATGAAACTTCCTACACAAATAAATGAAGACACAGCTGCTAGTCACAAATTAACTGCTTTGTCTGAGGGTGTTATCATTTTATAGTGAGGGAAATTAAAATGATTCACTTACCTATTATCTACAAAAAGGCAGATTGTAATTTACTGCAAAATATAGCTATCATATAGATCTCATTAATTGATAGAACAGATTATAATTTTATGATAAATTATAAAATAATTAGATCCTCTGGATCCAGCAATAATCCCACTTCATAGTTCCCTGGGTAGCATTGCATCGCAGTGTCCCATTTCTAGATCTTTGCCTATACATGTATTTCAGCTCTGCAGAAGGGGAAGGATTAACAAAGGTGCACTTAGTTAATTCTCAAAAGTGCACCAAGCGAGCTACACACTAGTTTAAAGGGGATGTAACTGTTTGCAGACACTTACCTGACGTGTCCCAGGCTGGAGGGGGGGGGGGGGGGGAAGAGATCTGCCAGTGGGGGTGGGGACAGTCAGACTGCAAAAGAGTTGGGGGTTGGAGGTTCTGAGTGGGGGAGTGGGGGAGGGGGTTGGAGGTTCTGAGTAGGGGGGGGGGGTTGGAGGTTCTGAGTGGGGGGGGGTTGGAGGTTCTGAGTGGGGGGGGGTTGGAGATTCTGAGTGGGGGGGTTGGAGGTTCTGAGTGGGGGGGTTGGAGGTTCTGAGTGGGGGGGTTGGAGGTTCTGAGTGGGGGGGGTTGGAGGTTCTGAGTGGGGGGGTTGGAGGTTCTGAGTGGGGGGGGGTTGGGGGTTCTGAGTGAGGGGGGTTGGAGGTTGTGGGGGGGTTGGACGTTGGGGGGGGGAGTCGAGGGTGGGAAGGTTCTGAGTGAGGGTGGGAAGGTTCTGAGTGAGGGTGGGAAGGTTCTGAGTGAGGATGGGGGGGTGGGAAGGATCTGGCGGGGGGTGGGAAGGATCTGGCGGGGTGGGTGGGAAGGATTTGGGGGGGAAGGATCTGGGGGGGGAAGGATCTGGGGGGGGAAGGATCTGGGGGCGGAAGGATCTGGGGGGGTGGGAAGGATCTGGGGGGGTGGGAAGGATCTGGGGGGGGTGGGAAGGATCTGGGGGGGGTGGGAAGGATCTGGGGGGGGTGGGAAGGATCTGGGGGGGGAGGGAAGGATCTGGGGGGTGGGAAGGATCTGGGGGGGTGGGAAGGATCTGGGGGGGTGGGAAGGATCTGGGGGGGTGGGAAGGATCTCGGGGGGGGGGGGGCGATCTGGGGGAGGGGTTCTGAGGAAGGTGGGGGTGGTTCTGGGGAGGAGGTCCGCAGTGTCACGGCTCCTCACACCCGGGAGAAGCAGCAGCAACGCTGACAGCTCCGCCGCTATCCGAGGAAGAGACGGCCAAGCAGGGACAGTCCCAGAGGCTTGAAGCACTGACCCCGGCACCAAAACTGAAGGCCGCTACCGCGCAGACTCCGGCAATACCGGAAGTGACGCCAGGCAGGCGGCGCGGGAAAGGGCTCGTGGGGCCGATGGGAGTGAGTGAAGAGCACGCGGCCCAGCAGCCTCATTGGTGACCTCGGGGTGTACGGCCATTCAGCCCGTCCAGCCTGCTCCATTGACTGAACCCTCTCTCAACTCCATCTGCCGAGGAAGACAGATTCCGGGCGAAAACAATGCGGGGCATTTCTATGTACCGGTGTTATCCGGAGGATGGGGGCTGGAGTACTTTTTTTTTGGGGGGGGTGGAGGATAGAATCCCCACTGAAGGAAGCCATTCGGCCCCTCAAAGCTGCACCAACCCCCTGAAAGCACTTTACCTAGGCCTATCTCTAACCTTATTACTCCACGTCTTGGGACACTAATGGGGCAAATTAACATGGTCAGTCCACCTAAATTGCACATCTTTGGACTGTGGGAGGAAACTGGAGCAGATACAGGTAGAAAGTGCAAACTCCACACAAGACAGGAATTGAACTCGGGTCTCTAGTGCTGTGAGACTGCAGTGCTATCCACAGTGCCACCAGAACCAGAGGACACTAATTTAAGGGGATAGTCAAAAGAGGCAACGGTAACTGAGAAAAAACTTTAATGCAGCAAGTGGTTAGACGCTGGAATGCACTGCCGAAGGGTATGGCAGGGGCAGATTGCATTGTGGCTTACAAGGAGGAATTGGATAGTTCATAATAATAATTATATTGTCACAAGTAGATTTAGACATAGAATTTTCAGTGCAGAAGGAGGCAATTTGGCCCATCGAGTCTGCACCGACCCTTGGAAAGAGCACCCCATTTAAACCCACCTCTGCCCCATACCTGTAACCCAGCAATCCCACCCAACTCCTTTGGACACTAAGGGCAATTTAGCATGACCAATCCATCTAACCTGCACATCTTTGGACTGTGGGAGGAAACCGGGGTCCCCACCCTCCAGACAACACCGGTATATAGAAATGTCCTGTATTTTTTCATCCAGAATCTGGCATTGTAATGAAGCTACTGTGAAAAGCCACTAGTCACCACATTCCGGCGCCAGTTCGTATACACAGAGGGAGAATTCAGAATGTCCAAATTGCCTAACAGCACATCTTTCAGGACTAGTGGGAGGAAACCGAAGCACCCGGAGGACACCCACGCAGACACGGGGAGAACATGCAGACTCCACACAGACAGTGACCCAGCCGCGAATCAAACCTGGTCCCTGGTGCTGTGAAGCCACATTGCTAACCACTGTGCTACAGTGCTGCCCATGTTCCCAGTGGGGTGTGGTGGTAATGTACTCGGACTAGTAATCCAGAGGCCCAGGCTCGTGGTCTGGGGACATAGGTTTGAATCCCAGCATGGCAGCTGGTGGAAGTTAATTTCAAGTAATTAAAAGGTAGTCTTGGCAATTGAGACCATGAAACCTTTGCCAATTGTATTAAAAACCTATCTGCTTCATTGATGTCCGTTAGGGAAGGAAACCTGTTGTCCTTATCTGGTTTAGCCTGCATATGAGTCCAGACCCACAGCAATGTGGGTGATTCTTCAACGCCCACTGAAATGGCCTAGCAAGACATTCAGTTGTATCAAACTGCTATAAAGCCTACAAAAAGGAATGAAACGGGACAGATCACCCAGTATTAACCTCGGCACCAGAAATGATAATGGCAAACGCAGCACTCTTGACCCTGCAAAGTCCTCCTTAAAAACATCTAGGAACTTGTGCCAAAATTGAGAGAACCGTCTCACAGGCGGTTAATATCCCAGACTATCACTGGCAGAACAGATCCATCAGTTGTTACAGCACCCTGGGCTCGGGCATGGTCAATTCCAGTCCCCCTTGACCCAGAGTCGCAACACAATCAAATTAACCAATAATTCTTAGAAAAATACCCAAAGTCTTTGGCCCTTGGCTTTCCAATAATTACAGTCAACAGATTTGTAAATTTAAACACAATTTTTATTAATAATAAGAACTAAAATGAAATATGCAGCAAATGCAACTGGTTAGCTATTATCCATTTCTTCATCCCATATTTAAACGTGCCCACCCTCTATCCACACACACAACACAGACAAACACAGAGAGGAGAAGATTTAAAAAATCATAATGAAAGTCAAAGATAAGGGACTTTGTTTGAGATGGTTGTTTCCAGCACACCTTGCTTCAATCCAGACTTTCAGGTCAAGATTTCTGCTTTCCAGTCTAAATGGTTTTCACTGTAGATTAATTCAGGTCTCTGCAGTTTCAGAAATAGAGCAGCCTTTCTGGAGAAAACACGTCATAGAGAGGGCAGATCCTATCCCTGAGTGTCCAGGATTTAAACTTCACTTTCCTTAGGTTTTTATAAATCATCCCACTCAGGCAGGATCCAATCACCACCTGTTACCGAGCAGAATTCGGCCTTTTGGGGAATTCATTGGCCACAAGCGAACCAATCGAACCAAATCCCACCCCATCTCTCGGGTGGCACAAAGCCTGAGTTCTGTTGTCCAAAGGTAGCAAAGTGTACTAAGTTGTAACTTCTGAATTCCTCATTTTCTCTGCTGCTTGACTCAAAGACACATGTCCAATAAGCATCCATGGAACAAAAATAATAACAGCAAAATCAAGAAAGAGGAAATAAGGGAATCAACAGGAAAGACCCTTACAAATTATTTTTCAAAGAATTATTTATTAATTTAAATTTTGTTGCGACTCAGGGTCAAGAAGGTCTGGAATTGACCAGACTTTAGCCCAGGGGGTTGGAACATAATTTGGGGGCTTGTCTTGGGATCTTTGGAATGGTAGATGGCGACGATTGGGTTACAATGAAGTAAAAAGAGACACCAGCTTTTGAGCAAAATAACAGGATGGCTCTGGAAGTTGCTAAAAGAAATTTCAGGTGGACAATTTGTCTTTGGTTTATTCAAAAGGTCTTCAGAAAGACAAGCGAATCGAATTTTCAGGTGAATTACAAATTGAGAACATAAGAACTAGCAGCAGGAGTAGGCCATCTGGCCCCTCAAGCCTGCTCCGCATTTCAATTAGATCATGGCTGATCTTTTGTGGACTCAGCTCCACTTTCCGGCCCGAACACTATAACCCTTAATCCCTTTATTCTTCAAAAAACTATCTATTTTGAAACAATTTAATGAAGGAGCCTCAGCTGCTTCATTGGGCAAGAAATTCCATAGATTCACAACCCTTGGGTGAAAAAGTTCTTCCTAAACTCAGTCCTAAATCTACTTCCCCTTATTTTGAGGCTATTCCCTCTAGTTCTGCTTTCACCCGCCAGTGGAAACAACCTGCCCGCATCTATCCTATCTATTCCCTTCATAATTTTATATGTTTCTATAAGATCCCCCCTCATCCTTCTAAATTCCAAAGAGTGCAGTCCCAGTCTACCCAACCTCTCCTCGTAATCCAACCCCTTCAGCTCTGGGATTAACCTAGTGAATCTCCTCTGCACACCCTCCAGTGCCAGTACGTCCTTTCTCAAGTAAGGAGACCAAAACTGAACACAATACTCCAGGTGTGGACTCACTAACAATTTATACAATTGCAGTGTAACCGCCTTAGTCTTAAACTCCATCCCTCTAGCAATGAAGGACAAAATTCCATTCACATTTTTAATCACCTGTTGCACCTGTAAACCAACTTTTTGCGACTCGTGCACTAGCGCACCCAGGTCTCTGCACAGCAGCATGTTTTAATATTTTATCATTTAAATAATAATCCCGTTTGCTGTTATTCCTACCAAAATAGATAACCTCACATTTGTCAACATTGTATTCCATGTGCCAGACCCTAACCCATTCACTTAACCTATGCAAATCCCTCTGCAGACTTCCGGTATCCTCTGCACTTTTTGCTTTACCACTCATCTTAGTGTCATCTGCAAACTTGGACACATTGCCTTTGGTCCCCAACTCCAAATCATCTATGTAAATTGTGAACAATTGTGGGCCCAACACTGATCTCTGAGGGACACCACTAGCTACTGATTGCCAACCAGAGAAACACCCACTAATCCCCACTCTTTGCTTTCTATTAATTAACCAATCCTCTATCCATGCTACTACTTTACCCTTAATGCCATTCATCTTTATCTTATGCAGCAACCTTTTGTGTGGCACCTTGTCAAAGGCTTTCTGGAAATCCAGATATACCACATCCATTGGCTCCCCGTTATCTGCCGCACTGAAAATGTCCTCAAAAAATTCCACTAAATTAGTTAGGCTCGACCTGCCCTTTATGAACCCATGCTGCGCCTGCCCAATGGGACAATTTCCATCCAGATGCCTCGCTATTTCTTCCTTGATGATTGATTCCAGCATCTTCCCTGCTACCGAAGTTAAGCTAACTGGTCTATAATTACCCGCTTTCTGCCTACCTCCTTTTTTAAACAGTGGTGCCTTGTTTGCTCATTTCCAATCTGCCGGGACCACCCCAGAGTCCAGTGAATTTTGGTAAATTATCACTAGTGCATTTGCAATTTCCCCAGCCATCTCTTTTAGCACTCTGGGATGCATTCCATCAGGGCCAGGAGACCTGTCTACTATTATCCCATTAGCTTGCTTATCACTACCTCCTTAGTGATAACAATCATCTCAAGGTCCTCACCTGTCATTGCCTCATTTCCATCAGTCACTGGCATGTTATTTGTGTCTTCCACTGTGACGACTGACCCAATGGTTGTCAGTTCCTCAGTCATTTTCTCATCTCCCATTATTAAATCTCCCTTCTCGTCCTCTAAATATTTACCTTAGCCACTCTTTTTTGTTTTATATATTTGTAGAAACTTTTACTGTTTTTATATTCTGAGCAAGTTTACTCTCATAATCTATCTTTCTCTTCTTTATAGCTTTTTTAGTAGCTTTCTGTTGCCCTCTAAAGATTTCCCAGTCCTCTAGTCTCCCACTAATCTTTGCCACTTTGTCTCTTTGGAATGGTGGATTCCAAATGGTTGATTCCATTGGTAGATTTCCAATGGTAGATGCCAGCTAAAGCTTGGCAGGTAGACATATATGATATATTGGTTGAATACTTGAGTCTGTTGGAAACAAAGGAGAACCCACGAAATAGTGCAGCATCAAAGGCATTTTCTGGTGGGGAATTGAGCCAGAGAAAATTCAGTTGCAGTTCGAGCATGAGACGGAGTAAAAAAAAGGAGAAAGAAGTGGAGTTAAAATGAGGAGATTGGAATTAGAGAGAGAGGAAAAAGCAAAAGAGAGAGAGTTCCAGTTTAAGGCACTGGAAATTAAAATGGAGATGCCAGGAGCCGGAGGGAAGCTTAACCCTAGAATGGAACCCAGTGGCGATATATTTATGTTTATACATGCCCTCCCAAAATTTGATGAAAAACAAGTAGAGGCATTTTTTAAGGCATTTGAGAAAATAGCAACCCATATGGAGTGGTCAAAAAAAAAGTGGACATTACCCATGCAAAGTAAATTGACAGGAAGGCACAGGAAGTTTATGCTGTCAGGTGGAGTGTCTGAAGAATATGATAAGGTAAAAATAAGGATATTTCAGATACCACGCTAAATCCAAACCAAAAGCTGGATAATCTGGAGGGTACTGTTTGAGAGTGCCGGATGGAGGTAGGTTCAATCGAGGCATTGAAGAGGGAATTGGATTATTATTTGAAAAGGAAGAATGTGCAGTGCTGTGGTCAGAGATGGCAGGGGCAGTGACGTTGATTGAAATGTTGCTTCAGAGACCAGCGCAAAAATAATTGACCAACTGGTCTCTTCTACCCTGGGTGCGCAGAGCAGAATACCCGGCAATTGTATTCTCGGACTATGTTTCACTCTTCGTAGACTTGGAAACAAATTATGGTCAGCACCTACCTGGTTGTAGCACTGTTGGCGGACAGGGGTTTTGTGAGCACATGTCCAGGACCATTGAGGAGTTCAGCAGATGAAATAGGAACTACTCTGTCACTCCCTCCACCCTGTGGGAAGCCTTTAAACCGATTGTAAGGGGGAGATAATCTCCTTTAAAGCTCATTGAGATAGGATGGTGAGGGCAAAGCAACAACGGCTGGTGGATGAGATGGATCGGCAATATTCGCCTGAGCCTACTCCGGAGTTGCCTGCGAATGAAAAGAAGCTGGAAGCCCAGTTTGAATTGCTGTTCACTGGAAGGGTGGAGAGCCACCTCTGGTGCTCAAGGGGGTTTATTTTGAGTATGAGGAGTAAACTAGCCGTCTTCTAGTCCACCAGCTGAGGCGGCAGGCGGCTTCCCGAGAGATTATACAAATTAAAAACTCAAGCGGTAGTTTGGTTTCTGCCCAGAATTAAGTCAATGCGGTCTTTGAGCTGTTTTAGAGGAACATAGAACATAGAACATAGAACAGTACAGCACAGAACAGGCCCTTCGGCCCTCAATGTTGTGCCGAGCCATGATCACCCTACTCAAACCCACGTATCCACCCTATACCCGTAACCCAACAACCCCCCCCTTAACCTTACTTTTATTAGGACACTATGGGCAATTTAGCATGGCCAATCCACCTAACCCGCACATCTTTGGACTGTGGGAGGAAACCGGAGCACCCGGAGGAAACCCACGCACACAGGGGGAGGACGTGCAGACTCCACACAGACAGTGACCCAGCCGGGAATCGAACCTGGGACCCTGGAGCTGTAAAGCATTTATGCTAACCACCATGCTACCCTGCTGCCCCAAACCTTATAGGTCAGAGCCCCCGGACCATATGTATGTCACGTCAGCGTTTTAGATGGGCTTTCCTTCACGGTAGTGGAAAGAGAAAGGCAGGAGTTGAGGCCAGAGGAAGTACTGAAGGGAATTGGATTGATGCAGTCGAGTAAGGCCCCTGGTCCTGATGGGTTTCCCATCGAATTTTACAAGAGGTTTTACAAGTACACCATTGTTAGTGGACGTGGTTAACAATTCCTTGTCAGAGGGGCCCTTGCCCCCTACGCTCGTCCAGGCCTCTTTATCTCTCATTTTGAAAAAAGAGAAAAGTACCATGGAGTGTGGTTCTTATAGACCCATTTCGCTATTGAATGTTGACGCCAAACGGATAGCTACGGCGTTGCCACTGCATTTGGAGCCATGTGTCCTCGAGGTAATAGCAGATATCCAGACAGGTTTCATTAAAGATCGGCCATTGTCAGCTAATGTGTTGCAGTTATTGAATGTTTTTTTTTAATATTATATTCCAAACATATACAACATTATCAAAACACAAAGTTCATCAAAGCATTGTCAACAGTTTGTACAGTTTTTCCTCTTTTAAACCCTCCCCTCCTCTCCCCCCGCCACAATCAACAGCTCCTCAAATAAAGTCATGAACGGCCTCCACCATTCCTCAAAACCCTCTTCTGATTCCCTCAACTTGAACATAATCTTCTGCAGCCAGAGAAAGTTGTACAAGTTCTCCAGCCTGGCCGCCACCCTTGGAGGCCTATCCGACCTCCAATTCAACAGGATCCTTTCCCGGCCAATCAGAGAGGCAAATTGTGTCCCCCCCCCCCCCCCCCCCCCCCCACCGCCCCCCACCCTACCCTTCCCCTCCAGCAGCTCCGACTCCTCCGAAACCCGAAAGATCAGCACCATAGGGTCCGGCCTGACCTCAGCCCCCACCGTCCTGGACAACTTCTCAAATACCACCTCCCAAAAGCTCTCCGGCATCTCGCAACAACAAAACATGTGAGCATGACTCGCCGGCCTCTGCCTGCACTTCTCACACCCATCAGTCACCCCCTGGAAGAACCCACTCATCCTCGTTGGAGTCTTGTGCACCCTGTACCCCACCTTGAACTGAATCAAGCTCAACCTCATGCAGGAGGCAACGGAGCCAACACCAAGGCTCTCAGACTAGAACCTCAGCAGGGCTCCTCCAACCAAACCCACTACCCCCCTACCCCCCACTCTCTTCACACTTGCAAAAGTGGAATAACCTCCCCCTGTCCTTGGCCGGCCAGATCCAGACTATAAAAATGAATATTCTCCCGAGGTTTTTATGTATTTTTCAGTGTCTCCTGATTTTTATCCCCAAATCCTTTTTTGCTAAGATTAACAAGTTTGTGGCCTCTTTTATTTGGGCAGTTAAGACCCCTCGAATACGTGGAGCTTTCCTTCAGAGGGACCAGCAGTCAGGGGGTCTTGCGTTGCCTAACTTGCTCATTTATTATTGGGCGACCAACATGGAGAAGGTGCTGGGATGGTTTGGGAGGCCAGGCCCCATGTGGGGAGAGATAGAAGCAAACTCCTGTAGGGGCTCTAGTCTAAGGCCTTTGACCCACTCCCCTTCTCGTCAATGAGGTTCTCTTCAAACTCAGTGGTTCCTATGCTGTTACTGTTCTTTGTTCTTTAGGCCAGAAGGTTTTTTTTTAGTTAGGGCATCATGATCAGCACAGGCTTGGAGGGCCGAAGGGCCTGATCCTGTGCTGTACTTTTCTTTGTTCTTTGGAGGCGTCCACTCTTAAAATACGGCGGCAATTTAGACACATTACAAATTAGGATCCATGCCATCGCTGGCTCCTATCTGTGGCAACTACCTATTTGTTCCGTCGTGTCAAGATGCGATGTTTAGGTCATGGGAGGGGAAGGGCCTTGGGAGTTTTAAGGGTCTATTTGTGGAGGGACGGTTTGCTAGTTTGGAGGTATTATAGACAAGGTTTCAACTTCCGGGAACAAACTAGTTCCATTACCTCCAGGTATGTGGATTTTGTTTGGAAGGCTTTAATTCCCCTTGACTCTTCAACCCTCCTTGTTGAGTAGGATCCTATCACTTGCAGGGTCTGGTGGGGGGAGCATTTCCAGCATCTATGGAAAAATCTTGTCAACGGAGGAGGACCTGCTAGATGAGGTAGGGAGAAAATGAGAGGGGGAACTGTGACTTATTTTAGATGGAAACTTGTAGTATGAGGCCCTTCACAGGGTGAACGCCACATTCTCCTGTGCACGACCTAGTCTAATTCAGCTCAAGATAGCTCATAGGGCTCACCTAACTAAAGCTAGGATGAGCAGCTACTTTTCGGGAGTGGAGGACAGGTATGAGCGGTGTTTTCCGGGATCTGCTAATCACATCCACATGTTCTGGTTGTGTCCCGGGATGGCAAGCTTTTGGGTCTCCTTTTGTTTTAATTTTTCCAATTGAGGGGCAATTTTAACATGGCCAAGTCATTTTTGGGTTGTGGAGGTGAGACCCACGCTTTTGGGTCTACTTTAACACCATGTTCGCGATTGTTAACATTGATCTGGAGCTTTGTCCTTCGGTGGCCATTTTCGGGATATTGGGCACACCGGGGTTGCAGACGGGGGTGAAGGGTGGATGTTCTTGCCTTTGCCTTGCTGATAGCCCGGAGGCAAGTTCTGCTGGGATGGAGATCTTCTGATGTGCCCAGTGCTTTGGTCTGGTCGGGTGACCTTAAGGAATTTTTACATCTAGAGAAGGTCATTTCTAATACGACATTTTGTAATATCCATTTTTCCATGTTTTTATTGTGTATATTGTTCATTATAAATGAAAGTTGTTTAATAATTGTTTTTTTAAATCAGCTGCTTGGGGGATGAGACCAGAAATCAGTCTCCAAGCTGAAGTCTTGTGGTTCAAAAACATTTCATTCACCAAACCCTTATGGACTTTGAAAACAATGTTGTTAAATTGATATAAGCAATGTGGTCCTAGAACATAAGAACATAAGAACTAGGAGCAGGAGTAGGCCATCTGGCCCCTCGAGCCTGCTCCGCCATTCAATGAGATCATGGCTGATCTTTTGTGGACTCAGCTCCACTTTCCGGCCCGAACACCATAACCCTTAATCCCTTTATTCTTCAAAAAACTATCTATCTTTACCTTAAAAACATGTAATGAAGGAGCCTCAACTGCTTCACTGGGCAAGGAATTCCATAGATTCACAACCCTTTGGGTGAAGAAGTTCCTCCTAAACTCAGTTCTAAATCTACTTCCCCTTATTTTGAGGCTATGCCCCCTAGTTCTGCTGTCACCCGCCAGTGGAAACAACCTGCCCGCATCTATCCTATCTATTCCCTTCATAATTTTAAATGTTTCTATAAGATCCCCCCTCATCCTTCTAAATTCCAACGAGTACAGTCCCAGTCTACTCAACCTCTCCTCATAATCCAACCCCTTCAGCTCTGGGATTAACCTAGTGAATCTCCTCTGCACACCCTCCAGCGCCAGTACGTCCTTTCTCAAGTAAGGAGACCAAAACTGAACACAATACTCCAGGTGTGGCCGCACTAACACCTTATACAATTGCAACATAACCTCCCTTGTCTTAAACTCCATCCCTCTAGCAATGAAGGACAAAATTCCATTTGCCTTCTTAATCACCTGTTGCACTTGTAAACCAACCTTCTGTGACTCATGCACTAGCACACCCAAGTCTCTCTGAACAGCGGCATGCTTTAATATTTTATCGTTTAAATAATAATCCCGTTTGCTGTTATTCCTACCAAAATGGATAACCTCACATTTGTCAACATTGTATTCCATCTGCCAGACCCGAGCCCATTCACTTAACCTATCCAAATCCCTCTGCAGACTTCCAGTATCCTCTGCACTTTTCGCTTTACCACTCATCTTAGTGTCATCTGCAAACTTGGACACATTGCCCTTGGTCCCCAACTCCAAATCATCAATGTCCTGTGCTGTATAGTTTGCAATCTGGACTCATCGTCCACCTTAATTTAGCGTCCAGTGTGAGAGAGAGAGAGAATCCTGAGACTGGGAGTGAGCCGGGGACACACACGTATACAGAAACAGAGGCTGCTGGGTTTGGGACACACACACATGCACACTTTCATAATATATACCAATATATCATGGTGCAGACACACACTGATGGACACACACAGGGACCAATCAACATGTACAAACACCGCAGCCAATCACCAGTTAGAATACACACACTATAAAGGCAGAGGGCACCATGGTTCCCGCTCATTCTGGGTGCTGCCTCTGAGTGTAACAGGAACTTATTCAGCCCAGCACGGACTCACAACACGTGCTGAGAGAATCAACTGGTTCGGACAAGGCTTAGGTCTCTAGTTCAAGTTAGCATTATTTAGACCCACAATCATCGTGTGTTAGTTAGTTAGAAGTAGTTAATAAAATTGAATTGAACCTTCATCTGTGTTGGAAGTGTCTGTTCATCTCTCAAGCCTACACAAGCCAACACATCATGATAGCAGGAGTTGAGGAATGCTCGCACTTCTGAGACCTACCCTTCAGTGATCTGCCTTCCACCAGTCTCCAGCCATCCTACAGAATGGACTCCGTTCGCCCGCCGCTGCCTCTCCGCATTGCAGGGAATCTGCGCTCCAACTGGAAACCTTTCAAACAGCGCTTCCAGCTGTACCTCGAAGCCAGGGACCTGGAAGCTGCCTCGGACGCACGTAAGATTCCTCTTCACAGCCAGTGACCATGCTCTGCACATTTACAACACCTTCAATGAGGGGAAGGACAAATCGAAGTTCAAGACCGTAATTCTAAAGTTCGACAGACACTGCGAGGTCGAGGTCAATGAGAGCTTCGAGAGATACATGTTTCAGCAACGAACTCAGGGTAAGGACGAGCCTTTCCAGTCCTTTATTACCCACCTCCGCGTCCTTGCACAGTCCTGAAACTACGGGTCCACCTCTGACTCCATGCTCCGTGACCAGATTGTTTTTGGTGTTCAATCTGAGCCGCTGCGCCAGCAGCTACTAAAAGCTCACTCTCTCCATGGCCATTGAGACCTGTATGCTTCATGAGCATGCCTCTACGCACTACTCATGCATCCAGGCTGCTGAAACGGCGCGGCAAGCCCCCTACGAGGCAGAATGTGTCCAGATGATAAGATCCTCACGATAAGGGCCTCACGGTAGCATGGTGGTTAGCATCAATGCTTCACAGCTCCAGGGTCCCAGGTTCGATTCCCGGCTGGGTCACTGTCTGTGTGGAGTCTGCACGTCCTCCCCGTGTGTGCGTGGGTTTCCTCCGGGTGCTCCGGTTTCCTCCCACAGTCCAAAGATGTGCGGGTTAGGTGGATTGGCCATGCTAAATTGCCCGTAGTGTAAGGTTAATGGGGGGATTGTTGGGTTACGGGTTACGTGGGTTTAAGTAGGGTGATCATTGCTCGGCACAACATCGAGGGCCGAAGGGCCTGTTCTGTGCTGTACTGTTCTATAATGTTCTCCATCTCTTCAGGATCTGGACCTGAATGATGGCAGCCATTTCGCGCATTTTTCGCGGAGTCCTGCACCCACACGCAGAGAGTGCGCTGACGTCATGGAGCGCTTCGCGCAGGTGCGCGCTATGCTGGATCACCCCGCGCATGCACGGTGGCGCAACGAACGTACCGAAGCTCCGGCATTCAGCAACTGCGGCTCCGCCCACTTAAACGGCAATGTCCCGCGAACTTCCGACGTTGCCTGCAGTGTCGCAAACGAGGCCACTACACTGCAATGTGCAGATCTTCCCTGCCTGCTGTTTTTCGAAGGTCCACCCAGCCCCACAGAGACGTCAGGGCTATCCAGCCTGCCATCAATGAACCTACTCTACACCTTGATTCCGACTATGCCTGCAATGACCCACAGGTCCCGTTCCAAATCAGCGTCATTACTACCAACAGGATGTCCCCCAACCGTGGCACTGAACTTGTCCACTTCCATAGCGTCAGCCAGGATGATGAGTGGTGTGCCACCCTTACGGTCAACCGGTCCCCCGTCAGGTTCCGCCTGGACACTGGCACTTCTGCCAATCTCATCGTGTCATCTGATTTCCGCAAGCTCTGCATACAGCCTGCTGTCCTGCCACCTGCGTGTAAATTGCTGGACTACAATGGCAATGCCATCGCCGCCAGCGGCTCCTGCCGCCAGCGCCTCCTGCCGCCTTGAGGTGACACATCGTGCTCACACAGTCATTCTCCTGATCGAGATTGTTGCTGCCTCAAAAGCCTCCCTGCTTGGTGCGCAGGCATGCAAGCTGCTGCACTTAGTGCAGAGAGTACACTCTCTCTCTTCAAGCGATGTGTCTGCATCCTCTGACACAGACTTCAGGGCGCAGCTCGACTCCATCATCCAACAATACCATGATGTCTTCGAAGGCATGGGCACGCTCCCCTACACGTACAAAATCTTACTCAAGCCCAACGCCACGCCTGTCGTTCACGCACCTCGCAGAGTCCCAGCGCCCCTCAAGCAACAGCTCCAGGACCTCCTGGACCAAGGAGTCATCTCTAGGGTCACGGAACCCATCATTGGGTAAGCTCCATGGTTTGTGTCAAGAAGCCGTCCGGCCAGCTGCGGATCTGTATTGATCCTAAAGATCTGAATCAGAATATCATGCGGGAGCACTACCCGATTCCGAAACGGGAGGAGCTCACATCCGAGATGGCCCACGCCAAGCTAGTCTCAAAACTGGATGCCTCGAAGGGCTTCTGGCAGATCCAACTAGATGGGTCAAGCAGGAATCTGTACGTTCAAGACACCCTTTGGCAGGTTCTGCTACAACTGGATGTCATTCAGCATCATCTCTGCGTCCAAAGTTTTCCACCGGATCATGGAGCAGATGATGGAGGGGATCGACGGCATCCGGGTATATGTCGACGACATTATCATCTGATCGACCACCCCACAGGAACACATTGCCCGCCTTCAGCGTGTTTTCAGGCGCATCCACGAACACGGCCTCCGCCTCAATAGGGCCAAATGCTCCTTAAGCCAGTCAAGTAACAAGTTTCTGGGGGATCACATCTCCCACCAGGGGGTGTGTCCGGACGAGGACAAGATTGCAGCAATCACGTCCATGAAGGCACCCGAGGACAAGAAAGCAGTTCTCCGGTTCCTGGGCATGGTGAACTTCCTTGGGAAGTTCATCCCGAATCTTGTCTCACACACCACGGCCCTCAGAGACCTGATTCGCAAAACCACAGATTCCCAATGGCTCCCTGCTCACGAGCGTGAATGGCAGGAGCTGAAGGCCAAGCTTTCCACGGCCCCAGTGTTGGCCTTTTTCGACCCGACCAAAGAGACCAAAATCTCTACTGATGCCAGTCAGTCGGCATTGGCGCCTTGCTCCTGCAACGAGACAAGGCCTCGTCATGGGCCCCCGTTGCGTATGCGTCACGGGCGATGACTCCCACAGAGCAGCGCTATGCGCAAATTGAGAAAGAGTGTCTCTGTCTCAGCATTCTCACTGGAGTCGTGAAGTTCCACGACTACGTCTATGGACTTCCGCAGTTCACGGTTGAAACAGGCCACCGCCCCCTTGTAAATATTATCAAGAAGGACTTGAATGATATGACGCCTCGCCTCCAACGTATCTTACTCAAGCTCCGCAGGTACGACTTTCAACTGATCTATACCCCTGGCAAACATATTGCCATTGCCGATGCTCTCTCAAGGTTGATCACAACTCCATGTGATCATGACGGCTTCATTTGCCAAATAGATGCTCACGTCCAATTTGCAGCCTCCCATTTGCCAGCTACGGATGCACGACTGATGAAAATTCGCCGCGAGACAGCGGCTGATCCACTTCTGTAGCGGGTGATACGCCTAATGTCGGACGGGTGGCTCAAGGGCCAATGCCCGCAATTTTACAATGTCCGTGATGACCTGGCGGTTGTCGATGGGGTGCTCCTGAGATTGGATCACATCGTCATTCCCACAAAGCATGCGCCAGCTAGTGTTGGAGCAACTCCATGAAGGGCACTTAGGGATCGAGAAATGCCGCCGCAGGGCCAGAGAAGCCGTCTACTGGCCGGGCATCAATGATGACATCGCCAATGTGGTGCTCAACTGCTCTACCTGCCAGCGTTTTCAGCCAGCCCAACCATGGGAGACCTTGATGCCCCATGAGCTCGTCACATCGCCTTGGACCAAACTGGACATCGACTTGTTCCATGCATTGGGCACGGACATCATCATCGACTACTTCTCCAGCTACCCGGAGGTCATCAGGCTGCACGACCTCACATCCTCGGCTGTGATCAGGGCGTGTAAGGAGACATTTGCCGACATGCCATTCCGCTGACGGTCACGTCAGACAATGGCCCCTGTTTCGCGAGCCAGGAATGGGCCGGCTTCGCCCGACACTACAATTTCCAGGACGTTACGTCCAGTCCCCTATACCCCCAATCCAATGGGAAGGCGAAAAGGGGGTCCACATCGTAAAGCGGCTCCTCAACAATGCCGCCGACGCCGGCTCAGATTTCCATCTTGCTCTGCTGGCATATCGCTCCGCCCCGCTCGCCACCGGCCTGTCACCTGCTGAGCTGCTAATGAACCGCACCCTCAGAACGACGGTGCCATCAATTCTTGCTCCCAACCTCGACCATGTCCCCGTGCACCACCGCATGCACATGTCTCGACTGTAGCAGAAAACCTCATACGACTCACGGGCTGCTGCCCTTCCTGACATCCATCCACGCGACAAGGTTCGCATCCACCTCCCGGATGGTGGCTGGTCTGCGCCTGCTGTCGTTCTAAGGCAGGTGGGCCCCCGCTCCTTCCTGATCCGTTTACAGGATGGATCCATTCGGCGCCGCAACAGGCGTGCTCTTCGCCTGGTTCCAGGGTCGTCACAGGATCCTCCAACCAGCTCTTCTACTGATCCCGCCGTGTAAGTGTCTGTTCGTCTCTCAAGCCTACACAAGCCAACACATCACACACATCCTTCCCCTTCTCCTCCTTCTTCCTCAAAACCTACCTACACACCAGCCTGGGACAGGCAGAAACCCCAGGCTGACCCCCACTTTCGTATGAATTCAGCAAAGGCCAGCTCAGAGTGTGCGCCACCAGCGGCAAATACAAGGTCAGTGGTGGTTAATCCCAACACCATGGCCCAGCCCCGGTCCCCACTCCCTTCCCTGGTGACCAGGAATTGGGGCCTAGCTCAGTCCCGGTCCCCACTCCCTTCCCTGGTGACCAGGAATTGGGGCCTAGCTCAGTCCCGGTCCCCACTCCCTTCCCTGGTGACCAGGAATTGGGGCCTAGCTCAGTCCCGGTCCCCACTCCCTTCCCTGGTGACCAGGAATTGGGGCCTCGGCCATCCCGGTTCCCACTCCCTTCCCTGGTGACCAGGAATTGGGGCCTAGCTCAGTCCCGGTCCCCACTCCCTTCCCTGGTGACCAGGAATTGGGGCCTAGCTCAGTCCCGGTCCCCACTCCCTTCATGGTGACCAGGAACTGGGGCCTAGTCTGACTCTATGTAACTGTGATTTTATAAGCAAAAAAGGTAAAACCAGGTTTTATTAGTGCCTTTTAACAGTCGATTTTATTAATCACTCGTTTAAAAAATATATTAATTTATTGCTTTGATTTTTGTTGCTCAGCAAATTATGTTTTCTTTATACCTATGCATTCTGAAATTCATGTTTAATGTTGTGCCAGATCTGGTCTCAGGCAGCTGATGCAGCGTTTCTTGCTGAAAGGGAATGAGAGTTGCACAAGAGGCCTGATTGCTTTTCATGGTGCCGGCAAAAGGAGTTGTTTTTTGCTCCAATAAAAATGAGAAGTGTTGGAAATACTCAGCAAATCTGGCAGCATCTGTGCAGAGATACAAAGGTCAGTGATCCCTCGTCATGACTAGTGTAGATCATGGACCTGAAGCATTGACTCTGTTTCTCTCTCCACATACGCTGCCTAGCCTGCTGGGAATTTCCAATATTTTTTTGTTTATCTTTCAGATTTCGAGCATCTACAGTACTTTGCTGTCCTCCTATATGCTCGATCCTGGGAATTTTGGTAACTGTAGTTAGTTTCAATTTAAAATGAGAAAATATTATCATTCAATGCAAAGCATAATTTTTCCTTTAACAGAGCCCACTTGTGTGGATAGAAATAACACATTATTGCAGGTGAATTGATTGGTGCTAATTTATTGCAAGGGTTTGCCATTTTTTAAACTTGGAAGTGAAACTAGGAGTATTGGGGATACAGAACTTGAGACAAAAATAGTTCAACCATGATCTTATCGAATGTCAGAGCAGGTGCAAAGGGCCGAAAACGTTTGCTCCAATTTCGTATGTGGCAATAGGATATGTCACTATTAGGTCAAGATATTCTCATTTATACATAGGATTGTTGTTTGCAAGGCTTGTGAGATTCAGGTCTTTTGGATGTTTCTTGGGGAGCTGGTTGCATAATATGAATGATCAAGCTGGTGTAATTGTCTAACAAAGCTGTGGTTGTAAAGTGTATCATACTGAAACCTGAACTTCCAATAGGCTTTATAAATACATGCATGGAGTGCAAAAGTGAAGAGGTTGTGCTACACCAGATGTAAAACAGTTCATCCCTACTGTGACTATAGCTCCCAATTCAAAGGGCTTGGATACAGGAGAAGCAGCAGGGCCCATGATTTCTCTCCCTGGACCTGATGCTGAGCAAGCTCTTAAACGTTTGGCAGCACAGTCATTAGATTTGCTGCCTCACAGCACCAGAGACCTGGGTTCAATTCCGGCCTTGGGTGACTGTGTGGAGTTTGTACTTTCACCCCATGTCTGCGTGGGTTTCCTCCGGGTGCTCCGGTTTCCTCCCACAGTCCAAATATGTGCAGGTTAGGTGGATTGGCCATGATCAATGCACAGTTATAAGGCGGGGGAGTGGGCCTTGGTAGAGTGTTCTTTTGCGGGGTTGGTGCATTCTGCACTGTAGAAATTCTATGGATTCCATGTTAGTTATTCTTATTTTATTTTCAGTTTTTACTTCTTTACTGTGCAGTAGAAACGGACAGACAGATAATTTTGCATTGATTGTCTTTATAAAATTAAACGCAATGTGAGAAACAATCACAAGTGGATTCCTATCATACCAGCAAGAAGACCCCAGGCATTTGTCAAAATACATTCCCAAACAATATACCGACCACAGCTGCCCAAAAAGGCTGATTTAAGTTGGCCCCAAATCAGCAGAGCAAAACACTAGTGGAGCCAATGACCACTAGCTCACACTCCTATTGGCATAAATCATTAACAGCATGGTAATCTACTACACTCCGACAAACATACATCTGATAAAGCCGTATGGTCAACTGAAAATGATGGAGGGGATGAAGCAATCTGCCAAACCTGAATTTTTGTGCCAATTTCAAGAGCAAAATTCTCCGGAAGAATTTATTACCAATCGCCACTAGATGGAAGTATTTCATAACACAACTTAGTCAGTAACTGTATAACTTTGTAACCATTTTTACAGTCCCACTTACATTAACATACTGGTAACTTTTCTCTCTTTTCCTTGACAAAAAGGTCTGTCAATGTATGCTGATGTTACAGATATTTGCAGATTTTGTAGATAAAATACTTTAGGTAGAGGAAACAGGAACATAGGAACTTTGGAGCATAAGAACAGAGAATGACCAATCAGCCCCTCCAACCTTCTCCACAATTGGATCAAAATGTCATTTATCTGTCTTTATTCCATATCCTTTGATACTCTATCGATTTTGGTTGTGAAAAATTCAATAGACACAGCAAAGTCATCCTCTGGGAAAGAGTTTGATTTTCTCAGAGATGAATTTGGAAGTGGAAGTCATTTGATTGGGCAAGAAGGTGCAGTGCGGAGACCCTATCACCTTCCAATTTCTGCCCAATTGAGGCCAGGGCGAGATGACTCTTGTGGACAGCCTTCCCACCAAGATACCAATTAAGGCCCTTCAGTTGGAAATTAATGTCCTCCGTCGCTGGTATTCAGTGAGTGAAATCTGGGGGGGTCACCATATAGAAAACCCAAAAATGCAAATGAATTTGCTTGCGGGCTGCTCAGGAAGAGAACAAAAGAACAAAGAAAATTACAGCACAGGAACAGGGCCTTCGGCCCTCCCAGCCTGCGCCGATCCAGATCCTTTATCTAAACCTGTCGCCTATTTTCCAAGGATCTACTTCCCTCTGTTCCCCGCCCGTTCATATATCTGACTACATGCATCTTAAATGATGCTATCGTGCCCGCCTCTACCACCTCCGCTGGCAAAGCGTTCCAGGCTCCCACCACCCTCTGCGTAAAAAACCTTCCACACACATCTCCCTTAAACTTTCCCCCTCTCACCTTGAAATCATGACCCCTTGTAATTGACACCCCCACTCTTGGAAAACGCTTGTTGCTATCCACCCTGTCCATACCTCTCATAATTTTGTAGACCTCAATCAAGTCCCTCCTCAAACTCCGTCTTTCCAACAAAAACAACGAAAACAATCCTAATCTACTCAACCTTTCTTCATAGCTAGCACTCTCCATACCAGGCACCATCCTGGTGAACCTCCTCTGCACCCTCTCTAAAGCATCCACATCCTTCTGATAATGTGGCGCAGATACACGCAGTATTCCAAATGTGGCCTAACCAAAGTCCTATACAACTGTAACATGACCTGCTGACTCTTGTACTCAATACCCCGTCCAATGAAGGCAATCATGCTGTATGCCTTCTTGACCACTCTATCGACCTGCGTTGCCACCTTCAGGGTACAATGGACCTGAACTGCCATATCTCTCTGTACATCCATTTTCCCCAGGACTCTTCCATTGACCGTATAGTCCGCTCTTGAATTAGATCTTCCAAAATGAGGGTGGGGGGGGAGGGGTCTCTTGTTTACAGACATTCGATCCCTGATCAAGGAGACTGGCATAAGGAAGTGAGGAAGAGGCTGCAGAAAGTCAACTTCTGCACTTGCCTCCCAATCCTCTCACCCTCCTCTTGTGATCCCCCACCCGCCCCAAACCCCCATCCCGTCCTCACTCACCCTGGCTTATGATTTTTTTTGTTGATCCTAGGGCTCTGCTGGGTGCATTGCTGGCAGCTGCCACCACCTCCAGAGAGGTGCTGGCCTCTGACAGCTGGCAGATCATCTGGTTGTGGGGAGGAAGGGTGGGGGTAGGATTTCCAGCCCCAGGGGTCTTAATCCCAAGGAACGTCCAACGCTGCCCATTT
This sequence comes from Scyliorhinus canicula, assembly GCF_902713615.1. NCBI lineage: Eukaryota > Metazoa > Chordata > Chondrichthyes > Carcharhiniformes > Scyliorhinidae > Scyliorhinus > Scyliorhinus canicula. Next base: position 158,139,139 of record NC_052153.1, read on the forward strand.
AAGTGCCTAATGGGACTTAATATGGCAGGCCGTCCCCAATAGTGGCTCTGTGGGCTTCCCACCAGTTCTGCAGCCAGTGGGCAGGTCCCCACCCCCCGTCACAAACATCACATTCTGCCATATAGAACATAGAACAGTACAGGCCCACGATGTGCTGACCATTTATCCTAATCCAAGATCAACCAAATCTACAACCCTTCAATTTACTGCTGTCCATGTGCCTGTCCAAGAATCTCTTAAATGTCCCTAATGACTCTGACTCCACCACCTCTGCTGGCAATACATTCTACACACCCACCACTCTCTATGTAAAGAACCTATCTCTGACATCTCTCCTATACCTTCCTCCAATCGCTTTAAAATTATGTCCCCTCGTGGCAGCCATTTCCGCCCTGGGGAAAAGCCTCTGGCTATCCACTCTATCCATGCCTCTCATCACCTTGTACACCTCTATCAAGTCACCTCTCTTCCTTCTTCACTCCAGTGAGAAAAGCTTTCGCTCCCACAGCCTTTCTTCATAAGACATGCCCTCCAGTCCAGGCAACATCCTGGTAAATCTCCTCTGTACCCTCTCCAAAGCATCCACATCCTTCCTATAATGAGGCGACCAGAACTGGACACAATATTCCAAGTGTGGTCTAACCAGGGTTTTATAAAGCTGCAGCAAAACCTCGCGGCTCTTTATATGTGTACAAAAATAGTAACAAATTGCATTCCTGAATGACCTAGTTCTAATTTTGAAATAATGCCCCCTTGTTCTGAACTCCCCCACCAGAACAGTTTCTCTGTACCTATCCTGTTGAGTTTGTTTATTATTTTAAACAACATCATTTAGGTCACCCCTCAATCATCGAAACGAAAAGTTATCATGGCTAGCACTGCTGCCTCACAACGCCAGGTATCCGTGTTCAACTCCGGTCTTGGGTGACTGTGTGGAGTTTGCACGTAGTCCTAGTGTCTGCGTAGGTTTTCCCTGGATGCTCCGGTTTCCTCCCACAGTCCAAAGATGTACAAGTTAGGTAGATTGGTCATGCTAAATTGCCCCTTGGTGTCCAGGGATGTGCAGGTTAGGTGGGGTTTTGGTGAAAGGGCGGGGAGTAGTGTTCCCAGGTTGGGTGTTCTTTCAGAGGGTCTGTGCAGACTCCATGCGTTGGATGCACTCCTTCTGCACTGTAGGAATTCTATAATGCTATGAAATGTAAACAGTTTTATGTAACCTGTCCTGTTATCAATCTGTATTGTAACCCCACCAAAGCTAAAATATCTTACCTGAGATACTAAAAGAAAATGTTGGAAATACTCAGCAGGTCAGGCAGCATCTGTAAATCTTTCCTGAGGTTTCAGAGACCAGGGCCCAAGAGCTTCCCAGTGCTGAGAACAAAGAGACAGCCTCTGAAGACCATTAGACCATATAACATAGGAACACAGTTAGGCCACTCGGCCCATCGAGTCTACTCTGCCGTTCAATCATGGCTAAAAATTTTCTCATCCCCATTCTCCTGCCTTCTCATAACGCCTGATCCCCTTATTAATCCTGTACCAGCCTTCCCGAAAAGGCGCCGGAATGTGGCGATTAGGGGCTTTTCACAGTAATTTCATTTGAAGCCTACTTGTGACAATAAGCGATAGGGCAGCACAATAGCATTGTGGATAGTACAATTGCTTCACAGCTCCAGGGTCCCAGGTTCGATTCCGGCTTGGGTTACTGTCTGTGCGGAGTCTGCACATCCTCCCAGTGTGTGCGTGGGTTTCCTCTGGGTGCTCCGGTTTCCTCCCACAGTCCAAAGATGTGCAGGTTAGGTGGATTGGCCATGATAAATTGCCCTTAGTGTCCAAAATTGCCCTTAGTGTTGGGTGGGGTTACTGGGTTATGGGGATAGGGTAGAGGTGTTGACCTTGGGTAGGGTGCTCTTTCCAAGAGCCGGTGCAGACTCGATGGGCCGAATGGCCTCCTTCTGCACTATGATGATCAAAAACCTATCTACCTCTGTATTAAAGACACCCAGTAATTTGGCCTCCACACCCTTCTGCGGCAATGAGTTCCACAGATTCACCACCCTCTGGCTAAAGAATTTCTTCCTCATCTCTGTTGAAAAGGATCGTCCCTTTAGTCCGAGATTGTGTCCTCTGCTAGTTTTTCCGACAAGTGGAAACATCCTCTCCACGTCCACTCTATCCAGGCCTCACAGTATCCTGTAAGTTTCAATAAGATCCCCCCTCATCCTTCTAAACTCTAGCGCGTACAGACCCAGAGTCCTCAACCGAACCTCATATGACAATCTCTTCATTCCAGGGATCATTCTTGTGAACCTCCTCTGGACACTTTCCAAGGCCAGCACATCCTTTCTAAGATACCGGGCCCAAAACTGCTCACAATATTCCAAATGGGATCTGACCAGAGCCTTATATAACCTCAGATGTACATCCCTGCACTTGTATTCTAGCCCTCTCGACATGGATACTATGATTGCATTTGCCTTCCTAACTGCTGACTGAACCTGCACGTTAACCTTAAGAGAATCATGAACAAGAACTCCGAAATCCCTTTGTGTTTCTGATTTCCTTAGCATTTCCCCATTTAGAAAATAGTCTATGCCTCACACTTTTCCACATTGTATTCCATCTGCCTGTCCAAGTCATTCTGCAGCCCCCCGCTTCCTCAATGCTACCTGTCCCTCTATGCATCTTTGTATCATCTGCAAACTTAGCAACAGTGCCTTCAGTTCCTTCTTCCAGATCGTGGATGTATATTGTGAAAAGTTGTGGTCCAAGCACCGACCCCTGAGGCTGCTATCCTGAAAAAGACCCCTTTATCCTCGCTCTCTGCCTTCTGCCTTCTTAAAAAATTGTTGGTAGATAAACACTGCTCCTCTGAGTTAATGGATCCCTGCAGAACTATTTAAATAACCCTAATCCTCCCTTTGAAATTGTGTTTACCTGACAATCAGAAAACTTGTAAAAGACAATACTCCATGAAATTGAATGTGAACAATGCAGTTCAAATACTTTTAGGCTTCTAGGCATGTAAACAGGATTGAAAAAGTTAAAGGACATTGATATTTACCGTGAAAGAACAATTTCAAAGATTTCCACTACATTAAAGGGAATACTTTTACCTTCATCTCACAGGTTTTTAAATATGGCTTGCTCACAAGAGTTTAAAGGGTTTAAAGCTACAGCTGGGAACATTTTCACTTTCTTATCACAGAACTGTATTTTTGAGATACTAACAGACTGTTTAAAGGCTGCAGTTGGGATGGGCAGCCAAACGCCCCCATCCCAAGAAAAAAACTGTCCTGAGTCCGTCCAGCCCACTACAAGTCCCCTGACACCTACCTTCCATGAAGGACCCCCCTTGGCACTCTGGAGGCAATTTTAGGGAGGGTACTCACCCTTTGCCTGCCTCCTTGGATGATCGAGCCCACCACCCCCCCCCCCCCCCCCCCCCCCCGCCACTAACTGACTGCAAGCCACCAGGTAGGGACCAGCACCAATTCACACCAGTGAGACTCCGGCAAGGGGGGGGGGGCTCGATCATCCAAGGAGGCAGGCAAATCGGGCAATCCATTGTTTTGTCTATGGTTGGACTAAGGCTTTTGCCCTGGTGCCACTTGATAGTGCTCTCAACGACACCTCCTATCACTTTCTTGATGATTGAGAATAAACTAACAGGACGATACTTGGCTGGATTTGATTTGTCCTGCCTTTTGTAGGCAGCCATACAAGGGCAATTTTCCACATTGCCGTGTAGCTGCCAATGTTCTAACTATTGGAACAGCTTGACTATGTTTCCTTCTCCCGGTGGGAGCAGTGTCTCTTTCTGACAAAGAGTCGCTTTGAATCGCAGTGTCACTTTGGCAAAGAGTCATCCAGACTCAAAACGTTCGCTCCCTTCTCTCTCCACAGATGCTGTCAGACCTGCTGAGATTGTCCAGTGTTTTCTGTTTTTGGGCGCTCTGCCATTCTTTATGCTATTAATATGGCCACTTCCACCAGATGGCTGGGATCTTGTTTTGATAAAGACACAAACCCAGCTGTATCAGTGAGCTGACCTTTTATTATGTCCATGTTCATCAGCACCTTCCGCTTCTTCCTTGATTAATCGGGGATCGCCAAACCATGGCTTTCAGCACAGTTTAGCACAGTGGGCTAAACAGCTGGCTTGTAATGTAGAACAATTCCTGCACCGGCCTCCCCAAACAGGCGCCGGAATGTGGCGACTCGGGGCTTTTCACAGTAACTTCATTGGAGCCTACTTGTGGCAATAAGCGATTATTATTACTATTATTTTGCCATGATTTTACTCTGGCGCAGGGAGAGGAGGCAAAACTCCAAATATAGCTCAGCTGAAACAGGGATCAAATCCTGCGCTGTGGGTGTTATTCTCAACCCCATACTAATCATCTCACCAACTAAGCCAACTGATCCCCCATCAGCACCTTGTTGAATGAGATTGAAAATGGAAACTTGGGAAACAGATTTTTTTCCACCCAAAGATCCTTCTGCCTTCCCCCTATTATCCCATCAGCAGAAAACTGTTATCATCATTGTTCATACCAGCAGCAGATAAACATGAATCAAAACTTGAGCAACAGACTCAACGTTGAAAAGAATATTTGGACCATGGGGGTAGATGGCGATGAGATATCCTTTTGCGTGTAGAGCAAGGGATACCTGGTAGCAAGAACAACTGATTTTACATTGTATTTTTGTTTAATGTATTACTGATTTTCCACATCCTGAGGATGTACAATTAAAAGCAGTACTTAGAGGAGTATTATTATCTGTGAAGTGCAGGACTGGGGGATGTAGAAAGGTCATTAAAATGACTGCCCCGTGCAACATTCATGCATAAGCTTCATTATACTTAATTAGCTCTGCGTTATGTTTGTGCTCTTGATTCTGCTTTGCTTTGTTTTCCATGGAGAGATTGATAAGCGTATAGGCGTCAATTGGCTCAGCACCGGGATTCTGCGAACATACCTTTCCTAATGCACTTAGTGTTAATGGGTAGGTTTGGACAGGGGACACTGCCTTCAGATTTCTTGTTAGTGATGTGCACGGAGTGTGTGACCTCCAGACAAAAGCTGTTAGCAGCAAAAGGTTAATTCAACTGAACTTCAGCCATATGAGGACCCATAGATAAATATCAGTAATCTTTAGGTCAAACGAAAATTAATTTTTTCAGGTGGGTTGAATTTTTGGAATGTGGATTGGGATATTGGGATGTCCTTATCTTCAGAAAGTATCGACAATGAGGAGACATTCAACAATAACAACATTCATCTACCATGGGTAAAATTCACTTCAGCAAGTGCGCAAATAGGCGGTAGCTGAACAGCCATCCATCATTCGTGCAAGTCAATGGAAATTGGCAGGGTGCAACATGCTTGACTAATCTGTTACTGACTGCTTTGTGCCTTTGTCCAAGTTTAATGTAACCACCCATCTTTAACCTAAAAAGTGACCCAAACCATTTCACACAGTTGGAAGGAAACAGACCCAGGGCCAAAACGGAAGAGTTGATAAAAACAGTGGTTTAAAAAAAAACCATAGGATTTGTGAAGGCTTATAAAGAAGATAGAGGCAAAGGTTTTGGGAGTACATTCCAGACTGTAGCATCCGAGCAGCTGAACGTACTGCTACCAATGGCGGAGCAACAGGAGTTTTTATTTAAATAAAAACCTGCAGTCAAATGAACCATGTTCAGGAGAGAAATAGGACAAGAGGAGAATGCCAGAGAGATTTAAGGAGAAAGACAAAGCACAGAGATCACAAAAGAATGGGAACTTGATGCAGGTCAACAAGGATGGGCAAAGAGAACTTAGTTCAGGATAGGGCAAGGATGTCTACAGTTTGAATGGAGTTGACTGTTAATGGAGCATGGAAGCCAAAAAGGGGAGTTTTGGAGCTGTTTAGTTTACATACAAACATATGAATTAGGAACAGGAGTAAGCCAGTCAGCCCCTTGAGCCTGCTCCACCGTTCAATATGATCATGGCTGGTCTGATTGTGGCCTCAACTCCACATTCCACCTACCCCTGATAACCTTTGACTCCTTTGTTATACAAGAATCTATCTACCTTGACTTAAAAGTATTCTATGACCTTGCCTCCACCGTTCTCCAAGGAAGAGAGTTACAAAGACCCATGATCCTCAGAGAGAAAAATAATTCTTCTCACCTCTGCCTCAAATGAGAGGCCCCTTGTTTATTTATAAAATGTGTCCCCTAGTTTTCGACCCCCCCAGAAGGGGAAATATCCTTTCAGCATCTACCCTGTCAAGGTCCCTCAGGCTCTTATGTGCTTCAATAAGATCACCTCTCATTCTACTAAACTCCAATGGATACAGGCCCAGCCCATCTAATATTTCCACTTAAGATGACCACTCCCCCATCCCAAGTATCAGGCAAGTGAATCTTCTCTGAGCTGCTTCTAATGTAATCATGTCCATTCTTAAATAAGGGGCGGGATTTTCCATGCAACCCGTTAGGCCTGCCATTAGCCGGCAGCTGGATCTTCTAATCCCGCTATTGTCAACAGGGTTCCCTATTGAATGCTCCCCTTGCTGCCGGGAAACCCTCAACATGGCTGCGTCATCAGCAGGACCAGAAGATTCCAGCGGCTTGAATTGGGCAGAGAATTCCAGCAAAGGAGACCAAAGCTAGTGCTCTGGCTGTGATCTCAGTAACACCCTGCAGCAAAACATCCTTACTCTTATATTCCATGCCTGTTGCAATAAACAACAACATTTAATTTGTCTTCTTAATCACTTGTTGTGCCTGCTTATTAACTTTTCCTGATTCACATGCCAGTACACCCAGATCCCTCTGTACCTCGGAGTACTGCAATCCGTCTCTAATTACTGTTTTGCTTTTTTAAATGGTGTCCAGAACTCTGGACCCCTGACACGACTTCAACCCCCCCACCCCCACAGGACCCAACTCACTAAGTGGGTCACCGAGCCCACCCGCACCCGCGCAAGGCTCTCCCAGCCTGATCACCACCGCACAGGTGACAAGCTGTCACTGCCAGGATGCCAGGCTGGCAAAGCCAGGGCACCCAGGTGGCACCAGCAGTGCCAGAGTACCACCCTGTCCAGAGGGCTTGCACCTGGGGGCTTTCAATCCCTTGGGAGACCCTCACAAGTGCCATTCCGTCTGAACCCCATTTGTGGAGAGCAGCACTGAACGGCACTCGCACTAGATCTCCAAGGCGAGGGGGTTAAATCCCACGCCTTGGTTAGATCTCAAGAACGCATTTAGAGTGAGACCAGCTGTGTCACTTTAACAAGCAGATTTACCAGAAAGTGATCCCACCCACAATGGACAGGATTCACATTGCGAGATCACGTTAGATCGCTCGAGGCGAGGCAAGCCGGGTAGATCCCAGAAGAGGGATCTCCCGACATCTACCGGTGGCGTTGCGCTGTGCTGCATTGATTTTCGGGCTCAATACGACTGGTAGATCCGGTCCGCTGACGAGATATTCATGTTCTCAGGTGATCCTAAGGTAAGATCGATGGAAAAGATCCCATAGCACAATTTTGAAGAAGCACAGGGGAAGTTATCCCTGATGTCTTGCCCAATATTTGTCCTCAATCAACATCACAAGAACAGATTACCTGGTTATTATATTGCTCTTTGTGGGAGTTTGCTGAGTGTAAGTTGGCTGCTGTGTTTCCCACATCACAACAGTGACTACACTTCAAAAGTATTTTCCTGGCTGTAAAGTGCCTTGTGACATCCAGTGATCATGAAAAGTGTGATATTAATGGAAGTCTTTCTTTTCACTCATCAGCAAATCATACTTCTCAACTTTTGGAGCTCTTGAATCTATTAAAGTTGCTTTAATTGCTAATAATATGCTTTACAAGCTATTGAAGACTTTAGATAGATCATATTTGAAGAATTATATGTTCAAAGCTTTACTTATGCTTCTGATAATCAGTGGGAATAATGAACAAGCAGAGAGTTAATTTACTACCTTTAAGAATCCTCGTTGAAACTTCAAACAAGTGAGACGTTTGTTTATAATGATATAAAAACGAGCTTCTTGTGTTGTCCTTGAAGCTATCTGACCCCTCACAACACTTTGTGGAAGATATTGTAGTGTTTAGCGCTGGGGAGCATCATGAAGTTAATAGTGTATGTTGGATGTTCTTAGTTTTGTGGTCATTAATACATCATTCCATATCTACAACTCAGTGTTGACTGCATTCTTCCGCTTTGGGTCTGACTTTAACCATTCATCAATCAAATTGAATGGCTTTTTAAAAATCAATGATGGTAACAAATAGGGGCTGTTGTTGTGTTGTTCCCCAGACAAGCCTGCACAGAATGTATATTTGGTTGAGATAGCTTTCCCTTGCACAGAAACCTACCTTTTGTTTCTGCAAGATAGCATCAATAAGAGGTCTTATTGTGTTAAAAACGAATACTGAACCTCTGCAGCAATTGACATGACACTGATCCTTACCTAGTTCCTCATTATCAGGTTCCCCATTTTTTGCAGTGTTTTAACTTCAATGCTTGCTCAATGTGTTGCCTGTCTCCATCCCAGTCCCTCCCTTTCTCGCTCTCTCTCTATTCCAGTCTTGTCTCTCTATCCCAGTCTCTGTTATCTCTCTCTCAACAGTATGTTTAAAAATTCTCGATCCATTAGCTTTGATTATCCAATTACATCTCCCTACATTGGCAAATCTTAGCTGGGTTAATGGCTATTTCCTTTCAAATATGAAATAAATCTAAATGTTCTCAGAAGGCAGTTGAAGTCGTGAATCAAATATTCAACAGTATTTAGAAATATGAGCATATTCACCTGTACGTTGACTTCTCACATTGATTTGGCTACTCACTCTCTCCTTCTTTACTGTATTACATTATTTATTTCTCCCCTCCCCTGCCCATACAGTTTCTCTACATCCCTTGTTCACTTTTGGTCTCTAGCCTTTGCTATTCATTGATATGTTTCTTTTTATTGACCTTATTGCTGGTTTTTAAATTCTTTGACAAAGACATTACTTGTTGGACTGTGATCAACAGATGCCCTTTACATTGGTCAGTCCTGAAGTTTGGGCTTGGCGCACTGTGCATATTATTATTTATAGCTTTCTTACTGCTTACTGAATATTCTTGATCACATGGTATGTTGTATTTGGTACTGAATCAGGAACTTATCCCGTGTTTCCTATCCTTGGATAAGACTGGTTTTGGCTTCCAGTTTTATTTCCTAAATCTACTGGTTTATTTCTTTACAGGAGTCACCTTGGCTAATTCTACTCGCCTGCTCACTCCCAGTACCCTGTAAATGTTCCTCAAACAGCTTTCTCATTCCCTTTTCACAAGAACTTGTCAGGCGGAATTCTCCAGTTTTGAGAAAGGGGATTGGAAACTCATTAATTTCCTCTGAATCCCCTGGTGGCTGTCATAGAACATAGAACATAGAACAGTACAGCACAGAACAGGCCCTTCAGCCCTCGATGTTGTGCCGAGCAATGATCACCCTACTTAAACCCACGTAACCCGTATACCCGTAACCCAACAATCCCCCCATTAACCTTACACTACGGGCAATTTAGCATGGCCAATCCACCTAACCCGCACATCTTTGGACTGTGGGAGGAAACCGGAGCACCCGGAGGAAACCCACGCACACACGGGGAGGACGTGCAGACTCCACACAGACAGTGACCCAGCCGGGAATCGAACCTGGGACCCTGGAGCTGTGAAGCATTGATGCTAACCACCATGCTACCGTGATCAGCTGATTCATCCGGCCGCTATCAGCTAGTGGGCTTGAAGGTCCAGGCTCTATACGTAAATGCCAGTCCAACACACTCATATCACTCTCTCCAGTCCACCTGTCCTCTTGAGACCAAGCAGGATGTCCAGAACCCAGAAGCAAAAGGCTAGCAGCCTCAAGAAGGAGTCTGTACCTCAATTAAGCCACCCTTCCCCATCCCAACACCAACAAGGTGCCCATGCCCACTTGGATCTCTACTCATCCCATCTAGAGTCAGGCATGCATCCCCTTCCATTAAACAAGATGGTCTCTCTTTGACACCTTTGTTTGTGAGCATTTCATCCCGCTTTGTTGGGGTCCAGCTTCTCTCCCTTCCATCTTCCCTTTGCCTCCCATTATTTGTCATCCTTATCCATCTCTTTGCACCTCTCTCTGCCTGCCATCATGTTCTCTTGCTCTTTCTCCTCCCACTTGCACAGCCCTCCTTCCACATTGCCCCTCCCCTTTGTCCTCATCAGCCATCCCCCATCACGGCGCATCCCACCCCCGATCAAAGTTTGGCCCATTGGAGTGAAGGGTGCATGAGTCCAGCGGCACAGTGCTGTCTATGAAGACCAGTTGGGCATGGAGCTGGTGGGCATGAACTGGTATGCCCGGCACGGTGGCATTCAGTGCAACAGGAATGGCGCAGGGCAATGGAAGGTAGGCTTCCACAGCAGGAGACTCCGGCCCATACACTCTGCTTCATCAATTAGTTTGTAGCCGAGAGGTTCAAATTTCAGCTAATCATTGTGCAAATAATTTTTTTAAGCTTCACTTATATGACCCTGACACTGAAATTCATCTAACAGTATCATTCTCAGTCTGAAGAAATTAGCCGTTAAGGTAAACAACTGAATAAGCAATTAATGGTTGCTTTGAATTTTAATTATTTCATATCAATTGATTATCAAGCAATTGTGAGGTCTACCATTTAAATCAAATTGGCAGAAGCCGCAGAGGTTTAATTTCCTCTGGTAATGTATCAATTAATAAGTTTATGATAAATTTCTTGGTGTACTATTTTAACCCATTAAAATAAATCTGTTAAAAAGAGCTCATAACTATTTAATGCTAGCACCCAATCGCTTCTCGGCCTTTTGGCTAAGATGAGAGTCAGGTCCGGTGTAATGCCTGCATCTGGTATGTCTCTCTTGTGGGGACCATGAATTGGATTTGGTTTGAATTGGTTTTTGGAGCAGGCAAGGAGCTGGATTAGGGGTTTGCCTCTGTCCACACTCTGAGCTCTTGCTTTGTAACTCTGAGAAAGTAATAAAGAAAAGTATGCGAACATGTTAGCCAGTACTCTGTGAGTGAAACCCGACTGTGTTTATGGAGGAGACAATCTTTTGATACCTGACTGGAAGGGAAAATAATCATTGCTAGGCTGGTATGTAATTCTCAGTGTTGAATTTCAGAATATCATTGGAAAAGATGTTAAAGATCATGGGGCAGAGATGGAGACTGATTGGGAATAAAAGAGCAAAAAACCAAAAGCAAAAAACTGAAATACTATTTGTTACAACCCCAACGGAGTTCACGGGCTGTGGATCATCCGGTAATGGGGCAGGCCTCCCCTTTAATGAGGGGAACCCACATAGTATAAAAACCCTGACCCGAGTGTAGGTTTGGATGGGAGACCCTTTGGGGAGATGAATTAGTCTTTGTGTCTACCTTCAATAAATCTTTATTTTGCATGATCTCTCTGTTCAGATTCTACACTGTTACAATAGAAATACTGTATAGTTAGTTATGCACCAGTGTTCTGGAGTGTTCTGTCCAGTTTCAAACGTACCACCATAGAACTGATATCGGCAATCCTAGAAAGGTTCAGAGTGGGTTTACAAGGATAATACAAGAGACAACGGGTATACTTAAAAGGAGAATTTAAAAATCAAATACACCAACATTCATTGTATTCCTATTCAAGAAGGTAATCAGTTCAAATTTGCACCTCAGTTGACTAGTTAAATGCGAAGCCTTCAGTGACTGAGTTATTAGATACTGGGCGGGATGCTCCGACCCCCTGTCGGGTCGGAGAATTGCCGGGGGGGGGGGGGGGGGGGGGGCGTGAATCCCACCCACGCCAGCTGCTGGATTATCTGGCGGCAGAGATTTGGCGGGGGCGGGTATTGCGCCGCGCCGGTCGGCGGCCGCTCGCAGCGGTCCCTCCAGCTCTTCTCCAGCCCGCGATGGGCCGAAGTCCTGCCCGTTCTATGCAGGTCCCGCTGGCGTAAGTTGAAGTAGGTCCCTTACCAGCGGGACCTGGCACGCGGGCGGGCTCCGGGGTCCTCGGGGGGGGGGGGGTGCGGGGTGATCTGGCCCACGATTGGGGCCCATCGATCCGCGGCGGGCCTGTGCCGTGGGGGCACTCTATTCCTCCACGCCGGCCATGTAAGCCTCTGTGATGGTCGGCGCGAAGGTGAACCCCCCCCCCCCCCCCCGCGCATGCGTGGGGATGACGTCAGCAGCCGCTGACACTCCCGTGCATGCGCGGACCCGCGCCGGCCGGCGGAGTCCTTCGGCCCTGAAAAATGTATTTTTTAAAAACCCAAAACTTTGTATTACATATATTAAAGATGGCAGCTAATAAATTCAGCAAAAGATGGTTAGTTCGACACGGAGTAGCTGCATTTAGGGGGAAGCTAGATAAGGGAAATTAACAGGAGATACTAACAGGCTTTGAGGAAGTAAGGGGGTGTTGGGGAAGGTTGCTCATGTGAAGAATAAAGAATGACATTGACCAATTGGACTGATTAGTCTTTCTATGCTGCGCCAAAGGCTTTCCACGCCGGCCGGCAGGGTGCAAACCACTCCAGCGCTGGCCGAGCCCCTGAAGGTACAGAGGATTCTGCACATTTGGGGCGGCCCGACGTCGGAGTGGTACCTGCCACTCCACTGTGCCATTTCTGCCCACCCCGCTGATTCCCGGAGAATCCCGCCCAATGAGTTACTCTCGCTTTTGGCCTCACCATAATGAAACATAACTTAAGCTTTCTGACTGTAGAGCACCATTGACAATAATGATGGTAAAAGCAGCAACACAGACTCTCTTCCTGGAATTGAGGTAGTGGAGGCTGCAATGGCGAAACAGAAGATGAAAATATAGGACAAAGCTGTGAAGAAGTATACATTTTCAATATTATTCGATGCTTGATATCACTATCAGTACAGCATCAGTCACAGATCACTTTTGCTGGTATACAACCTGGATGTTAGCTCTCATGTGATGAATTGAAGTGAAACTATAACTGCGATTAGTCAAGGTTGAAGGAATATAAAGGCACAAACTGTAAAATGCAGCAGATTATCAAGTGTACCAAGTTAATATAAAGGGGATTAATATAACATGACCATAACTTTGAGAGAAGCCCAGTTGTGAGAATACAACCTTACCTCATCTTGTGTCTTTTCTTTGGATTAAGATGGTACGCTATTGATGGCTGTGACCTTCATGGTGGCTTAGATTCCCACCTGGCACTGATTTTTGATTTAGTGCCGATCTGCTGCGCTTGTCAGAGGCTGCAAGGTGCTTTCTATGTGCGACTTGAACAGCTCAAGGGCAGCCTGGGGTTGTATCTGCCTCCTGCCTGTCACACTGATAACCATCCTGTCTACTCAATAGAGAATTTAGATTTTCTAAGCTGGAGAGAGCAGGGGGGGGTCTAGATTGATGTCAGGAAAGCTGGAAGAACAGGATTCCCACGTGCCCTGCCGAATTTAATGTCAGGTCCTGATTACCATTTTCTGTCTCTGTTTCCCAACCAGATTGAGCGACCGGATGGCTGTCAGGCATCTAGCCCTACACCAAGAGGCAGCAGCAAAGGAACAGAGCGGAACCAGGGTAGGTCAGGGAGGCTGTGGTGGGGGGCAGGGAGTGCGAAGTAGGAAGATTGGCATGGATATAGGATTGGCTGATTGGCAGAAGGCAGAGAGTGGAGATAAAGTGGTCTTCTTCAGGATGGCAGCCGGTGACTCGTGGTGTGCCTCAGGGATCGGTGCTGGGCCACAACTTTTCACAATATACATTAACGATCTGGAAGAAGCAACGGAAAGCATAGCAGCTAGGTTTGCAGATGATACAAAGATATGTAGAGGGACAGGTAGTATTGAGGAAGCAGGGGGGCTGCAGAAGGATGTGGACAGGCTAAGAGAGTGAGCAAAGAGTGGCAGATGGAATACAATGTGGAAAAGTGTGAGGTTATGCATTTTGGAAGGAGGAATGGAGGCATAGACTATTTTCTAAATGGGGAAATGCTTAGGAAATCAGAATCACAAAGGGACTTGGGAGTCCTTATTCAAGATTCTCTTACGGTTAACGTGCAGATTCAGTCAGCAGCTAGGAAGGCAAATGCAATGTCAGCATTCATGTCGAGAGGGCTAGAATGCAAGAGCAGGGATGTACTTCTGAGGCTACATAAGGCTCTGGTCAGATCCCAGTTTTGAGTCTTGTGAGCAGTTTTGGGTCCCGTGTCTAAGGAAGGGTGTGCTGGCCTTGGAAAGGGTCCAGAGGAGGTTCACAAGAATGATCCCCAGAATGAAGATCTTGTCGTATGGGGAGCGGTTGAGGACTCTGGGTCTGTACTTGTTGGAGTTTAGAAGGATGAGGGGGGATCTTATTGAAAATTACAGGATACTGCGAGCAAAAAGAAAATGCTGGAAAATCTCTGCAGGTCTGTAGGGAGAGAAAAGAGCTAACGTTTTGAGTCCAGGTGACCCTTTGTCAAAGCTCCAAAGCTTTTATCCAGTAATTGGCCGGGTTGGATTTGTCCTGCTTTTGTGTACAGTATAAACCTGGACAATTTTCCACATTGCCGGGTGGATGCCAGTGTTGGAGCTGTAGTGGAGCAGCCTGACTAGGGGCACGGCAAGTTCTGGAGCATAAGTCTTCAGTATTAATGTCGGAATATTGTCAGGGCCCCTAGCCTTTGCAGTATCCAGTGCCTTCAGCTGTGACTTGATATCATGTGGAGTAAATCGAATTGGCTGAAGACTGACATCTGTGATGCTGTAGACCTCTGGAAGAGACAGATATAGGTCATCTACTCGGAACCTCTGGCTGAAGATGGTTTTGAATGACTCAGCCTTGTCTTTTGCACATATGTGCTGGGCTCCTCCATCATGAGGATGGGGATATTTGTGTCGCCTCATCCTCCAGTGAGTTGTTTAATTGTCCACCACCATTCACGACTGGATGTGGCAGGACTGTAGAGGCTGGCTATGATATGTTTGTTGTGGAATCGCTTAGCTCTGTCTATCACTTGTCACTTATGCTGTTTGGCATGCAAGTAGTCCTGTATTGTAGCTTCACCAGGTTGACACCTCATTTTTTGGTGCTGTTCCTGGAATGCCCTCCTGCACTCTTCATTGAACCAGGGTTGACCCTGTGACTTGGTGGTAATGGTCGAGTGGGGGATATGCCAGACCATGAGGTTGCAAATTGTGGTTAAATACAATTCTGCTGTTGCTGTGGCCCACAGCGCCTCATGAATGTCCAGTCTTGACTTGCTTGATTTGTTCTGAATCTATCCTACTTATCACGATGTTAGTGCCACACAACACCACGGACAGTATCCTCAATGTGAAGACGGGACTTCACCTGCACAAGGACTGTGTGGTGGCCATTTCTATCTATACTGTCATGGACAGATGCATCTACGGCAGGCATGTTGATGAGGATGAGGTCTAATATGTTTTTTTCCTCTTGTTAGTTCCCACACCACCTGTCACCGACTTAGTCTGGCAGTTATGTCCTTTAGGATTCAGCCAGTTCGGTCAGTAGTGGTGCTGCCAAGCCACTCTTGGTGATGGACATTAAAGTCTCCCACCCAGAGTACAACCTCTGCCCTTGCCACCCTCAGTGCTTCTTCTAAGTGGTGTTCAATATGGAGGAGTACTGATTCATCAGCTGAGGGTTGACCATTTGTGGTAATCAGCATGAGGTTTCCTTGCCCATATTTAACCTGAAGCCATGAAACTTCATGGGGTCCGGAGCCAATATTGAGGACTCGCAGGACAATTCCCTCCCGACTCTAGATTCTGTGCCGCCCGCCGCCTATGCTGGGTCTGTCCTGCCGGAGGACAGGATATACCCAGGGATGGTGATAGTGGTGCCTGATCCCGTGAGTATGATTATGTCAGGCTGTTGCTTAACTAGTCTGTGAGCCAGCTCTTCCAATTTTGGCACAAGCCTCCAGATGTTAGTAAGGAGCTGGTTTAGCTCACTCGGCTAAATCGCTGACTTTTAAAGCAGATCAAGCAGGCCAGCAGCACGGTTTGATTCCCGTACCAGCCTCCCCGGACAGGCGCCGGAATGTGGCGACTAGAGGCTTTTCACAGTAACTTCATTGAAGCCTACGCGTGACAATAAGCGATTTTCATTTTCATTTCATTTCATTGTAGGGTTGACAGGGCAGTGCATAGGTCAATGCTGGGTGGTCCGTCTGGTTTCTTTCCTTTTTATTGTCTTTGTAGCAGTTTGATACAACTGAGTGGCTCGCTAGGCCTTTTAAGAGTCAACCACATTGCTGTGGATCTGGAGTCACATGTAGGCCAGACCAGGTGAGGTTTGCAGATTTCCTTCGCTAAAGGACATTAGTGAACCAGCTGGGTTTTTTATGACACTCGAGGGTGCAAATTAGATTTACAAGGATGATAACAGAAATGTGGGCCTTTCCTTATCATGACAGGATGAACAAGCTAGGCATCTTTTCTCTTGGGAATGGATGCTGAGGGGTGGCTTGCTTCTGTACTAACTTAAAACCTTTCACATCTCAAATATTGTCCAGTTGTTGAATTGAATGTTTCTGTCTCCACAGGTGCTACGTAACCTGCCAGGATTTTCTTACAGTTTGGATTTGTAGAGCTCATTTTTACATAACACTTCATTTGACCCAAGCAAGAGCAGGGAGACGAGTTAGCCAGAGATTTGCTTGAAAGAATCACATAATTATTTCAGTGCAGAGGGAGGCCATTTGGCACATTGTTCTGTAGCGGCTCTCCGAATGAACATTCACCTTTCCCCCACCTTGTCCCTGTAACCCTCTGTTATGATCTCAGCACACAAAGGACACAGCATTCAAAATCCCAGCATTTTCTATTTTTATTTCAGGTTTCCTGCATCTGCAGTGTTTTACTTTTGTATAAGTGTGCAATGATTTGTGGCATAACAACTTGAATCATTTGCCTGCTAAATGTTACTCTCAAGGAGTCTTACCTTAGCAGCATCCTTAATTCTACACTTATTCATAGGTCATGATGGTAGCTTGTGCTACATTGAACTTGATTATCACATCCTGTCAGACAAACCTCACTACTGCCGCCTGGGGAGGGTGCCCCAGAGTGCCAAACAGGGCAACTTCCTTAAGTCCATTTTATATAGCAACACCTCTGCTTTCAGATAAGGGTTTAGGCTGCTGTCATGCTTATCCGCAGTCTGCGTCCATTTTGTTTGCTTTCTCTTGGGTTTAGACTGCCTTGTTCCTCAGCCCCCACCCCCACCTCTCCCATACACTTTTTGAAATGCTGTCCACTGATCTGTGAATGACCGCATTCCTAAACTGTGGTCTATGGTGCTCCCTATGTGCCAATGACACATTGCATTTCCTCTTAGCCCCACACACATTGTGACGTCTCCAATGGCAGATACAGTCAATGCTGAGAACCTACAAAAGACTCCTTCAGTGCTAGAACCATATTCTACATTATCTGCCCGCATGGCTAAAGTCCCAGGATTTTATTTTGGTCAAATTAGATAATTTTGCCTTGTGATATATCTCAATGATGTGAGGGCAGCACGGTAGCATAGTGGTTAGCACAATTGCTTCACAGCTCCAGGGTCCCAGGTTCGATTCCGGCTTGGGTCACTGTCTGTGCGGAGTCTGCACATCCTCCCCGTGTTGGGGCCTCACGGTAGCATGGTGGTTAGCATCAATGCTTCACAGCTCCAGGGTCCCAGGTTCGATTCCCGGCTGGGTCACTGTCTGTGTGGAGTCTGCATGTCCTCCCCGTGTGTGCGTGGGTTTCCTCCGGGTGCTCCGGTTTCCTCCCACAGTCCAAAGATGTGCAGGGTAGGTGGATTGGCCGTGCTAAGTTGCCCTTAGTGTTGGGCGGGTTATGGGGATAGGGTGGAGGTGTGGATCTTGGGTAGGGTGCTCTTTCCAGGAGCCGGTGCAGACTCAATGGGCCGAATGGCCTCCTTCTGAACTGTAAATTCTATGTAAAAAAAATAAAAATAAGGGATGGCGTTCTACCTTCCCGCCACTTGTCAGTGGGAATTCCCATCATAACCACCCACAACGCCGCAAACCCGCTGGCGGGGCTGCGCTGTTCGTGGGAAAATTGAATCACAATGACCAGAGAATTCCGGACAAGAGTTTTGATCTGTCTACCTGACTTTTGAACCAATTTACACCATTCATTTCAGTGGCCTTCCCTGGTATAAGAGCAATGTATGCGGGCATTTAGCGGGCATCACTGAGATGGTGAGTTGCCTGCACACCTCTTGTTATGTATGCATTCCTAACTCCCCCACAGCACCATACGTAAACCACAGTGTTCTTCATCCAGCGTGTGCTCCTGAAAGCCTACAATATTAATTTTAAAATCTAATTAAAAAAATAAGAATTCAAATTAATGGTGGTGAAGCAGTTTTTGATGACTGGATCCCGAGGTTAGGAATTGGCACTTCTTTTGAGAATACTGTTAATTAAGTCTCATACTATACATCTTCAATCAAGCTGTTGAGTTGACATATAATTAAACAAGAATGCTAGAATGCTGCAAGTTGTAAAGAAAACTCAGCACGTAAAGGGTTAAAAGTACCATTTGAACTTTAATGAATGGAATTTGCATAATTTGCTCAATTTGTCAACTCTCTTGCTTTGTGACCCACTAAAATTCAGTTCAAAGTGTTTTATGAAAAATAATGGCTAAAAACTGAATGTCTTAATTTAAATTTAATGCAATTAAAACCAGCCCTAAATTATGACTGATGAACAGCGCACACTGATGTCAGTCAGTTTCATCAGAATATATTGAAGTTAATGTCGATTAATGCTCCACTGATAAGTGTCACTTTACACAAATGAATTAAAATCGTAAAATACAAAATATTGCAAACAAATGTAGAAATAACAAAAAAAACTTCCAAAACTTGCAAACAAAACATTATGCATAACAATATTTATCCACCCATTGTGATAAGGTAGGTTGTGGCAGATCAGCATTGATCAAATCAACTCTCATTCAAATCAACTTTTTGGCAATGCTATCGCAGTGGCGTTAGGTAAAATTGTGGGCTAGGTTTTTGTCATTAGACCTTCAAATGGGAAATACTTGGTACTCACCTGACAGTCAACTCTCCTCAACCCTACGTGATTTTGCATGCTCGGCTTATTTTATGCAGTGCAACCGAGGTCAAACCCCATATTGAGGCTCATGTTGACAATTTGTCAGGGGAACTGGAGAAATCATATTTAAGCAGCATCTGAAGGTTGCTTGTACTGGTGCAAAGTGTAAATGGTCATTTAGAGGTAAATGCTGCATATGGGAAAAAGTGCAACTTTTACAAAGGTTATGAATGCCTGATGTATACTTTAACCTTTGCAACCAACTCTTTATATATAGATAACAAAAATGCCGAACAAAACCCAATGTCTGGCACAATAAATATGTAGATAGGAAACTTGCCAACTTAAAGGAACAACACAAAACTTCAATCCCTTTCTTATTAATCAGGGAATTAAAGAAAATGCAGAATGAGGTGATAGTCAGGAGGGTAACCATGCTTACCACTCCAGAGCATATACACCCACAGAAAAGCATGGCAACGTGCAAATAGGAAGAGGATTTAATGGAGAATCTGTCCATTACCACAGGCCCTATGCTAAATTTTGACGGTGTAGATTGTTATATTGTCTAACTTTTCGTTTTTTTGTCAGGATGTTACCATACTTCCAACAATCATACATCATTCAATAGAACCAGGACTTCCCACAGGATCATTCTGCTGCACAGTCTTAATTAAACATTCTTCATGGTGTATTCTGCATAAACCTTCCAAACTGTCTGATTCATAACTGCTTGCAAAGCGCCGAGGTCCCAGGTTCGATCCCGGCTCTGGTTCACTGTCCGTGTGGAGTTTGCACATTCTCCCCGTGTCTGCGTGGGTTTCGCCCCCACAACCCAAAGATGTGCAGGGTAGGTCAATTGGCCACATTAAATTGCTCCTTAATTGGAGAAAATGAATTGGGTATTCTAAATTTATTTAAAAAAAATAACTGCTTGCAAAAATGAACAGAGATAGTTCAACCAGTGAAGAATTTCTATTGATGTCACATTCTTTTTTTAAAAATAATTTTTATTGAAATATTTTGAAAAATGTATAGCAACAGAACAACAATAATAAACCCCCCCCCCCCGGCACCCGCAACAACACATATAACGAACCCCCCCCACCCCCCCATGCCCAATAAACAACAAAATAAATTAACAATAATTAATTTAACATAAACAATACCCCCCTGAAACCCCCCCCCCCTTTTCCCCTCTCACCCCCGGGTTGCTGCTGCTGCTGACCTAGTTCCCTATCGTTGAGCCAGAAAGTCGAGGAAAGGCTGCCACCGTCTAAAGAACCCTTGTACCGACCCCCTCAGGGCGAATTTGACCTTCTCCAGCTTAATGAATCCCGCCATGTCATTGATCCAGGTCTCCACGCTTGGGGGTCTCGCATCTTTCCACTGCAGCAAGATCCTCCGCCGGGCTACTAGGGACGCAAAGGCCAAAACATCGGCCTCTTTCGCCTCCTGCACTCCCGGCTCCACCCCAACTCCAAATATCGCGAGTCCCCAGCCTGGTTTGACCCTGGATCCTGCCACCCTCGACACCGCCCTTGCTACCCCCCTCCAGAATTCCTCCAGTGCCAGGCATGCCCAAAACATATGGGCATGGTTCGCTGGGCTCCCCGAACACGTGATGGACCTGTCCTCACCCCCAAAAAACCTGCTCATCCTCGTCCCGGACATATGAGCCCTGTGCAGTACCTTGAACTGGATGAGGTTAAGCCTCGCACATGAAGAGGAGGAGTTCACCCTCTCCAGGCCGTCCGCCCATGTCCCCTCCTCAATCTGCTCCCCCAGCTCCACCTCCCACTTAGCCTTCAGCTCCTCTACCGACGCCTCCTCCACCTCCTGCATCACCTGGTAGATGTCAGTCACCTCTCCATCCCCGACCCACACCCCCAAAAGCACCCTATCTCTTACCCCCCGTGGGGGCAGCAAAGGGAACCCCTCCACCTGCCGCCTAGCAAACGCCTTAACCTGAAGGTACCCGAACATATTCCTCGGGGGGAGCTCAAACTTCTCCTCCAGCTCACCCAGGCTCGCAAACCTCCCATCAATGAACAGGTCTCCCAACTTCCTTATGCCCGCCCTGTGCCACCCCAGGAACCCGCCATCAATGTTCCCTGGGACAAACCGGTTGTTCCCCCGCAACGGGGCCTCCACCGAGCCCCCCACTTCCCCCCTGTGTCGCCTCCACTGCCCCCAAATCTTGAGGGTAGCCGCCACCACCGGGCTCATAGTGTACCTCGTTGGAGGAAGCGGCAATGGCGCCATTACCAGTGCTTCAGGCTCGTGCCTCCACAGGACGCCATCTCCATCCGTTTCCATGCTGCCCCCTCCCCCTCCATTACCCACTTACGTACCATCGAGACGTTAGCCACCCAATAGTACCCAGAGAGGTTGGGCAGCGCCAGCCCCCCTCTATCCCTGCCCCGCTCCAAAAAGACCCTCCTCACCCTCGGAGTCCCGTGCGTCCAAACAAATCCCATGATGCTGCTGTTCACCCTCCTAAAAAAGGCCCTCGGAATGAAAATGGGGAGGCATTGAAACAAAAACCAAAACCTAGGGAGCACCGTCATTTTCACGGACTGGGGCGGCACGGTGGCACAGTGGTTAGCATTACTGCCTACGGCGCTGAGGACCCGGGTTCGAATCCCGGCCCTGGGTCACTGTTTGTGAGGAGTTTGCACATTCTCCCCGTGTCTGCGTGGGTTTCCTCCGGGTGCTCCGGTTTCCTCCGGTTTCATTGGAAAAAATGAATTGGATATTCTAAATTTGAAAAAAAAGGAAAAAACAAAAAAATTCTCACGGACTGTACTCTACACGTCAACGACAGCGGCAGCATGTCCCACCTCTTAAACTCCTCCTCCATCTGCTCCACCAACCTAGTAAAATTAAGCTTATGCAAAGTCCCCAGCTCCTAGCCACCTGAACCCCCAGGTACCTAAAACTCCTCACTGCCCTCTTTAGCGGGAGCCTACCAATCTCCCGGGCGTACAACAAACAGCTCGCTCTTGCCCAGGTTCAACCTATAGCCCGAGAAACTCCCAAACTCAGCAAGAATCTCCATCACCGGGTCTACTACATACAGCAGCAAGTCATCTGCATACAGCGACACTCGGTGCTCCTCCCCACCTCGCACCAAACCCCTCCACCTCCCCGACTCCCTGAGCGCCATGGCCAGAGCCTCAATTGCCAACGCAAAAAGCAAGGGGGACAGGGGGCACCCCTGTCTCGTCCCACGGTGGAGCCTGAAGTACTTGGACCTCCTCCCATTTGTCGCTACACTCGCCATCGGGGCCTCGTGCAGCAACCTCACCCACTTAATAAACCCCTCCCCAAACCCGAACCTCTCTAACACCTCCCACAAGTACCCCACTCCACCCTGTCAAAGGCCTTCTCCGCATCCAATGCCACCACAATCTCCGCCTCTCCTTCTGCCGCCGGCATCATTATCACATTTAGCAGCCTTCGCACGTTAGTGTTCAGCTGCCTCCCCTTCACAAAACCCATCTGATCTTCATGTATCACCCCCGGCACACAGTCCTCTATTCTAGTGGCCAAGATCTTCGCCAGCAACTTGGCGTCCACATTCAGCAGTGAAATTGGCCTATATGATCCGCACTACAAGGGGTCCTTATCCCCATCTCCAGATCCACCCAATGCGGAGCATGGTCCGAAATCGCTATAGCCGAATATTCGGCATTCTCCACCCTCGGGACCAGCCCCCTACTCAGGACAAAGAAATCAATACGGGAATAAACCCTATGCACGTGGGAGAAAAAAGAGTACTCCCGAGCCCTCGGCCTCCCAAATCTCCAGGGATCCACCCCTCCCATCTGGTCCATAAACCCCCTCAACACCTTGGCCGCCGCCGGCCTCCTGCCTGTCCTTGAACTAGAACGATCCAGTAGGGGATCCAGCACCGTATTGAAGTCCCCCCCCCCATGATCAGGCCCCCCACCTCCAGGTCAGGAATGCGGCCCAACATACGCCTCATGAAACCAGCATCATCCCAATTTGGGGCATACACATTAACCAACACCACCCTCTCCCCCTGCAGCTTACCGCTCACCATCACACATCTGCCGCCACTATCAGCCACAAACTCAGACGCCTCAAACGCCACCCTCTTCCCCACCAGGATCGCCACCCCCCAGTTCTTCGCGTCGAGCCCTGAATGGAAAACCTGCCCCACCCACCCCTTCCTCAGACGAACCTGGTCCGCCACCTTCAGGTGAGTCTCCTAGAGCATGGCAACGTCCGCCTTCAGCCCCTTCAGGTGCGAAAACACCCGGGCCCGCTTAACCGGCCCATTCAACCCCCTCACGTTCCACGTGATCAGCCGGATCAGGGGGCACCCCGCCCCCCTCCCCCGTCGACTAGCCATAGCCCATCGACTGCTCGCCCCTGGCCAGCACCCACTCGGCCCGTTTCCCACGGCGATGGAACCTCACCCCGCCCCCCCGACCCACACCAGCTCCTCCCTGCCTAATCCAGCAGCAACCCGTTGTCCCCCCCCCCCCCACCCTCACCCCCCACCCCCCCCCCAGGCTAGGACCCCTCCTAGCCGCAACGCTCCCTCCATAGTACTCCCGTGAGCCAGCTGACTTCTGCTGACCCCGGCAGCTCCTGCCCTAACTCCGACCCCTCCCGATATGGGGTCACCCCCTGCCCCCCCTGCAGCAGCTCCTTGGCACCGCTCCAGCGCGGGAAAACAGATCTGATATCCACGCCCCTTGCCTCCAGCTCCAACCCCCTCATCCCGTAGCGCGGGAAACCAGAGGAAAGCCCGTGCTTTCCCACTGCCCCACCCCACCCCCTCAACGCAGCTCCCAAATAGCAGTCCCAACCCATCCACCAGCCCCGTACAAACAAAAACAGATCAACCACAGACCCCCAACACCCCCCTTAAAACACAAAACCATAACCAACATCATCCAAAAGTGGGAAAAAACAAACAAACAGAACAACCAGCAACAGCATATACAGTGATACAAAAAACCCCCACAGCCCCCAATCCCTAGTTCGAGTCCAACTTTTCAGCCTGCACAAAGGCCCACGCCTCCTCCGGGGTCTCAAAATAGTGATGCCGGTCCTTGTAGGTGACCCACAAGCGCGCAGGCGGCAGCATGCCAAACTTCACCTGCTTTCCATGGAGCACCGCCTTCGTCCGGTTGAACCCGGCCCTCCGCTTAGCCACCTCCGCACTCCAGTCCTGGTAGACGCGCACTACCGAATTCTCCCACTTGCTGCTCCTCACCTTCTTGGCCCATCGCAGAACACACTCCCGGTCACTGAACCGATGGAACCACACCAGCACCGCCCGCGGATGTTCATTCGCCTTAGGCCGCCTGGCCAGTACTCTGTGGCCCCCCTCCAGCTCCAGGGGCAGATGGAAGGATCCTGCTCCCACCAGCGAGTTCGGCATCACGGCCACATAGACCGGCAGGTCCGACCCCTCCAGCCCCTCCGCAAGGCCCAGGATCCGCAAGTTCTTCCTCCTTGTTCGAAACTCCATCTCCTCGAAACGATCTTGCCACTTTTTGTGGAACGCCTCGTGCATCTCCACCTTCCCCACGAGGGCCGAGACCTCATCCTCGCGCTCAGAGGCCTGCTGCTGCAACTCAAGTGTCGCTGCACTCTGGGTTGTCTGGGTCTCCAGCAGCTTACTTGTCGTAACCTTCAGGGATTCCAGCAACTCCCCTTTCAGCTCCGTACAATAGCGCAGAAGGGCCGCCTGCTGTTCCTCAGCCCACTGCCTCCACTCCTCAGGGGCTCAACCAGCCGCCATTTTGTCCACCTTCTCCCGCTTTTCCAGGGGAGCTGCTGCCGTTTTTCTCCTCGCCCCACTCCGAGTCCGCACCATAAATCCCGGGGGGTTTTGCTCTAGACCCCTTTATCCACCGGGAATCGTCGAATCAGCGCCGTTTGGGGCCCTTAAAAGAGCCCACAAGTCCTATTAAAGCGGGAGCTGCCGAACGTGCGGCTTAGCTCCGCATAGCCGCAACCGGAAGTCTTGATGTCACATTCTGTGGGATATTCCGGATCCACAGAAATTCCTGCCCAAAGTCAACCGGCCTGCTGCTAGTTTGTCACATTTCCCGTACCACTCCCAACAATTCCCATGGTGGTCCTGACTGGAAAATCCTGCCCATTGAAGGACAGCACACATCAAATATTGTACTTTATAGCAAACAAAGTGCATTTAGTCCGAAAACAGCAAAGCAAACAGAGTCTACAGAGCATCAAGAGATTTGCGCCCTGCGCCGGCATGCAAAACTGGCATTTATATTCATTTATATGTCATTAACATATTTGACCCAGCATACTCTGGGCCTCCGCAATGCTCCGCCCCTCTCAGGCGGAAGTCACGCGGCGCTGTTTACTACAAGTATTTACAAATGGGTACTGGGCGCCATAGCCTCTGAGGGGGAGAAAGAAGGGTTTTAAAACTATTTAAAATTGTAGCGCTTGCTGGGGTGTGGCTGCCAGGGCCAAGGGGAGTAGTGGGGAGCGACTTGGTGACAACTCCATAGATTCGGGATGTCCACCTCAGGATCAGGGCGGCCTGGCTCAGGCTGTCATTGCTGCAGTATTTGCTTTAAATGCACCGATTTGGTACAAGTTACAGGCCCCTGGCTGCTGACTGCTGACTGCTCCCTGTGTCCTGTAAATGTTCACAGAGCCTCCTGTCATTTGGGAGCCCACCCAGGCCGCCCCTCTGGAAACACCCAGACTCCAGCTGACCCGTCAACGAGATGGGCGTGGCCAAGCTCAATCAATGGCACATCAGATGCTGCTGCTCCTCAGTGAACTCATCAGAAGCTCAGCCCCACTGCAGGGGAAGCAGGGGAACAGCACAGCTCAGCCCAAACAAAGGACACATGAACCGTGGCATTTGCACCCTCCCTGGCACACTACCCCTCTCAGGGCAGAGGCCTCACAAGTGACACTATCAGCTAACCCACTCCACAGGACCACCAGCTGTTTCCTGTAGCCATCTGGGATGGCCACTTCCAGAATACAAAATGGACGCTCGCAAAGAATGTAGGGAACTGTGGACAATGTTAGGAAAACAAGCAGGCACAGAGCCTGTATGCATATTGGGGAGACAGCTCCCAGACGGAATTGAAACTATAGGTTAATTAACATATTGATGGCCCATCTCCGGGAACAAAGGAAAGACACTCAAGCAACCGATACTGTTCCAGACATCCCGGCGCCAGTTCTCCAACCGAAAGCACAAACAAAGCAAGACCAACGGCCACCAAAGACACACCCAGCCATCAGGGCACCCACCCCTTTATTGGTCAAGATCAATACCAGTGATCGAGAAGCGGCCCAATTAATTGGGGCCAATTTAAAGCCCGCCTAAAAGCGCGCGAAGCCCCTCCAAGTATAAGAGGGAACCCGCACGAGAGATTCGCTCTCTTGGACTTGGCTCTCAAAGCGGAGAGACCCGTCCACCAGCTGCACCAGAAGCAGTAAGTTCAAGGTCAACGCTCACTACCAGACGGATGACCTTAGCTGTTCTCCTGGACCTCTTCGAACCCAACAACCTCAGATCCGAACAACGGCCATTGTTCCTCTGACTGAGTGGGCACCCGAAGCTAAGTATAGGCGTTAGCGTTAGAGATAGTTTAGTTTGTAGTATTATTGTGCATGTGTAGATCCTACTGTGTGTGTAAATAAATAGTATTGACTTTGAACTAACTAACTGGTGTATTGGCTCTTTGATCAGTATTCGGGTTTGAACCTTGTGGCGGTATCGAGAGATACCTGGCGACTCTAAAGCAAACATAATTAGGATTGAGGAAGGCTACCATATTGACTGCTATATTTATAGCAAGTAAACAGAGCAACATTACTGGCGACATCTGACGGGACTCAACCTAGAAGTGGCTTTGTCACTCCGAGGGAACCCAAATTTGAATTAGAATCCAGTTGGAAATAGAAAAACCACAAGCGTTTGAGCAATACTGATCAAGCCTCCAGAATTCGGAAGTGTGTTAATGCATGCGTACTAACAGGGATATAAGGTAAACCTGAGAGATTTTGTTGCGTAAAACTGTCGGGAGTTTTGTAGGCCGGAAAATAGCGTAAGCCGTACCCGTGTTTACATCACCACTTTATTACCCCCTGTTCCAAATTCGGTAGATGCCCCAGCGATAGCAATAGAAATGGCAATGGAACGCCTTATGAACCCCCAGGAATTCGAGGGCGCAGCAACCAGTAGAGTAGGACCATGTCCCGTTTGGGAAGAGGAGATTAGAAAATATCTCAAAGGGAAAGGATGGCCCCTTTGGAGTGAATTTTATGCGAACGATGAAACAGGTCCCGGAAGTATAGGGCATACTTGGTGGGAGAACCTGACAGAGATCCATAAGAAGAGCTCAGGGAAAGCCCGTAGCCGATGGCAATCGTGTCCTGCTTGGCACAATTGCGAGGCACAGAGGAGGCCGTGAGGACGCTCCGCAGAGAGATTGAAGAGAGGGATAAGAGTAGTGAGGGAGACGTGAGTGAGTATGAGAAAGAAAACAGAGAACTGAGAGAGAAGTTAGCAGCGAAGGACAAGGAGATGGAGGATGTCAAACGGGCACACCAATCTTGTCTCGCCCATTTAAGCAGCTTTCAGTCGCAATATGATAAGGCCTACCAAGACATGCAACGCGGTGTTGGTACAAGAAGAGACAGAACACCAAGTCGAGCAATTAAAGAAACAGTGTAATGATTTAAAAGCAGCCCTACGAGCACTCCATACTTCCACGATGGAACAAAGGCAGAGCTCGGTAGAACACGCAAAATGCCGGAAGCAAATTGCAGACCTGCAATCTGTGCTTTCTGTACAAAATGGATTCCAGAGCATGTCTGGACCCCAGTTAGACCAAGAAAATGGCCCCGATTGGCAGGAGTTCAATAAGACTGCACATGTACACAGGACAAACCACAGAAAAGGAAAGCACCCCCACCCCTGACTGCGCAGGCAGAGCACAACCCCATGAACCCTGTCACCACACAGCGCAGGGCCACAACAGACGGAGACACAGACTTTCTGTACACCACACCATTAACCGTCACTCAATTAAGGGACACGTGCGATAAGATAACACCATTCCAACCCACAGCGGACCCACACCATTATTTAGCAAAGGTAAAACAACAGGCGACCATGTACGGCCTGGATGAAAGAGAGCAAGTGAAGCTCACAGTTTTGAGCCTCAGTCGTGACAGCCCTTCCTGACCCACAGAATGTAGGAGAAGGCACCCTCCAAGAAATGCACACAGCGATCCTAGATGCGATCGGCTACAACAAAGGAGACCTCATAGAAGGCCTAAACAAATGTAGGCAGATAAAGACAGAGCACCACACAGCATTTGCTGGACGCTTGTGGATTCATTTCACAGCAGTATTTGGAGAGTTAGCCCGTGCCCATTTGAGCCCAGACAATATGCCCAAATGGACTCGAATCCTAGTCTCTCATGCGACAGAAGCAGGACAGAGAGCTTGCGCAAATTACGACCCCTCAGACGAGACCAACAATGAGAAATGGGTACTAAAGAGATTGTCCCGCGCTGGGGAACAGTCCATGCCGGGAGAATCAGCTTACGGTAAAGCAGAGGAAGAGCAGGCAGATGCTAACATGCATCCAGTTAGGATGCACCAGAACCCCGCATGGGTAAATGAGGGAAGAAACAGCCTACAGCACACTAAATCCCAAGAATGTTATAATTGCGGATAATTAGGACACTATGCACGAGAGTGCAATGCGCCCCAAAAGCAGCAGCGAAACCAGCAGACAGGCACCCTGAATAAGAATAGGGCAAAGCCAATCCACAGTGTTAGCGCCCGTTCTGATAACGCAGATATGAACGGCACCGATTGACGGTGTTCAGACTCCCCAACTTGGGTCTGCGACACCCTTTGGGACAAATCTGGTAGACCGGTAGTTGCAAGCACAGTCCGGGGACACCCCGTAGAATTTCTTTGGGACATAGGAGGGTCCCGCACCACGATAAATTCCTCCACAATGTTTCAGCGAGACACATGGCCCACCATGGGCACCATTACTCTCAGCGGATTTACAGGGCATTTACAGCAGGGATACATCACAGCGATTCAGATAGGGAACATTAAAACCAAACACCCCGTAGTTCTAGTAGATTTACCCCAGACAGCCGAGCACATTTTAGGCATAGATTTTATGAGCTCCCACAATCTATCATTCGACCCAGTAAACAAATGTGTGTGGAGAATGGCAAAGGCCGCACAAACCCCCACCACGCTCATAGTTGAAGACTACGAAAACAGAATCAGCGCAGTAGGAGACTTCTGGTTCGACCCTCAAGCTATTAGTCAGGATAGAGAAGTTAGGAACATTTTGCAGCAACACAAAGCAGCTTTTGCCCAGCACAAGCATGACTGTGGCAAGATCGCTGGCTTAGTGAACATTACAGGTCCCGACCCCAAACCCCAAAAGCAGTACGGTTTTCCCCAACAAGCAGAGGGAGAAATCGCAAAGGTGATACAGAGTCTGCTTGACCAAGGCGTACTCTGTTCAGTAGCCTCAACGAATAATGCACCAATTTGGCCTGTCAGGAAACTCGATGGATCATGGCGACTGACCATTGATTATCGGGAACTAAACAAAGTAACCCCATTAGCAGACCCCACCGTAGCCATGAGCCCCGAGACAATGCTCAAACAGGGACTCCAGTCGAAAAAAAAATTCGTTTTGGACATTAGAAATGTCTTTTGGGGACTTCCGGTTGCGGCTATGACTAGCTAAGTCGCACACTTGGAAGCTCCTGCGACAAAGGTGTTTTCGGGCCAACTGGAGGGCCCCAAAGGTGCAGTAAAGACGAATCCCGGTGGGGGAAGGTCCCCTGAGGAGAACTAGACCGATTTTATGGTCGGTACCCGGAGTGGAGCGGCAAGAAAAACGGCAGCAGCTCCCCAAAAAAAGCGGGGGAAGAAAATCAAAATGGCGGCCGGCGGCGTACCGGAGGAATGGAAGAAATGGGCGGAG
Source organism: Scyliorhinus canicula (assembly GCF_902713615.1). Taxonomy (NCBI): domain Eukaryota; kingdom Metazoa; phylum Chordata; class Chondrichthyes; order Carcharhiniformes; family Scyliorhinidae; genus Scyliorhinus; species Scyliorhinus canicula. The sequence continues at coordinate 158,169,292 of NC_052153.1, forward strand.
GAGCAGCAGGCCGCTCTCCTCCGTTTTTTCACGGAACTGAAAGTGGAGCTCTTAGAGTCCATGAACGCGACGACCACCAGGTTGATGGGAGCCCAGGCGACCCAAGAGGCGTCGATCAGAGAGCTGCAGCAGGAGATGACCGCGAGGGAGGAGGAGGCCACAGTCATCGGGGCAAAGGTGGAGGTGCACGAGGCACTCCACATGAAGTGGCAGAGCCGCTTCGAGGAGCTGGACACTCGGATGAGGCGGAAAAATTTGAGGATCCTGGGCCTGGAAGAAGGCCTGGAGGGGTCGGATCTCCCGGGATATGTGGCGGAGATGTTGAGCTCCCTGATGGGGGAAGGGGCCGGTCCGGCGCCCCTGGAACTGGAAGAGGCATACCGGGTCATGGCCAGGAGGCCTAGGGCAAACGAGCCCCCGAGGGCGGTGCTGGTGCGGTTCCAGCGGCTAAGTGATCGAGAGAAAGTCCTGAGGTGGGCAAAAAGGGAGAAAAGCAGCAAGTGGCAGAACTCGACGGTAAGGCTGTACCAGGACTGGAGTGCGGAGGTGGCAAAGCGGCGGGCCCGGTTCAACCGGACAAAGGCGGTGCTACACGCGAAAAAGATCAAATTTGGAATGCTGCAGCCGGCGCGCTTGTGGGTCACCTACAAGGACCAACATCATTATTTCGAGTCCCCAGAGGAGGCCTGGACCTTTGTACAAGAGGAAAAGTTGGACACGAACTAAAACCTGGGAGCACCGGCGGTCGTAGCCGCCTGGGGACTCTTGATTGAGCAAGTGGCCCTTTTCTTTTTCAGGCCAGGACGGAACTGGGTAACAGTTTCGTGGATTGTTTGGGGTGTTTTTTCTCGAACGTTTGACTTTTCTGAATATCTTGAAGGTTTCGAGTTGTTGGGTGTTTCTGTATATTTGAACTGTTGAAATCTCTATTGTGGGTCGTTGGCTTCTTATGGGGTGTTTCTTCCCGTTTCCAATTTCCCTTAGTTATTTACCCCTTTTACCCTTTTCCTTTGGGTGCTTGTTTTATGTTCTTTCTTTCTTTTCTGGTAATGGTTATCTGTGGTTATTTATACTGTTTGATGGAGGGTGATGGTTGAGCACACTGTTAGTTGATAGCTAGTTAATTATTTTGTTATTTAAGTATGTAGTTAAGTATTTATGTATTTATTTGCCATTGGGTATTTATATCGTTAAGTTGGGGAGACGGGACGGGGGGGAGTGGGCTGATTATGCGGGTCTTTCTCTGGGGTTTTAAGGGGATCTTTCACGGGCGCAGATGGGGCGAACCGGGAGGAGTCGGAATGTGGCAGGAGCAGCCGGGTCAGCGGAGACCAGCTGACTCTCGGGAGTACGATGTTGGGTACATCGCGGCTAGGAGGGGTCCTAGCCGGGGGGGGGGGGGGGGGGGGGGAGGGGGGGGGGGGTTAAGGGGGGACACCGGGTTGCTGCTGGAAAGACCAGGGACGAGAAGGGGAGAGCCGGGGAGGTGGGGGGGGGGGGGGGGCCATCGCTATGGGAAGCGGGTCAGAAAAGGAGGGATGACCCGGGGCGAGCAAGGGACAAGACATGGCTAATCGACAGGGAGTAGGGACGGGTCGCTCAGCGATCCGATTGATCACGTGGAACGTAAGGGGGCTGAATGGGCCGGTTAAAAGATCAAGGGTCTTCTCACACCTGAAGGGACTGAAGGCTGATGTAGCAATGCTGCAGGAGACTCATTTGAGGGTAGCAGATCAGGTCCGCCTGAGAAGGGGGTGGGTGGGACAGGTGTTCCACTCAGGCTTGGATATCAAGAACCGGGGGGTGGCGATTTTGGTGGGAAAGAGGGTGCAGTTTGTGGCGGCAGAGGTGGTGGCAGATAAGGAGGGCAGGTATGTGATGGCGAGGGGTAGGTTGCAGGGAGAGAATGTGGTACTGGTAAATGTGTATGCCCCGAACTGGGACGACGCGGGTTTTATGAGGCGCCTGCTGGGCCTCATCCCGGGACTGGAGGCAGGGGGCCTGATCATGGGAGGGGACTTTAATACGGTGTTAGACCCTGGGCTGGATAGATCGAGTTCCAGGACGAATAGGAGGCCGGCAGCGGCAGAGGTGTTAAGGGGGTTCATGGAGCAGATGGGAGGGGTAGACCCATGGAGATTTGGTAGGCCTAGGGCGAGGGAGTATTCTTTTTTCTCCCACGTCCACAGAGTGTACTCTAGGATAGATTTTTTCGTATTGAACAGGGGGCTGATACCGAGAGTGCAGGACACGGAGTACTCGGCCATTGCGATATCGGACCATGCACCACATTGGGTGGACGTGGAAATGGGGGAGGCGCGGGATCAACGCCCGTTGTGGCGCCTGGATGTAGGGCTGTTGGCAGACGAAGAGGTGTGCAGAAGGGTGAGAACGGGCATTGAGAACTATCTGGGTACGAATGACACAGGTGAGGTGTGGGTGGGGACGGTCTGGGAGGCCTTGAAAGCAGTGATTAGAGGAGAGCTGATCTCCATAAGGGCACACAGAGAGAGGAAGGAGAGGCAGGAAAGGGAGAGGCTGGTGGGGGAGCTCCTAGAAGTAGATAGGAAATATGCGGCGGCACCAGAGAAGGGGCTATTAAGGGAGCGGCGTAGCTTGCAGGCCAGGTTCGACCTACTGACCACTAGGAAGGCGGAAACGCAGTGGAGAAGGGCGCAGGGTGCGGCGTATGAGTATGGGGAAAAGGCGAGCAGGATGCTGGCACACCAGCTTCGTAAGCGAGATGCAGCCAGAGAGATTGGGGGAGTGAGAGAGAGGGGTGGGGACGTAGTGCAGAAGGGGCAAGAGGTGAATAGGGTCTTTAGGGACTTCTATAGGGAATTGTATAGGTCTGAACCGCCGAAGAGTAGAGGGGGAATGAAGAACTTTCTCGACAAATTGAGGTTCCCAAAGGTACAGGAGGAGCTGGTAGAAGGGTTGGGGGCGCCGATAGAGCTGCAGGAGCTAATTAAAGGGATAGGCCAGATGCAGGCGGGGAAGGCGCCGGGGCCGGATGGGTTCCCGGTGGAGTTTTACAGGAAATTTGTGGACTTGGTGGGTCCAGTGCTGGTGAGAGCCTTTAATGAGGCGCGCGAGGGGGGGGTTCTGCCCCCAACAATGTCGCAGGCCCTGATCTCCTTGATTTTGAAGCGGGACAAGGACCCGGTACAGTGCGGGTCCTACAGGCCCATCTCCCTCCTAAATGTTGACGCCAAGCTGTTAGCAAAGGTCCTGGCAACCAGGATAGAGGACTGTGTGCCAGGGGTAATCCATGAAGACCAGACGGGGTTAGTGAAGGGACGCCAACTTAACACAAATGTCCGGAGATTGTTAAACGTGATCATGATGCCAGCAGTGGAGGGGGAGGCGGAGATAGTGGTAGCGCTGGATGCGGAGAAGGCATTTGACAGGGTGGAGTGGGAATACTTGTGGGAGACGTTGGAAAGGTTTGGGTTTGGGGAGGGATTTATCAAGTGGGTAAAACTGCTCTATTCAGCTCCGATGGCGAGTGTGGTAACAAACGGGAGGAGGTCAGAATATTTTGGGCTCCATCGAGGTACTAGGCAGGGATGTCCCCTATCCCCCTTACTCTTTGCATTAGCGATTGAGCCGTTGGCGATGGCACTGAGGGGTTCAGGGGGGTGGAGAGGACTGACAAGGGGAGGGGAGGAACATCGGGTCTCGCTCTATGCGGATGATTTGTTGTTGTATGTGGCAGACCCGGAGGGGGGAATGCCGGAGGTAATGGGGATACTAGCGGAGTTCGGGGACTTTTCGGGGTATAAATTAAATCTGGGGAAAAGTGAGGTCTTTGTAATACACCCGGGAGACCAGGGGGAGGGAATTGGGAGGCTCCCCTTCAAAAGAGCAGTTAAAAGTTTTAGGTACTTGGGGGTGCAGGTGGCAAGGAACTGGGGGACCCTCCACAAGTTGAACTTTTCCAGACTGGTGGAACAGATGGAGGAGGAGTTTAAGAGGTGGGACATGGTGCCGCTGTCGCTGGCAGGGAGGGTGCAGTCAGTTAAAATGACGGTCCTCCCGAGGTTCTTGTTTTTGTTCCAGTGTCTGCCCATCTTCCTCCCCAGGGCCTTTTTCAAGAAGGTAACGAGTAGTATCATGGGGTATGTGTGGGCACATGGCACCCCTAGAGTTAGAAGGGTCTTTTTGGAGCGGAGTAGGGATAGTGGGGGGCTGGCGTTACCCAACCTTTCAGGATATTACTGGGCGGCAAATACATCGATGGTACGAACGTGGATGATGGAAGGGGAGGGGGCAGCCTGGAAGCGCATGGAGAGGGCGTCCTGCGGCAACATAAGCTTAGGGGCACTGGTAACGGCACCATGGCCGCTCTCTCCCACGAGGTATACCACGAGCCCGGTGGTGGCGGCCACCCTCAAGATCTGGGGGCAGTGGAGGCGACACAGGGGGGAAGTGGGAGGTCTGATAGGGGCACCATTAAGAGGGAACCACAGATTTGCACCGGGAAATACAGGAGGGGGATTTCTGAGCTGGCAGAGGGTGGGCATTAGGCAACTGAAGGACTTGTTTATAGAGGGGAGGTTTGCGAGCTTGGGAGAGCTGGAGGAGAAATTCGGGCTCCCCCCGGGGAACACGTTCAGGTACCTCCAAGTGAAGGCATTTGCCAGACGACAGGTAGAGGGGTTTCCCGTGCTTCCCGACAGGGGGGCGAGTGATAGGGTGCTATCAGGGGTCTGGGTCGGGGAGGGGAAGATCTCGGACATTTATAAGATTATGCAGGAGGTGGAGGAGGTACCAGTAGAGGAGTTGAAAGACAAGTGGGAGGTAGAACTGGGGGAGCAGATAGAGGATGGGACATGGGCAGACGCCCTAGAGAGGGTCAACTCGTCGTCGTCATGTGCGAGACTGAGTCTCATTCAATTTAAGGTACTACATAGAGCCCACATGACGGGGACAAGGATGAGTCGGTTTTTCGGGGGTGAAGACAGGTGTGTCAGATGTTCGGGAAGCCCTGCGAATCATGCACACATGTTTTGGGCATGTCCGGCACTGGAGGAGTTCTGGAAGGGGGTGGCAGGGACGGTGTCGAGAGTGGTGGGGTCCAGGGTCAAGCCAGGATGGAGACTTGCGATCTTCGGGGTTGGGGTGGAGCCGGGGGTACAGGAGGCGGGGGAGGCTGGAATATTAGCCTTTGCGTCCTTGGTGGCTCGGAGGAGGATCTTGATTCAGTGGAGGGACGCAAGGCCTCCAAGTGTTAACACCTGGTTAAACGACATGGCAAACTTCATCCAATTGGAAAGGATCAAATTCGCCCTGAGAGGGTCGGTGCAGGGGTTTCTCAGGCGTTGGCAACCCTTCCTGGACCTCTTAGATCAGAGATAGAAACTGAGGTCGTGATAGCAGCAACCCGGGAGGGGAGGGGAGGGCGGGAGGGAGGGGGGGGGAGGGGGGGGGGGACAACAACGAAGGAAGTACGGTAGCGGTGGTGGCACGGGCAGGGCCTGCCCGAGGACACTGCCAGAAATGATAAGTTGGTCTGACTGTCGGTTCGCCGGCGGGGGGGGGGGGGGGGGGGGGGGTGGGGGGGACGCGCGAGTAGGGGGTGGGGGGGACTTTTTGTTAAGTAGGGGGGTTTGACTCTGTTTTGATATAATTTAAATTTAAATGTAGGGGGGGGTTAAAATGTTTGTATTTTGAAAAATTTCTTCAATAAAAATTATTTTAAAAAAAAGAAATGTCTTTTGGTCCATTCCATTGGATAAAGCGTGCCAATATAAATTTGCTTTCACCTTCCAGGGACAGCAATACACGTGGATGTGCCTTCCACAAGGCTTCCACAACTCCTCCTCCATTTTCCACCGATAGCTGGCGAATGATTTAGCTAAATTTTCCCGACCCAATTGCTTTGTCCAGTATGTAGATGACTTGCTTCTACAGACAGACACGAAGAAAGAGCACATTTTGCTTCTCGGCGAATTATTTGAACTCCTTCAACAAATTGGCTGTAAAGTGAACCCCAAAAAGGCCCAAATTCTTCAGGAAAAAGTGATTTACTTAGGAACAGTGATCACACATGGCAAACGTGAGATCGAGCAGAAACAAATCGACTCAATCGTCAAATTACCCCTGCCCCATAATGTCACGGTCCTCTGTTCTTTTCTAGGACTGGTTAGCTACTGTAGGAATCACATCAACGGTTTTGCCACAAAGGCAGCTCCCCTCTCCGAACATCTCAAAAAGCAAGCACCATGAAAATGGCTTCCACAGCACAAGGATGGCGTGGATGCATTAAAAAGAGCCCTCAGCACAGCCCCCGTGTTACAGGTCCCAGATCCACTCTCCCTGTATGCAATTAAAGTTGCTACCACCGACCGAACCCTTTTGGCCGTGCTCCTCCAAGAAAGACATGATCAATTAGGCCCCGTTGCATACGCCTCACGAGTACTTGATCCAGTTGAGCAAGGATTTTCTGCCTGCGAAAGGCACCTGCTCGCAGTTTTTTGGGCAGTTCAATATTTCGCCTACATTACAGCACTCAACCCCTTCACCATTTTAACTGAGCACACCGCAACACAACTCCTACTAGATGGTAGATTACAGGATGGCACAGTCAGCCAAATTCGCGCTGCCCAATAGGCCCTTCTCTTACATGGACGGGACATTACGGTAAAGAGGACAAAACCACAGACTTTCCTCACAGACAATTTACACTATGCAGGCACCCCACATGAGTGTGTAATGATAACCACCAGGCACAATACAGGACCCTTTGTGCCAAAGTCAGCTCCTCCGAAACCAGGTACGAGACCCCAGCCCACAGACCCCAGCCCCTTAGGATTTACGTGGATGGATGATTTGGAGGAAAATGTAACTGGTCTGATTAGTAAGTTTGCGGACAACACAAAGGTTGGTGGAATTGCGGATAGCGATGAGGACTATCAGAGGATACAGCAGGATTTAGATCATTTGGAGACTTGGGCGGAGAGGTGGCAGATGGAGTTTAATCCGGACAAATGTGAATTTTGGAAGGTCTAATGCAGGTAGGGAATATACAGTGAATGGTAGAACCCTCAAGAGTATTGACAGTCAGAGAGATCTAGGTATACAGGTCCACAGGTCACTGAAAAGAGCAACACAGGTGGAGAAGGTGGTCAAGAAGGCATACGGCATGCTTGCCTTCATCGGCCGGGGCATTGAGTATAAAAATTGGCAAGTCATGTTGCAGCTGTATAGAACCTTAGTTAGGCCACGCTTGGGGTATAGTGTTTAATTCTGGTCGCCACACTACCAGAAGGATGTGGAGGCTTTCGAGAGGGTGCAGAAGAGATTTACCAGGATGTCTTCTGGTATGGAGGGCATTAGCTATGAGGAGAGGTTGAATAAACTTGGTTTGTTCTCATTGGAACAACGGAGTTTGAGGGGCGACCTGATAGAGGTTTACAAAATTATGATGGGCATAGACAGGTTGGATAGTCCAAGACTTTTTCCCAGGATAGAGGGGTCAATTACAAGGGGGCATTGGTTTAAGGTGCGAGGGGCAAGGATTAGAGGAGATGTACGAGGCAAGTTTTTTACACAGAGGGTAGTGGGTGCCTGGAACTTGCTGCCGGAGGAGGTGGTGTGTGATGATCGGTATTTACCTTTAATACCTTGCCCCTTTAAGAGGCTTGGAACCCTGGGGGACTCCACCTCTGGCTACATGTTGCGAGCACACTTCTCTTGAATGCAGTCCTGTTCTCTGTATATTAAAGCCTTTGATTACTGACCTCTCTCTCGCGTCGTAATTGAGGGTGCCTCAATTTAATATACAGACACATCAAGATGGACAGCGCTCTAAAACCGGAGACACTCAACCTGGACGCCAGGTTGCCGGAAGCCCCGGAAATTTTTAAACATTGGCTCCGGTGTTTCGAGGACTATCTGGACTCCTCAACGACTGATGTCGACAGCACTCACAAGCTGCGCTTACTACATGGCCGGGTGGGCCACCGACTCTCCGCCGTGATCGAAACCGCTACGACCTATGAGGCGGCGGTCGAAATATTGAAGAAACGCTTCATAAAACCTACTAACGAGGTACACGCCAGACATTTGCTCTCAACCTGCAGCCAGTGTTCCGGGGAAACGCTGGACGAGTTCGTGGAAAGACTCAATGCGCTCGCGAGGAACTGCGACCACAAAGCAGTGACGGCTGACGAACACAGGAACTTACATATCCGCGACGCCCTTGTGTCTGGCATCAGGTCCTCGTACATCCGGCAGCGGCTCCTAGAAGACGGGGCAAAGGATCTCCAGGGCACGGTAACGCTCGCCTCTTCTCTCGAAACGGCCCACCGTAACCTCCGCGGACCTGGCGAACCCCTCTCAATCTCCTCCAGACTCGGCCACGCTACAGGCCTGTGCCACGCGTCGATCCACTCACTCCGGGGGTTCCCTATGCTATTTCTGTGGGCAAGGCCAGCACCCACGTCAGTGTTGCCCAGCCCGATCCGCGATCTGCAACGACTGCGGGAAGAAAGGGCACTTCGCGAAAGTCTGCCTGGCTCGGCCCAAAGGCCACAAACAAAACCCTCATCAGGCCCAGAAATCAACTCCTGGTCCCACAGACCCCGCAACGCGGCCGCGCTGCGGCCAGGCACGCCCACTTTCGACGCGTCATCGACCTCGTGCGAGTCATGGGAGCGGCCATCTTGGCGGCGGACATCTTCGAAACCCGACACGTTCGACCGGCGGCGGCGGCCATCTTGTGACTCCGGGTGGCCATTTTGTGAGTTCGACTCTGACGGCCCGCAACTAGGAGCGATCACACCCAATCAATCGCGGCCGAAACACCTGCAAAACGCAATGATGCGGGTGCGAATCAACGGCCACGACACTCCCTGCCTATTTGACTCCGGGAGCACGGAGAGCTTTACCCATCCAGACACGGTAAGGCGCTGCTCCCTGTGCACCCACCCCGCCTCCCAAACTATCGCCCTCGCCTCAGCGTCCCATTTGGTTCAAATCACGGGGTATTGTGTCGCTGACCTCGCAATTCAAGGCGCCCATTTTAAACTATATTTTTCTTCAACTCTGCGCCCCCCCCCGCTGCTCGGCCTGGACTTTCAGTGCAGCCACCGGAGCCTGACACTGAAGTTCGGCGGACCCCTGCCCCCACTCACGGTAGGCAACCTGGCAACACTCAAAGTTGCGCCACCCCCCCTCTTCACGAACCTCACTCCCGACTGTAAGCCCGTCGCCACCAGGAGTTGCCTGTACAGTACCCAAGACATGACTTTTATCAAGTCAGAGGTTCAGCGGCTACTGAAAGAGGGGGTCATAGAGGCCAGCAACAGCCCTTGGAGGGCTCAAGTATTGGTAGTCCGCTCCGGGGAAATGCAACGAATGGTAGTGGATTATAGCCAGACCATAAACCGCTTTACACAACTCGATGCTTACCCACTTCCCCGCATAGCAGAAATGGTGACTCAAATCGCCCAGTATCGGGTATTCTCCACGGTTGACCTCAAATCGGCCTATCATCAACTCCCTATCCGCCCAGAGGACCGCCCCTACACGGTTTTCGAAGAAGCCGGTCGGCTGTTTCACTTCCTCAGGGTCCCCTTTTGTGTTACAAACGGAGTCTCCGTTTTCCAGAGGGCGATGGATCAAATGGTGGACCAGTACGGCTTACGGGCTACCTTCCCGTACTTGGACAACGTCACTATCTGCGGCCATGACCAGCAGGACCACGACGCAAACCTGAGGAAGTTCCTCCAGACTGCCCGGGCCCTCAACCTCACATATAACAAAGAGAAATGCGTGTTCCACACAACCCGGCTAGCCATCCTCGGCTACGTCATGGAAAACGGGGTCCTGCCCAGACCCCGACCGCAAGTGCCCCCTTAAGGAACTCCCCCTCCCCTGTAGCCTCAAGGCACTCAAACGGTTCTTGGGGCGTTTCTCCTATTACGCCCAGTGGGTCCCCAGATATGCGGACAAAGCCCGGCCACTCATTAAGACCACGGTTTTTCCCCTGCCAGATGAGGCCCAGTCGGCTTTCGACCATATCAAGGCCGGCATCACCAAGGCCGCCATGCACGCGGTGGATGAAGCCATTCCCTTCCAAATAGAAAGCGATGCATCAGACGTCACCCTGGCTGCTACCCTCAACCAGGCGAGCAGACCAGTAGCGTTCTTCTCCCGAACCCTCAACGCCTCGGAAATCCGGCACTCTGCAGTCGAGAAGGAGGCACAAGCCATAGTGGAGGCCGTGCGGCACTGGAGGCACTACCTAGCTGGTAGGAGGTTCACCCTCGTCACCGACCAACGGTCGGTCGCCTTTATGTTCGATAACGCACAACGGGGCAAAATAAAGAACGACAAAATTCTGAGGTGGAGAATAGAGCTCTCCACCTATACGTACGATGTTAAATATCGCCTGCGGAAGCTCAACGAGTCCCCAGATGCCCTTTCTCGTGGCACGTGCGCCAACGCGCAATTGGACCGCCTGAGATCCATCCACGGTGACCTCTGCCACCCGGGGGTCACCCGGCTTGCCCACTTCATCAAGTCCCGCAACCTACCCTACTCCACAGGGGAGGTCAAGGCCATGACTAAGGCACGCCAGATCTGTGCGGAATGCAAACCGCAATTCTATCGACCAGACAAGCCCCCCTGATAAAGGCCTCTGGGCCCTTTGAGCGACTAAGTGTGGACTTCAAAGAGCCCCTCCCGTCCACCAACCGCAACGTCTATTTCCTCACCGTCATCGATGAGTTCTTCCGCTTCCTTTTTGCTGTCCCCTGCCCCGATATGACCACGGCCTCCATGATCAAGGCACTGCACAGCATCTTCACACTGTTTGGTTTCCCCGCTTATATTCACAGCGACCGGGGTACATCGTTCATGAGCGATGAGCTGCGTCGGTACCTGCTCAGCAAGGGCATCGCCTCGAGCAGGACGACGAGCTATAACCCGCGGGGAAACAGGCAGGTGGAGAGGGAGAGGGAGAACGTGACAGTTTGGAAGGCTGTCCTCCTAGCCCTACAGTCAAGGAGTCTCCCTATCGCCCGCTGGCAGGAGGTCCTATCCGATGCCCTACATTCCATTAGGTCGCTCCTCCGTACGGCCATGAACGAGACCCCTCACAATCGTTTGTTTGTCTTCCCCAGGAAGTCCACCTCTGGGGTCTCGCTTCCACCCTGGCTGACGACTCCGGGTCCAGTCCTACTCCGGAGGCACGTGAGGAGCCATAAAACGGATCCAATAGTCGAGATGGTCCACCTGATGCACGCAAACCCTCAATATGCCTACGTCGAGCACCCCAACGGCAGGCAGGATACTGTATCCCTGCAAGACCTGGCACCCGCTGGTTCTCCCACCGACCCCACCGACTCTCCCACCGACCCCGACGTTTTCCACACCGACCCCCCCCCTTCGACCGACGCTCCCCGCCCCGCACCGACCGCCGACTCCGACAGCGCCTCCCCGACAGCGCCCCCTGCCCCCCAGCCAGCGCCGGAACCGACCACCCTAATCACCCCTGATACCCCCCTCTCCAAGGCGGGCAAAGGCTCAGTCAACCGTGCTCCCGGATAGACCACCATCGGAACCGACCGCATCCACGGCGCCACCACCGGAGCAGCGAAAGTCAGCACGGACTATCAGACCACCACAAAGACTGAACTTATAATTTAAAACACTTCACCCCCGACGGACTATGTGTTTTTTTTTAACAGGGGGTGAATGTGATGATCGGTGTTTACCTTTAATACCTTGCACCTTTAAGAGGCTTGGAACCCTGGGGGACTCCGCCTCTGGCTACGCCCCCAGGAAACATTATATAGGATAAGGCTCCATGTTGCGAGCACACCTCTATTGAATGCAGTCCTGTTCTCTGTATATTATAGCCTTTGATTACTGACCTCGCTCTCACGTCGTAATTGAGAGTGCCTCATGGTGGAAGCAGGGACGATAGTGATGTTTAAGGGCCTGTTTCGGTGCTGTACTTTTCTTTGTTCTTTGTTCTTTGTCAAGGTGACTGTCACCCTGAACCTTTATGCCCCTGGGTCTTTCCAGGGGCTGAACAGGGACCTTTCTGGGATCTCTCAGACATTCGTACACATGTGCACCCACACGCTATATGCAGGGGCTCATCAGATCCAGCGGGTGCCAGGTCCCGGAGGGATACTGTGTCCTGGCGACCGTCCGGGAACTCAACAAATGCGTACTGTGGGTTGGAATGAAGCAGGCACACCTTTTCAACAATGGGGTCGGTCTTGTGCACCCTGACGTGTTTCCTTAGGAGAACCGGGCCTGGCGTCCTCAGCCATGCCGGAAGTGAGACCCCTGTGGTAGTGCCCCTGGAAAAAATGAAGAGCCGCTCGTGGGGTGTTTGGTTGGTAGCTGTACACAGGAGGGATCTAATTGCGTGGAGCGCGTCAGGGAGGACTTCCTGCCATTGGGAAACTTGGAGCTTCCTGGACCTGAGGGTCAGTTGGACGGTCTTCCAGATCGTCGCGTTCTCCCTCTCCACCTGTCCGTTCCCCCTGGGTTGTAACTGGTAGTCCTGCTCGAGGCGATGCCCTTGTCGAGCAGGTACTGACGCAGCTCGTCACTCATAAAGGACACACCCAAGGGCAGCACGGTGGCCTAGTGGTTAGCACAACCGCCTCACGGCGCTGAGGTCCCAGGTTCGATCCCGGCTCTGGGTCACTGTCCCTGTGGAGTTTGCACATTCTCCCCGTGTCTGCGTGGGTTTCGCCCCCACAACCCAAAAATGTGCAGAGTAGGTGGATTGGCCACGCTAAATTGCCCCTTAATTGGAAAAAAATAATTGGCTAATCTAAATTTATAAAAAAAAAAAAAATTTTTTAATAAATAAATAAAGGACACACCCCGGTCGCTGTGCACGTAGCTGGGGAAACCGAACATGGTGAAGACACTATGCAGGGCCCTAATGACTGTGTGGGAGGTCATATCGGGGCATGGGATGGCGAAGGGGAATCGGGAGAACTCGTCAATAATGTTAAGGAAGTAAATGTTTTTGTTAGTGGAGGGGAGTGGCCCTTTGAAATTGATCGCAAGGCGTTCAAAGGGCCTAGAAGCCTTGACCAGGTGGGCCTGTCTGGTCTATAGAAGTGCGGTTTGCACTCCGCACAGATCGGGCAGTCCCTGGTGACCGCTTTTACCTCCTCGTTGGAGAAAGGCAGGTTTCGGGCTCTGATGTAGTGGGCGAGCCGGGTGACTCCTGGGTGGCAGAGGTCATCGTGGATGGCTTTTAGGCGGCTGATTTGCGCGCTGGCGCATGTCCCGCTGGATAGGGCATCTGAGGGCTCGTTGAGCTTCCCCGGTCGATATTTGATATCGTAATTGTAGGTGGAGAGTTCAATCCTCCACCGAAGAATTTTGTCATTTTTAATTTTGCCCCTTTGCGAGTTGTCGAACATGAAGGCGACCGACCGTTGGTCGGTAATGAGGGTGAACCTCCTACCTGCGAGGTAGTGCCTCCAGTGTCGGATAGCCTCCACGATGGCTTGTGCTTCCTTCTCGACTGAGGAGTGTCGGAGTTCTGAAGCAGATAGGGTACGGGGGGAAAATGCAACGGGCCGCCCTGCTTGGTTTAAAGTGGCTGCTAGCGCTACCTCTGAGGCGTCGCTCTCAACCTGAAAGGGAGTGGATTCATCCACCGCCCGCATGGCTGCTTTGGCAATGTCGCCCCTGATGCAGCTGAAGGCCTGGCGCGCCTCAGCAGACAGGGGAAATAGTGCGGCCTTGATGAGTGGGCGGGCTTTGTCCACATATTGGGGGACCCACTGGGCGTAGTACGAAAAGAGCCCCAAGCACCGTTTGAGGGCCTTGGGGCCATGGGGGAGGGGGAGTTCGAAGAGGGGGCGCATGCGGTCCGGGTCTGGGAACAGGACTCCGTTCTCCACGACGTAGCCGAGGATGGCTAGTCTGTTTGTGCGGAACACGCCGCAGAAAATGGTGGAGGTTGGCGTCGTGGTCCTGTTGGTCATAGCCGCAGATGGTAACATTATCCAGATACGGAAACGTGGCCCGCATCCCGTCCTGGTCTACCATTCGGTCCATTGCTCGTTGGAACACCGAAACCCCGTTAGTGACACCGAAGGGAACCCGGAGGAAATGGAAGAGGCGGCCATCGGCCTCGAACTCCGTGTAGTGGCGGTCCTCCAGGCGGATTGGGAGCTGGTGGTATGCAGACTTCAGATCCACCGTGGAAAATAGCCGATATTGGGCGATCTGGTTTACCATGTCTGCGATTCTGGGGAGGGGATACTCGTCTAGGAGCGTAAAGCGATTGATGGTCTGGCTATAATCGACGACCATGCGGAATTTTTCCCCGGTCTTGACGACCACCACCTGAGCTCTCCAGGGACTGTTACTGGCCTCTATGATCCCCTCACTGAACAGCCTCCGTCCTCCGTTCTGATAAATACCCTATCCTGCAGGCTGTACCGCCTGCTGCGGGTGGCTACTGGTTTGAAATCCGGGGTGAGGTTGGCGAAGAGAGGAGGGGGGGGCGATGCGCAGCGTGGCGAGGCTGCAGATAGTGAGTGGGGGCAGGGACCCGCCGAAGCTGAGGGTGAGACTCTTGAGATTACATTGGAAATCCAAGCCTAAGAGGAGTGGCGCGCAGAGGTCGGGCAAGACATACAGTTTAAATTTGGAATAGCTAGCGCCTCGAACCGTTAGCGTTGCTGTAGTGCGGCCTTGGATTTGGATGGAATGGGAGCCCGAAGTGAGGGCGATAGTTTGGTTGACGGGATAAATAGGGAGGGAACAGCGTCTTACCAGCTCTGGGTGTATGAAGCTCTCTGTGCTCCCGGAGTCGAAGAGGCACGACGTGTTGTACCCGTTGATCTGGACCTCCGTCATCGAATTTCTCAGATGCCTGGGGCGAGATTGGTCGAGGGTGACCGTGTTGAGTTGCGGGCCGCGTGGTGGGTGCCCAGGGGAGTCGAATTCTTCCGATCGGGCGTCCTGTCGAGTAGATGCCGCTGCGTTCTGGCGAGCTTGATGCAGGAACACTGCGCTGAGTTGCGGGCCATGTGGTGACTGCCCGGGGAGGTCGTACTCCTCCGATGAGCTGTTTGAGTCTGGGGATGCAGCTAGGGCCCGTGGATCGCACGTGGAGGGTGGTGATGAAGATGGCGTCCAAGATGGTGGCCCCCATGAATCGCACGTGGCCGGCCGCATGGTGGAGGTTTGCCAAGATGGCGGCCCCCATGGATCGCACGTGGTGGGAGGGGGCGGAGCCTGAGCGTAGGCCGCAGCGTTTCGGGCCCCGCGGGCCTGCTGGTGCTGGGGGCGATGTTTTTTGACTGTTGGGGTGTTGAGGGCTGGGGCCCCTCTGCCAAGGCACACTTTAGCATAGTGGCCTTTCTTCCCGCAGCTGCTGCAGGTCGCGGATCGGGCTGAGCAGTGCTGCCGCGGGTGCTGGCTTTGTCCACAGAAGTGGCAGGCTGGAGCAGTTGAATTACTGGTTTGGCGAGCTGAGTAGTGGCTGGCTGGAGCAGTTGAATAACTGGTTTGGCGAACTGAGTAGCTGGCTGGGGGAGCTGAGTAATTAGCTGGAGCAGCTGGATAGTTTGAGTAGTTGACTGGGACAGTAGGACCGGCTGTGGCAGCGCGATAGCTGGGGGGCCTTGCGGCACAGGCTTGGGGGGTCCTCAGGTCCGGAGCCCATGCGGGGTTAGCGGGGTCCGCGGGAAACAAGTTGAGGCTGCGGAAGGAAACTTCCATCGTGATGGCAGCCTCTACGGTAGTCTCTAAGCCCTGGGCCCCATTTTCTAATAGTCTCTGGCGTACATAGCTAGATCGAAGGCCCGCTACAAAAACATCCCGCACAGCAAGCTCCCTATGTTCGGCCGCGGTTACGGCCTGGTAATTGCAGTCATTTGAGAGATTGTTCAACTCGCGTGCAAATTCAGCTAAAGTCTCAGTAGCCCGTTGTCGGCGAGTTGTGAGCACATTGCGGGCAAAGACCTCGTTCATGGGCCTAATATACATTTTGTCCAAAATCGCCAGCGCAGCGGTGTAGGAACCGGCTGGATTTAATTGTGTAGAAATTCTGTGGCTTACCCTCGCGTGCAGTAGGCTGAGCTTTTGTTCCGCCGTAGTTTCAGCGGTGCTGATTTCGGCCAGGTAGGCCTTAAAACATTTCAGCCAGTGGCAGAAGGTTTCTTTCGCCTCTGCATCCTGCGGATCGAGTTCTAGACGTCCTGGTTTTAGAGCGGATTCCATGCTTTACTTCGGCAGCTTCTTAAGTGTATTAAATTGATGGAACCATCAATTCAGCGAACACGTGTAGTTGGATCTGAACAGAGGCTTTAATACACTTACAATAGAGCCAGCCTATTCGTCGTTGAACTTCAGGTGAACTGGCAGGCTGGCTCTAAGGCACTGATCTTTATACATCGGTCCCAGGGGGAGGAGTCCTGGGCGGAGCCAAGGGAGGAGCCCAGTACAAACTCTCGCGTACTCCCAGAGCGACTCCCCCTGGTCGTCGGATAGTGCAACTGCACTTACAATGGGTAGATAACGAACATATATACATGGAGTGATATTGGCAACTATGTATAGTGTGAATCACATTCACCAAAGGGATGAGGATGGGCAGGCACTGAAACACGAACAAAAACCTAGGGAGGACCGTCATCTTAACAGACTGCACCCTACCCACTAGGGAGAGCAGAAGCATGTCCCACCTCTTAAAGACCTCCTCCATCTGGTCCACCAGCAGCGCCAGATTGAGCCTATGCAAGACCCCCCAACTCTTGGCCACCTGAATACCCAAATACCGAAAACTCCTCTCCACCATCTTGAGCGGCAGCTCCTCCAGCCTCTTTTCCTGGCCCCTCGCATGCGCCACAAAGAGCTCGCTCTTCCCAACATTAAGCTTATACCCTGAGAAGTCTCCAAACTCCCTGAGGGTCTGCATAACCTCACCCATCCCCTCCACCGGATCTGTAATATATAAAAGCAAATCATCCGCATACAGTGAGACGCGGTGCTCCTCTCCCCCCCCCCCCCCCCCCGGAACAAACCCCTTCAGCTTCTAGATTCCCTCAGCGACATGGCCAATGGCTCAATTGCCAAAGCAAACAGCAGGGGGGGACAGAGGGCACCCCTGCCTCGTTCCACGATATAGTCTAAAGTACTCTGACCTCAAACGGTTCGTCGATACACTACGCAATTCAGTTCTGGCGCCAACACTCTGCCAGCGGGATTCCCTCTTCCGACAGCAGCGCACCCCCACCTGCGGCTTTCCTGGCACCACAGGGTGGCCACAATGGAAAATCCCATTGGGCAGCGGGCGGGAAGGGAAAAGCTGCTGCCGGTGATAGCGTGCCACCAAGGGGCACACGCCTGGGGAGGCAGAAAATTACAAACGGAGAACCTCGACAATTGTCAGCATGAAAATCCTGCAGGGAAAAATCCATCAATTACAAAACCTTTGTGTTGTGGGTGCGGGGTGGTGGGGACAGGGAAATGAAAAATAAGAGCAGAAACAAACCAGGAGAGGTGAGGACAATGGGTCCATAAGACCATAAGACATAGGAGCAGATGTAGGCCATTCGGCCCATCGATCCTGCTCCACCATTCAATGAGATCATAACTGATCTGATATAATCCTGAACTCCACTCTCCCACTTTATGCCAATAACCCTTGATTCCCTTCCACATTAAAAATCTGTTTATCTCAGCTGTGAACATACTTAATGGCCCAGCCTCTACAGCTGTCTGAGGTAAGAATTCCACAGATTCACTACCAACTTCTGTCTTAAATGGGTGACCCTTTACTCTGAGATTATGCTCTCTGGTCCGAGACTCTTCCACAAGAGGAAACGTCCTCTCAGCATCAACCTTGTCAAGCCCACTGAGAATCCTACGGGCTGGATTCTCCGATTGCCACGCCAAAATCGGGTTTGGTGATTGGCCGAAGAATCTGTTTTGATTTCAAAATCGGGGAAGGTGATGTTTTTTGGATGCTCCACCCCTCAAAAACAGCGTATTTGCTGTGTACACCGCACGCCGTTGGGACAGCCTCAGGACATTACCCGATGTACTTCCCTGAAGCTCCGTCCCCGATTGACCGACTTACCGACGGCGCCAGTCGCATGTCCTCTCGGTTTTCAGGTACCACGCTTGCCGACTGCGGAATGTATCCAGCACCGCCACAATCAGGGGTGGGGAGCCGTTCCGCTGGCAGGGGGGGGGGGGGGTTTGGCAGGGGCTGGGGGAACTGGTGGGAAGTGGTCCAGGGTTGGCGAAGGAGGTTAAAGAGGGGCACGATCTGGCAGTCCGGGTCTGCGCATGGCCAGTGCCATGTTGTACAGCGCGGCCGCCGCAGGTTGCAACCATGCGCATGTGTGGCCACGGACCCGGCCATTCTCCAACCGTATCTGCAGGTGAAGACGGGTGCTTTACGTGACGTGGCTGCTATCCCCCCACCGGGCGATTTTTGGTTGTAAGACCAGACCGTTCCTAGGGACTGTGGTGAATGTAACATGATAATTCACACTATGTCTTTGTAAGCGCAGTAGCGTTATCCGACCACTAGGGGGAGTAGCTCTGGGAATGCTCAGGAGCTTGTACAGGGCTCCATCCTTGGCTCCGCCCACGACTCTTCCCCCTAGTGCTGCTGTATAAATACCCTTGTCCAGAGTCAGCCTGCAGTTCGCTGCGAGTTCATCAACGGGTAACAGGCTGGCTCTGTAGTAAGTCGATTAAAGCCTAGATTCATATCGGAAACACGTGTCTGGTGAATTGATGGTTCGATCAGGGACTTAGAGGCAGAATCAGAGAATCCAGCCCTCAATAAGGTCACCTTTAAATCTTCTAAACTCCAATAAATTCAGTCCCACCCTTCTCAACCTCTTCTCATAAAATAATCCCTCCATACCCGGGATTACCCTACTGAACCTTCTATGGACTGTCTCCAATGCCAGTATATCTTTCTTTGAAGAGGAGCAACTGAGGCCAGAAGAGGCCCAAAGGGTTAAAAAAACATTTGTTAAGATTCCCTTATGGGACCTGGAGGAACTTGTGCCTCGCTCACTGCACCAATCCCAATACCTGAATTTGAGAAATCTGTGCGGCAGCCCAGAAACCAGTCCTCCAGCCTACCTTGTGTCCTCGCCCATGCAATTTTCCACCATTTCTTACCAACTGTCTCCTGAGGTTTAAAGAGATCCAGGAGTCATCAGGAAACAGGAAATGGGGGGGGGGGGGGGGGGTTTAGTGGGGACCCACTGAGAGCTACGCTCTACCCTGCCTTCCATCTCCCTCCCGCCCCTTCTTGTGACCTCTTCTTTATGATCTCCATTCCATCCTCACTCCCCTGTGACCTGGATCCCTCACTGATCCCTGCCCTCTGGCAGGTGCATTACTGGAATTCTGTCAGCAGCCACCACTCAGTGGCATTGGGGAGCTGCCAGCCTGTGTTTGGCCAGCAACGGTCAAGGAGTGCGATTTCCGCACCTAGGACCCTAAATCCCGGGGGTTGCCTGTTGCTTGGGACTGCTTAATTACATCACAGAATACAACAGTGCAGAAGAGCCCCTTCAGCCCATTGAGGCATTTAATTTGAGAGGGCCTTCCACGAAGGAGGGGCACCTGCAGGTTCTCCAGCCAGCAGGCAAGCACCGTCGCCAAAATTAATTTTTGGCCAATGGGTAATTTTTAATTCACCTCATTATCCACCTGACATAGTTCAAATCAGGCCCTAAATTATTGTGTAAATACTTAACTGGGATTAAAGCGTATAATATGGTACTTGAAATTGAGGGTGTTTTCCATTAGATAAATGGCAGCTGCTAGTTAGTTTCTAGCTTTTAAAATTAAGTTTTATTGACGGAACAAAGGGGCAGAAGTGAATGTGTTGATGGTGTGTTTACAAGCCAGTTGCATAATCCGCTGCCTGCTTTTTGCAGTCCTCACAGAACATTTGCAGAAGCGCAGCATGTGGGTGGAGGAGATTAATATCCCCCCCCCCCCCCACACACACACACACTGTCCTTGTTCTTTCCAGCTAATCAATTTCAAGTCCATGCACATGGACTAAATAGGATGGAATATTAAAGCTGATCATCCTGATTAAGGCAGGGATCGGTGCAGGGATTTCAAACCATGGGTTGAATATTATGCAGTGAAAGCAGGCCTGGTCCATGCACACGCTGACATGTTATTGGGGTCGATGGCGTCGGCTCACGTTCCCATCACCATGACCTAGAAATTGGGAGCCCGCCCACCATATTCGAATTGTTTAAAATTGGATAGTTAAGCTTATTAAAGGTGCAATTGAGTGCAATAATACACGCTGGGAGCAATAAAATGGTCAGAGAGTGTGAAGCACGCCAGGTGGGGAACTCGTTTTCTACACTGAATGATTATAAGGGCAGGTTTAAAGACAGCAGCTGGATCCTTTGTTTGGCCTCAGCGGTTCATGCTGCTGTGAGTGCTGTTATCATTCGCTATTGCAAGCTGTGGTTCCAGGGTGTACCTTTGATGTTTTAAGGCTTGACTGAGCCTACGAAAATGTGCAGTTAGTGCCTCATCTGTACATCAGCCTGTTTGGCTGTCGGGAGATGGGTTAGCAGTCTCTGCGGGAGACACAGTGAGGAGAGAAGGAGAGGGAGAAGATCAGGTGGTCAGGGACAGAATGCACTAGGGGAAATAGCTGATGGGGACAGCATGCAGCAACAAGGTGGGTACACAACTACGACGTATGCTGCCAATTAAGCACATGGGCAGAATGTGAGATACCTTCAAACGTCAGAGACGCAATACCCAGGCTCTCCAGAACCACAGTGACTTCCCTCTGTGAGATGCGGGCAGTGGAGACTGAACTGGTAGTCATCCAATGCCAGTGATTGTCAGGGTTAATGTGACACTGAATTTCTTTGTCACTGGATCCTTCCAGGCAGCTTGTGGAGACCTTAGTGGTATCATACGGCCTGCTGCCCACGACTGCACGAAGGTCTTTGCCGATGCAATGTTCGAAAGGACAGGTCAGTACATTGCATTTTACACAGAGCACCACAGTCAACTTGAACAAGCCAGAGGCTTTGTGAGGATCACAGGTATTCCCTGGGGTTCATCAAGCAATAGA
Organism: Scyliorhinus canicula; assembly: GCF_902713615.1. Classification (NCBI taxonomy): domain Eukaryota; kingdom Metazoa; phylum Chordata; class Chondrichthyes; order Carcharhiniformes; family Scyliorhinidae; genus Scyliorhinus; species Scyliorhinus canicula. The sequence continues at coordinate 158,190,389 of NC_052153.1, forward strand.
CTGCACTCACTTTGCCATCCATAAAGGCTCCAGGAAGCCATCCCTGTACATGTCTAAACACCAAGGGCAAGCACTCTTTAAATCTCCTGTTAGCTTGTGATCACAATCAAAGAATTATACAGGTCTGCACGAGGTACCCGGGCAGCAGCCATGATTCCTACATTCTCCAGAACTCCTAGGTGCCAGACATGCTTAATTGACCTGGTGCCCTGAATGATTGGCTTCTGGGTGACAAAGGCTACCCTTTGAGTTGGCTCAAGGCACCAGTGAGGGCCCCCAGAACAGATGCAGAGAGGAATTATAACGAAAGCCATGGGACCACAAGGCTAACATGGAGCAGACAAAGGGGCTTCTAAAGCTGAAGTTCCAATGCCCAGTTAGATCAGGAGGAGCATTAATGGTCATTGTGCTGTGCTCTGCTCAACCTCACCATTCAGAGAGAGGGTGCCCTGGAGAAAGAGGAGACACAAGGTAGCGGGTCTTCCTCTGATGATGAGGAGATGGGTGAGGGAACACGCTGAAAAAAAGAGGTGTAAAGGCCTGCACGGAAGCACATGAATGGTCCTGATAGTTGGGAGGCCTTGATAAGGCAGAGATTCCAGTAGGTCAGGCATACATGGCCTACATGTATTGCCTGTGACTAAACATCATTCAGTCTACACACAATCTCTTTCAGAGAGTTATGTCCGTGCACTCATGGTCTAGATACCTTAGGCATTGTTGCATCGTGACCGACATTCACTGCTGAAAATGTATCAATCTTTTCTTCCGGCATTCCGTTCATCAATTTAAGATTAACTCAACCTCTGCATGAAGGCTAATAAATAGATGGTTTATTAACAGATGGCCAAAGGCCCCTCAAAGGAATACATGAAGAGAACACACTCATATGAACCAGTTTGTGATTCATCTGGATTTTTCGTAATTATTTTCTGTCCCGACGCAGTGCTTCCCCCTCGCTTGCTACTGCGCTGGAACAAAGCTGCTGATCTGCCTATCCCCCAGCCCTCGCTGACTTTCGTAGTCATCTACTGTGCGGCAGGGACCTTGAGGACCCCACCCTGTTAGAAGTCTCCTATTGGGTGGCAGGGGGACTTTCTGTTGCCACGGCAATCAAGGTGGAGTGTTAATGGCTGAGGGGTGGAGGAGAAGCTGCTCCTATCAGAGTTGCCCTGAGAGGTGATTCCAGATAGCAGCAGGCGCTGCTCAGATTCTGCCATGAAGAACAATTGGACCTCCTCGCCTTCCTGTGAGATCCCAGGAGCAGGCTCAGTATTCAGGCTCCCAATCCCTATATGCAGAGCCAGGGCAATGATGTCCAGGTCAGGGAACGCTCCCATGATTGCTTCTGCAATGCGGTGGGCTTGCCTATCCAGGACAGTCACCAGTCTGTCCGTGGATGAAGCTTGGCACTCTGAAAAATCGGTGCTAACAGTGCACAGGGGCTGAATGGACACCTCCATAGTCTAGGCCAGAACATGCAACTCCCCTGGTATATCCACCAAATCTCCATGTACCCCACACTGGACGTCCAGCATCTACCACCTCATGGACGTTTTCAGAGACTCATTATCAGACTCGGTCTCTGGATCACCTCCAACACTCTTACACACCTCAGACTGCCCAAGGCCTGCTCCACCAAACTCTCCGGCAGCTGTACGTGCAAATGTGAAGTCCCCTCGCCAGATTGTGCATGCCCTCATCCCACCACATGATATGGATTGTATGATGTGAAGCCTTCTATCCATTAAACTATTTAGAACATCCTCACCTGGTTTCTGTCAGTCCAGCATTTGAACACACAGAACACCAATTTATAATTTATCTACGCATGCCAGGCATCATTAGCCCTCCTTCTAGGCCTCTCCCCTTTTCTGTCACAAACTTGGATGAAGGCCTTTGCAACCTCACCAGTCAGAGGACTTCCTCCAATTTTGCCTCTGCGACTGACCGGCTCCATTCCATGGAGGACAACTGCAGAACCTCCACCTCCAGCAGTGTGAGGATTGCCAGGCCACACAACACACCTCCAGTCCTGTTCCTCTCCCGAGCTTGTTGGCCTGCATTTCCTAAATTGAGGTGTTTATTTTTAGGGATATTAATTTCAACATGCGCTCAAGCTCCATGAGAAATGCATAGTCTGCACAATAATTGGCAGCCAATATGCTGGAGTACCTTCCTCAAATCTAAGGCCAGTTCCCACCCGCTGGAGCAACAACTACACCTCTACAGAGGCATCGGGGCCACAAACAGTGTCATTGGTGCATGATGCTGCCTCAGACTTCTGAAGTAATCACAAGGCCCGACCCTTATTGTGCCTTCTGTGACATATTGCAGACTTACTCACCCTTGCAGATCAAAAAAGGTAATTTAACTCCTCCGGCATTGCCTCTCAGTTTCGAGGCACCACGACAACACTGCTGACCTTTTAGCCATCTCCATCCAGGTAGCTCTGGTCATAGAGGGAGGTCTATCCGCTGGTGGTCACTGTTGGGCGGTGGGCTCAGAGGGGGTTATAATTGAAACGTGGGGTGGTTGGGCACCTTCTTTCCTCCTTCTCCCCTTGCCCCTTTCTCTCAACCATCTATAGAGATAAGCATGTTGCTCAATATTCAGAACTTAACATTATGCAGATGATTCCAATGTATGCCACATGTGTTCCTTGCCAAAAACACTTATTTCTAAGCCTCTGGAATTTCAGATATTATTCAGTTAAATAAAACTTACTTCAGCCAATGCTCGGCAATCTTGGACAATTTGAACATGTCCTCCTTGCTTCCAACTGCAGTATTAAAACTTATTAAATGGAAAGGTACGCACGATCAATTGTAACATTGTTTTTGGTTATTTCTATGTTGCCGCTTTCAGTTGGTCTTTTTCTTGATATTTATTTCACCTGTAACTACTGCTGACATCATCAGACATGCTGAGGGAGTTGAATTACCACAGGGGAGAAAGTCATTAACCAATGGTGGTTTGATTTCCTTGTCATTAAAATCATGTAAATTAATTAAACTCCCTTGCAAAATTGTGCCTGGTAACACTCCCATGCTGTTTCTCCAATTATGCCACTGCAACTCATTCCTTAAACAAATATTCCAAACAATTATAATAGGGACATATAAATAACAAAAAAGGGGCATAATTTCAAGTTCTTTTTCACTAATGTATTTTTAATCTGTCTGTGAGATGCTCACTGGGGGATAAGTTAATGTTGCCAGTTACACAAAAGAGTGTGGCAGTGCTGAATGTCTATTGCTAATCATCTTGTAAATATGTCCCTGATCAAGGGGTACATCACAGTGAGAGACTGGGGAACCTTAGTAAACGTTACCGTCCAGCTAGAGAAATGGATCAGATCTGCCCACAGAATGGCATTTGGCCAAAAAAGGTGGGACGCAATCAAATGACCATACTGCGCCGGAAAGACAGCGTGCCACGGTGCAATGTGGCTGATAGAAACCGGGAGATCCTGCTCCCGAGGTCTACCCAGCTCGCAACTCCTCGCGAGATCAAACGTGATCGCGCAAGGTGTTGCGATGTAAATCCTGCCCATTGTGGGCGGAATCATTTTTGGCAAACCTGCATATTTTGAGCAAGACAGCTAGTCTCACTTTAATATGCCACCTGCATGCCAGCCTGGCACTGCTAAGGTGCCCAGGCGGCACTGTCAGCTGACAGGGGCACTGCCAGAGTACCAAATTGGCACTGCCAAGGTGCCACACTGGCATTTCTCACACGGTGGTGATCAGGACAGGATGCCCTGTCCGGGTTTTGGGGGGTGTGAGGGAACCCTCATGGTGAGTTGGGGCTTAGGGGGGTTCGGGGGTCATGTCGGGGGCTCCAGAAAACAGGCGCCATTTAAAAATGGCATCCTAATTTCTCGCTGCACAGAGGAGTTCCGGCTAGTGCAGAAAACGGGGCTACGTGCGGTCTTGGCTACGCATTCCCTGCTGAGGACCGCTATCTAACCTGAATACCATTTGATAGTGTTGTGTTTCTCGGTACTCTGAGTGCCAGTAAACACATGCCTAAACGCGCTCACTATGGAACCTTGTTCCTGTTTAGTTACATCGCGCCCAAGAAATTTATCTAAGGACAGGAACAAATAACCCTAGTTTACCTCTGCATTCAATATAGCTGTTTTCCCATTAAACAATAACTGGATAAAACAATGGGAGCATTCAAGGAACTCCTTTACGGAATATCTGTGAATAAAACAGGTAGAGGAGATTCCATATAGTCCTATCACATTATTCTTAGGACCAGAGTTCAGCTCGCTTGGAACTTATCAAATTCATGCAGGGCCAATTCCACTTTCTCCCCACTGGCAGGCTAGATTTTCCAAGGTTAACTCTGATTAAATGCGATGACTTACCAGCTTGGATTGGGCGTGCTAGTGGGAGTTTGCTAAATGGCAAGGATGGGAAATCGTGCACGTTATCGGCTCATAAAGGGCAGCAGTTCAAAGTAGCATGTGAGAATAAAATATCCTTCAGTCTTTCTACAGGTTGCATGAGAGAAGGAGATGACCTCAAACTGATTACGGTAGAGGAGCTGCGGGCGATTTGAATGAATCCCAATATTAAGTCAGCATGGAGGCAGTAAGGTGAACATCAAGCTTTTATGGCCTGCTAAAGTAAGGGCCAGGACATTTAAACCCTTAGGCCTCAATTCCGTCTCACTTGATTGAATTACTTCACCCTATCCTGGCAAGAATCAAATCTTGACCAGTGAGTAGGAGCAGAATGGAGAAGCTGCCACAAACTATTCACAGGAAAGGCCTCTGCCTGTCAGTTAAAAATGTTGTTGGGATAAGTTTTGGTGGGGAGAGGGGCGGGTCAAGAATGATAGTATTTTGTCGGGTGGGGGGTGGCGTGGAGTGGGTGAGGGGGATTCCTGGGACAGAGGAGAGCCAATTAATTTCACTGTAGAGGCCAGGGAAAATATTTCATTTCAAATTATCTTCTTGGCCTCGTCTGGACCTGCTCCAGCTTAGTGTCAGGTTTCCGTGAGGGTGTGACTAATGCTGCTTACAATGTGCCTGTTAAAATGGTGCTGCCCACAGTGGGCAGTCACGTATGGCAGCACAGTGTTTACCCTCGGTTCTAATGCACAGTCTTCCCTCATCAAATTAAACTCAGCTTTTAGAGTCTGAGCATGAATGATGATCACAGCGTGTGAGGGAAGATGGAAAGCAGATACTAACAAAGGAAGTTGAAAAAAAACATTTGAAAGAGGGAAGTGACACACTCAATAGGTCGTTATTGGCACCACTGTAAATAAACCCTGATCAGAAATGTACACAGACACTGGGTCGGATTCTCCCAAAATGGGACTATGTACAAATGCTGGCGTACAAACGCAGGTGTTTTACTCTAGAGATTCCAGCAAAAAAGATCAGCTAATTCAATGACCTGCAGGGGGCTAGTAGGGACCCAGAGTAATTCACGTAGCTTTAGCTGCGGATATGGACCCCCGCACTTCCGGTTTTGAGTCCGCGCATGCGCACGACGGCGGCCTCCAGCGGCCACGCCAAGCGGCATGGCGGATTCGAACTGCGGAGGCAAACATAAAAATTAGACCCCCCCCCCCCCCAATCCAAGGATCTGACCACGCGGATATTAGTCCCGGCCGATTAGAAGCCCCCCCCCCCCCCCCCCCCCCGGCGGTGTCCGATACGCCCCCCCTCCACAAGGACAGCCACGGACTGAGTCCGCAGCCACCGCGCCAGTAACCCAACCAGCAATGGGTGGATAGTTCCACGCCGTCATGAACTAGGCTGGTCGGGAGCGGAGGATCACTGGGCGGACCTCTGTCAATGCGCCCCCAGCTGCATGGCGTACTCCGCAATCACACCGATTCCGGGGTCCCGGAGAATCGCCGGACCGGCGCCGAGCCCGATTTCGGCACAAAATTAGATTCTCTGCCCACGCGCCGAATGCAATTTCGGCACAGGGCTGCGCAGAATCCAGCCCATTGAATTCAACATTGAAATGCAGAGAATCCCAACAGTAAATATATATATCAGGGTGTAGCATAATGGGTTGGTATAAAAATTACTTTCATATTCTCAATTCTACAGAGAAACCTGGAATACCACCCTCCCTCCCAACACTGGGCTAAAATATATGGTTCCATTTTGAATGGAAAACCATTGAGAGAACATGTTGCAATGCATATTTTGTGAATACCACGCCTCATGATTGCTTCTGCTTGAAAAGCAGATGTAACAATTCGTATATTGGCCGTTGTAGGTTACACTGGCCTCCGCGTTGGGTCTGCCTAATTTTCAGAACTATTCTGACCTCTTCCACTGGGGTTTCACCAGTTACACTGGAACACTGAGAGAACCGCAACAGAATTTCAGGATCCTCAGTGAAAGAAGAGTCTAATAACCAGTTAGAAGCGGGCTGGCTTACTCGTACTTATATAAAAGATCAACCAGTCTGGAACCGACCGACCTGGTGATATTCTACTAGTAGTCATATATATAATTGTTGTAAAATAAATGTTGTTTACTTTTACTTACTTTACTTACTTTGGACTCCCTGAGCCTTATTAAACTGGCGATGAGAATGCAATCTGACCTTTTATACAAGTAAGTGTAAGCTACACCACCCCTAGCGGGAGAGGTCGTATTGCTCAAGGAGCACGGGCAAAACAATCAACCCCACATTGTATGTCCCCTGCTGGTTATGACAAAGAGCTAAAATTTCCCCAATGCCTAGCAAACATTCTTTCCAACCGTGTTCCCACAAGCAACACAGCAGAAATAAATTTGCTGGATATTTAGTCCCTTGCTATTGATGAGCATCATTGTGTGAAGAATGGCTGCCACGTTCGCCTGTGCTGCATAGCAACTGTACCTTCAAAGCAATTCATTCTATCTGCGTTTCAATTTTTCTGCAATGTATAAAAAAATGGTATAGAAGTAGACATTAATTTTGTCTTGATGAAGTTTACAAATTGATTTATCATTACAAGCCTTAAGCTATGTATCCACATCTTTTTCCTATATATGCCCACTTCAAATAAATTTTACCATTTAATCAAAAAAGCATTGTTCCAAATATAGAATGGATCTATTGAACAAAGGTTCTCAAGCACCATGATACAGTTTCCATAGTTTAGAAATGGAAAATTCCCTCCATAAAATTCTGTCCTTTTCCTGTGTAGTCAAGAATTTGCAGCTAATCCTTCACTGCGAAGAAAACAGTCACACCACAGCCTAAGTCCTATGGCAACGGCAGTGAATGCTCTAGAATCAGACATGCAGGGATGTACATGGCTATAATTAGTGTTAATTATTTCAGTGCTGTCTTTGTCAGGTATGAAACTCCTGTTTACCTCAGACTCAAACACTACTGCTTTGTTCACAGACTGAGGTGGTGGACAATGCAAGGGCATTCAGTGACCCATTCAACTGATATTCTAAGGTAATGTAGGTTTTAACAGAATGACTATAAAGCTGCCATAATTAGAATTAGAATTAGAACAGTACAGCACAGAACAGGCCCTTCGGCCCTCAATGTTGTGCCGAGCAATGATCACCCTACTCAAGCCCACGTATCCACCCTATACCAGTAACCCAGCAACCCCCATTAACATTATTTTTTTTTAGGACACTAAGGGCAATTTAGCCTGGCCAATCCACCTAACCCGCACATCTTTGGACTGTGGGAGGAAACCGGAGCACCCGGAGGAAACCCACGCACACACGGAGAGGACGTGTAGACTCCGCACAGACAGTGACCCAGCCGGGAATCGAACCTGGGACTCTGGAGCTGTGAAGCATTGATGCTAACCACCATGCTACCGTGCTGCCCACTAATAAGATACTAAGATAATAAGAGGGGGAATTATTTTTTTAATCCATAAATTGTGACAGGCCTCAGTGACCCAAGGGCACTTTTGTTTATTATGCGGGTCCTACTAGGACAGCTCCATTTAGCAAATGGCTGGTTGGCCGATAATAATGACAGGTCGCCCAATGATAATGAGCAGCATCAATGAGTGGAAAGATGCTATTGCTCCCTCTTCGTCATCACTTCTTGCCGAGCAGGCATGGTAGAATTGAGATTATTTTGCTGATCTAGTAATCCAGAAGCCAAGGGCGGCACGGTGGCACAGTGGTTAGCACTGCTGCCTCACAGCGCCATGGACCCAGGTTCGATCCCGGCCCCTGGTCACTGTCTGGGTGGAGTTTGCCTGTCTCTGTCTCTGTGTGGGTCTCACCCCCACAACCCAAAAAATGTGCAGGTTAGGTGGATTGGCCATGCTAAATTGCCCCTTAACTGAAAAAAAAAGAATTGGGTACTCTAACATTTTTTTTAAGGAATCCAGAAACCAGGCTGAATGATTTACAAACCTACGCACAAATACCATCACTGCAGAGGAATTTAAATTCAGGTAAATGAATCAGAAATAAAAACCTAGACTAATAATGGTGATTATGAAACTACAAGATTGTTATTCAAAGAGAAAACTATCTCGTTTGCTAATGTTCTTCAGGGGAGGAAGTATGCTGTACTTACCCAGTCTTGGCCAGTTTCTGACTCTGCACCAACAACAATGTTGTTGACTCATAACTGCCCTCCAAAGTAGCCAAGCAAGCCGGCCAATTATCTTCATGAACAAGTGTTATGGGCCAGGGTTTAGAGAATCCCAAAGTGTATCATGGAGTTCACCTAACCCGCAACTTTTACAAGAATGCGGTTATGGGGAGCACACAGCCCACTCTACAGGTGTGGTACAACAGAAATGGAAAAGTATTTTTTAAAGCAAAACAGTGTTTATTCTATGAACTCAAGTTAACCTTTTTTGAAACATACAGTGAACATCTGAGCAACCATCCATTCAAATACAACCCCCAAAGAATACAACACTAAGTAATCCTTAATAACTTCCAAAAACAACACCCAGAAGACAGAAGAAATACCTTTCAACAGAAGCACATTAGGTTTACATTCACTACTGAGAACATTTATAATTCTGAATTCACCAAATGATCAAGAGATGGTCTTTTCATGGCAGAGAGATCAACAGTACAGCTGTTCTGTCTGGCTTCAGGCACTAGTTCATATGCACCTCAGATGGATTTTTTCACCTCCTTATATGACCCAGATACCTCCTCCGATAGTGATGCAAACACTTCACTAACCCTACATACCAGCTTTGTTTGAATCAGTAATACCCATATGTCCTGTGGCCATTTCATTTGTTTAGCTACCTTCTCAAATGAAATGAAAAAGGCTTCCACTTCCTTCCTGTCAAACCTTGGCAATGCTTGGACATATTTAAATAGATCCCCACCAAGCCTTCGACTATGACACTCTTTCTCACTATCCTCATCACTATCATCCAACTGTATGTTCCCCTTTATGCCTGCCAATTTTAACTGACTGTCATGTTTCATGGCCATTTTCTGAAGTTCAAACTCTCTCTCTTTATCTTTTTCCCTGATCTGTATCTCCCTTTCTCTTTCTTTTTCCTTTCTATCTCTTTCGTGTTCAAGCTGCTTTAATTCTTTCTCGTGTTCCATTTGTTTAATTTGCAACTGAATTTTTTGCCATTTCCAATAAGTCAAATTGTATCTCAGGCAACTTTAAATGCTTAGCCACCGCCATAATTACCTCACATTCACTACTGAGAACAGTTATAATTCTGAATTCACCAAATGATCAAGAGATGGTCTTTTCATGGCAGAGAGAACAGCAGTACACCTGCTTGGTCTGCCTTCAGCTCCAACACTGAAAACAAAACTAAAACACACCCTGCAGCAAACAGTCTAAAACAAAAGTAAAAAGCTAACAGACAGCCCGGCTCCACCCACACTCTGACATCACTGCAGTAATATGAGCAGCTAAACATTTCTTAAAGTGACATTCTCATGACACAAGGCAACCAACACATTCCATCAATGAATAAAAAGGAGTAGCAGGAAAGAGAGGGTCAGGAAAAGGTGCAGTATTTCTCTGGATGAAAGGAAAGCAAATTAATCCCTGTACTTTCTATTGGCCAAGAGTTTGGGGTTTTTAATAATAATCATCTATATTGTCACAAGTAGGCTTACGTTAACACTGCAGTGAGGTTACTGTGAAAAACCCATAGTCACCACGTTCTGACGCCAGTTTGGGTACACAGAGGGAGAATTCAGAATGTCCAATTCACCTAACAGCACGTCTTTCAGGACTTGTGAGAGGAAACAGGAGCACCCAGAGGAAACCCACGCAGACACGGGGAGAACGTGCAAACTCGACACAAACAGTGACCCAAACCGGGAATCGAATCTGGGACCCTGGCTCTGTGAAGCAACAGTGCTAACCACTGTGCTACTATGCCGCCCCATAATCCCCTATCGTTCCTGGACCAAGTTTTCTCTGAGTACCTGAATGTATTATGTTTAAGATGATGATTAATAAACTTTTGGACTGCAATGTGGTTGCAAGGTTCGCATCAGTTGATAATGCCTGAATTTGATACATAAATCCATATTCAAATATTTTAGTAAAATTGAAATCAATTTCTTTGTGATGGGAATTTTCCTGAGACATTCTCAATTGGCTACTAAGGTAGAAATTTTGCCATCAGATGTTGAAGACATGAGCAACAGCAGAATTATATATAAATAAAAATGCACAACAATAGGTCAGAACTGCAGATGTAAGAAGCATGTCTACTTATTTTTATAATAATAAAAATATATACTTACCTTTATATCAAGCAAATCACAAAATAAATTCAGTAACTTATATAGTAAAGTACAGTAGCCATGCTGTTGGTCTTGTGTCAATAGCAAGCTTGCCACAGACAGACAACGTCTGAGGATCGTGGGATTATATTCATTGGAGTTTAGGAGGTTGAGGGGAGATCTAATAGAAATTTACAAGATAATGAATGGCTTGGATAGGATGGACGTAGGGAAGTTGTTTCCATTAGCAGGGGAGACTAGGACGCGGGGGCACAGCCTTAGAATAAAAGGGAGTCACTTTAGAACAGAGATGAGGAGAAATTTCTTCAGCCAGAGAGTGGTAGGTCTGTGGAATTCATTGCCACAGAGGGCGGTGGAGGCCGGGACATTGAGTGTCTTTAAGACAGAAATTGATAAATTCTTGATTTCTCGAGGAATTAAGGGCTATGGGGAGAGAGCGGGTAAATGGAGTTGAAATCAACCATGGTTGAATGGTGGAGTGGACTCGATGGGCCGAATGGCCTTACTTCCGCTCCTATGTCTTATGGTCTTATGTCTTTGGGCATGTGGCCATCAGGCATTCAGCTCACATGACCCAGGCAATGGGGTCACTGCTGACTCAAGAGAGCAAACATTTGGCACTTTGTCCCACCAGGAGGTGCCCAATAGTCACTTGAGTGGAGGTGGAGGTTGTTCAGCCACGTTTCTTGCCTTGCATAAATTATCTCTGCCTCACCACTGTGAAGAAGGCGGCTGAGAACACAATCCTGGTATTTTCGGTTAGTTTGCTGTTGATCTATACTGAACTTCTCAACTTCAACATGACAGCTGTGGTCTTGTCAATCCTGGTGGCGATTTTGGCATCACAGGACAGGTTGCTGGCAATTGTTGATCTAAGATGTGTAAAGCTGTTGCTGACCTCCATAGTGAGGTTGTCAATATTGATGGTAGGTGGAGTCCCTACATCCCGACGTATAACTTTGGTCTTCATGGTGCTGGGTGGCACAGTGGTTGGCACTGCTGTCTCACAGCGCCAGAGACCCAGGTTGAATTCTGGCCTTGGGTGATTGTCTGTGTAGAGTTTGTACGTTGTCACCGTGCCTGCGTGGGTTTCCTCCGGGTGCTCTGGTTTCCTCCCACATTCCAAAGATGTGCAGGTTAACAGGATTGGCCATGCTAAATTACACTTTAACGTCCAAAAATGCACAGGTTAGGTGGGGTTGCAGGGATAGACGGGAGTGAGCCTAGGTAGGATGCTCTTTCGGAGGGTCTGTCAGATTCGATGGGCCAAATTTCCACCTTCTGAATTGTACGGATTGTATGGATTCTTATTGTCAGTCAAAGCTCCTTGCAGGTCCAGGAGAACTGATCTACAAGCTGCTGCAAGTGACTTTCAGTATGGTATTCCAGGGCTACCTCATCAGGAAACAGCAACTCGCATACTTGGACATTACACATTTTATCCTTGGCACGCAGTCTTGCCACATTGAACAACTTGTGGAAGCTCTGGCATACAGGTAACTACCCTTATTTTAGGGCTGAACGCATACAATAACAGCATGGAGAAAAATTTTGTCAAAGAGAGTTGGTGCCAGAACAGCCCTGCCTTACCCCACTGCTGATCATGCAAGCGTCTGATGTTGCTCCAATGTAACTGAGAAAGGCAAAGGCATGCATGTTCTTGTGGAAAGAAGAAGTGATGTCCAAGAGGCCTTGGTGAGGTCTATGAAGGCAATGATCTGCTCTGTCTGCTGCCTCTTTCCTATAACAGACAGAGTTATAGCATCTGGCTGTTCTGAGGCTGCACTGAGACTCAGGGTAGACGTGTGACACCAGGGTCTGAAACCTGGTGAGAGCAATGAGAACAAAGGCCTTCCTCACGATACTTAACAAGGAAGGGACTTAATAATTGTTGCAGTCAATGCGATCCCCTTTGCTTTTGTACAAGGTGACTATGTTTGCATCACACATGTTGAGGCACAAATCTTTCCATCCAGCAGAGACACAAAGGTTCATGAAGATGCTACAGCAGTGCTGGTCTTCCACCTTTTATACTTCCAGGTGGAACGCCAACATTTCCTGGGACTTTACCATTGGCAATACGATCAATGACTGGTGTTTGTTCATTTCATGGGGCAATCTGCCGAGAGGGTCACATGACCCAGGTAACAACCTTGTACCAGGGAGAGTGAGGGGTCACCCTCTCAAGCACAGGATTCTGTATCAGGTCCATCCTGAAAGATGACTTGCAGCCACGAGGCTACAAGCCTCTGCATTGTAGTTATATGTAAATAAACATTACAGTTGTTATTTACCTAACTGGTGAACAGGAAATATTACAATGACCTTGTTGAACTGTACTATGGTGGGCTCCTTGTCCAGCTCCTCCATGACAGGAAAGTCTGGTTTGGATCCGAGAACTTCTTCAGCGACAACGTTCTGTAGAGTTCTGTAAAGTTATTTAGAGTTTGAAGCAGTGTTTAACCCACCTTTCCATCTGCTTGCTCGGTTCAGTGATGATCATCCTTTTCTTTATCTTCAAGGGAGCTGATTTGGTTTCTGCTGGATATGTTGCTTCCTTGATTCCTTCATATATCCCTCCAGCATCGCTGGATTCAGGAGCAGACTGTATGGTGTTGCAGAATTTCAGCAGGATTGCTTAACACATTGTTGAGCAGTCTGCTGAAACCTGATTGTGGTCGCACTGAGAGAATCTAGGTTTTGGTTGCTGGAGACTTGCTTGTAGTTCATGAGGGCTCTCCTCTTGGCCGCAGTAACTGATTCCATTTCAGTCCAATGAGCCTCAAAACCCCAGTCAGCATTCCTCTGATCACTTTTTCCTTAGGCAGTGATTGCAGAGATGGTGAAGTGCAGACGATCCCAGTTTGACATCGGACCCTGGCTTTGGGCAATGTTATCCAAAAGAGCCAGGATGTTGAGGAACTCCTGGCGCAATTCTGGATTAGTGTGTTGATCCAATCTTTCTTTGAGTGGTATAGCTTCTTTGACTGAAGCCTGACCTTCCTATACACCAGGGAGTGGTCAGTGCCACAATCAACACTGCACTAACTATGAGTGATGAGGACTCTGTTAAGGATGGTACACCCGGTAACGATGAGATCCAGCTGGTGCCATTGGCCTGAAGAGCACCTTGTTTGGAACACCTTGATAAGTTTGGAAGTAATTGTTCGTCACACAGAACCCATGGTAACAGCATAGCTTCAGCAACCTCTGTCCATATTAATTCATGATGCTGATTCCCTGGTGCCCTATGCACGTTGGTCAGTACTTACCCTTGCACTGAAGTCCCCTAGATGGTGCAGTCACTCTGTGCTAGGCATTCTGCTGATGGCAGCATCAGGTGCCTCATTGAACAGATTCGTGAGATCTGGGGTAAAGGTGAGCGTTGGAGCATAAATGCACATGAGGTTAACTGGGTCTCAGAGGGTAAAACCTGCACTGTTTAGTACCTGCACTGCTGCAGAAGTTGCTGGGAAGCTGCCTGATAGGTAATAGATTATCTTCTATGGGAATTGCTGACAAGTGAAACGGAGGAAGTCACTCTGAACCTTCTGTGGGGTGGGGGGGAACCAACTATCACAAGTCAAGTGTTTTTACTGTGAAACACATTCTGTGCTCACGTGTTGCCTCTTAGGTTTTCTCCTGACTGAAGAATGTGTAGTGCTTCTCTTTTTAAGGGGTCCACTTTGAAGAAACATAGTTAGTTGTAGCGCAGCAATGTCCACATTGAACCTTGTGCGTTCTTTGTTAATCACAACTTTCTTGCACGTGTCGTCAATCTGCAGAAGGTCATCAGCAAACTAGGACATATGATCCTCACATTTCAGCTTGCGATGCAAAAGACCAGTCTTTTCTTCATTGAGTTTGTCTTGTCTGATGCACAGGTTTGCAAGCCTCCTGTTCAGAGATACACTCTGAGCTCCAAATATCCATTGAAGCAAACAGGTATGGTGGGGCAGCATCAAACTGGAGGGGGGCTGCCTAGCTTTAGGCAGGCAGTGGCTATCCAATGAAACACAATGAGCTCCTCCACCATTGAAATGAACTGAAAATCGTTTATTGTCACGAGTAGACTTCAAATGAAGTTACTGTGAAAAGCCCCTAGTCGCCACATTCCGGCACCTGTTCGGGGAGGCTGTTACGGGAATCAAACCGTGCTGCTGGCCTGCTTGGTCTGCTTTCAAAGCCAGCGATTTAGCCCTGTGCTAAACATCCCCTTAAAAATGAAGTTACTGAGAAAAGCCCCTAGTCACCACATTCCGACGCCTGTTCAGGGAGGCTGGTATGGGAATTGAACCGTGCTGCTGGCCTGCCTTGGTCTGCTTTAAAAGCCAGCTCTTTAGCCTTGTGCTAAACCGAGAGATGAGAACCCCTGGTGCTCATGCTCTACATCAATCGGATAAGAGCAAATAACTGGTAACTGTTGATGTGTTGGGTACTCTGGATCTGTGGAAACTGCGTTTACCTTAGCAGTAACATATACAGGCTACCAACACTTGTAATAGTACAACACTATTTTACTAAGCTAGGATCTGTTGAACATACTTTCACTGTGGGTCGACACTATGTTAGATTAAACTGAAGACCTATGCCTATCCTGACCAGTCTAGACTGTTAGCACATGGTGAAGATCTGTGCTATAAGCTGTGAGCTCTGTCCTTCTCAGAGGCTGCATCCCGAATGAGCGGGAAAACTAATGCCCTCTGGCTTTATAGTGAGCGTGCTCTAACTGGTGATTGGCTGCTGTGTTGTGTGTGTTGATTGATCTTGCAGTGTGTCAGTCAGTGTGTGTCTGCACCATTATATACTGATGTGTATATTATGACAACTGTTGCTTCCCATGTTGTGTCAACGTAAACCATAAGTTGGACTGTCCTCTCCGGGGCACAGGCCTGAGCAAATAGTATGGAAGCCCTGAGTTATCCAAGTATCAGGGGCCTCCTCTCAGCATTGCTAAGATTGACCAAAGGAAAGGGTAAAACCAGCACTGTTTAGTACTTGATCTGCTGCAAAAGTTGCTAGGAAGCTGCCTGGTGAGTAATAGATTATCTTCTGTGGGAATTCATTCTGGATTTTCTATTAGACATTATTCTCTTGATCTTCTTCTCTCCTGAGACACCCACTGAGCAATGGGACTATTTACCCAGAGCTGGAGTCAGATTCATAGGCACCACATGCTAAGGGGCCAGGCTGCCTATGAATCTATTTTACGTATAGAGGTCTTAGATAACACTTGCAGATAATGAGCTATATATTGGCGGGAGAGGCTTACGCACTCGGCTCTCTTTTCACAATAGCTGTATCGCCAGGTGGTGGTGAGAGCTGAAAGGAAGAGGTGGCAAGCAGACTGACTACTATGCACCACTCACTGTGCTAACACACTTGATATGTCACATCAACAAGAGACATCAAGTTGTGATATGAGTTGAGGTAAAAATGTTACCCAAGACACTGGAATTTTATGCTCTTCTTCAAATATGATGTGGAGATACCGGCGTTGGACTGGGGAAGGAGCAGTGCTCCAAAAGCTAGTGTTTGAAACAAACATGTTGGACTTTAACCTGGTGTTGTAAGACTTCTTCCTGTACTTCTTCAGATAGTGTGTTGGGATCAATATCACTTTGAAACATTGCGAGTTTAAACCTAAACCTTCTGAAGAATGTGGTGGTCGAACACCTCACTATAGCAAAGACCATTGGAGAGGTTTCAGAGGGGTACCCTTCACTTTATCCAGGGCAGATTGTAAGAGGAGCGGGACATGGAACATCTCCTTCAGACATATCAGTGATTCATTCAGACAGTAACATAAAATAAACAACTGAAATCCAGCACATCTTAGAATCGCTATAGTGCAAAGGAGGCCATTTGGTCCATCGGGTCTGCCTCAACCCTCTGAAAGAGCACCCTACATATACCCACTCCCCCACCCTTTCCGTGTATCCCCATAACCCCACCTAACCTTTGGACAGTAAAGAACAATTTAGCATGGCCAATTCTCCTAAACTGCACATCTTTGGACTGTGGGAGGAAATCGGAGCACCGGGAGGAAATCCATGCAGACACGGGGAGAACATGCAAACTCCAAACAGACAGCCATCCAAGGCTAGTATTGAACCTAGGTCCCTGGCACTGTGAGGCAGCAATGAAAACCACTGTGCCACCATGACGCCCTCTTCTGGGGACAAAGTGCAAGTACACACATTTATTTTAGACACCTGAAGCACATCAGCATTTAGAGACCAGAATCTTCTTCTCTTCTTCAATTAATTGTCATGGGATCATTATTATGCCACAAATAGTAAATTCCGCTGTAATAAAACTTTTTTCTAATTGGTTACTTTAGTAGAATTAGAGTCATCAGCTGGGGTTTCAATTCATAGCCGGAGATCAATTATCCACTTGAAACTGAATCGAACTCTACTGGCGACAAAATGAATGAGTTACGGAAATATCATGATGGAGAAGCAACCGTGTCTGCGTGGGTTTCGCCCCCACAACCCAAAAATGTGCAGAGTAGGTGGATTGGCCACGCTAAATTGGCCCTTAATTGGAAAAAATAATTGGGTAATCTAAATTTTTTAAAAAAAAGATGGAGAAGCAAATAAATAAATGGTCATACTATCATGGGAGGACTTTATACATTTGAAGAAAATCCTTTATCAGTTTAATGAAAATAGACATAATCCTGCATGGTCTTGAAATTGCTGTTGGCCTTGTTAGTGATGAGCACAGAACTCATTTTTCTGTCTGATATATTAGCAGAGGTGTCAACTCATTTAAAATAAATAATTTAATGGAGTATAAAATTATCAGGTAGAGGAACATCATACAAGCATGTTAGGTGCATAGCTTGCTGGTATTGCCAGCAATAATCCTTCAGTGTTCAAGAAACCACATTCTGTTAGGTCCTGATTGTCTTAAATTACAAGAATGATCTGCTTACCTCTGAGGAAGGTCAGCACCTGGAGCATTAACCTGACCTGCTTCCTCCACAGAAGCTGGTTTACTGGCTACATGTTTCCAGGCCTTCAACGATTTCCAGCATCTTCTGTATTTTGCTTGCTACTTAAATTTATTAACCTGTTTGATTTATCGATGCAGCAATATCCTGGATGCAATTGCGCGTGACTGACTAACTGATGCATCCCACATTATCACTGGGAACTTAAGAAGAAGTCAAATTGTGTTGAAATTGAGTGTAGCTATCATTAATGCAGAGGTATTGTACCCGACACACTGCCTTTATAATGCACCTTTGGTGCTGGTACCATATTATGGTTCTTGTCAGGCCAGCATCAAAAATACAAACTGGGTAATGCTGCTGGTGTCTTGCTGATTTTGAAAATGTTATTGTCCATGACAGCATGAACTCAAAGGGAAAAATAACATTGGTAGCAGCCTGCACATAAGCAATAGCTCTTTATTTTCTGTCTCACACTTTATTTTCAATAACCTATTCTCGCTATTCTAAGGCCCTGAATACCTCATGGGATGATAGCAGAAATACACTTGTCTGAAATTCTTCTCTTAGCTATATGGGAAGAGGCTTTAACCAATAATTATGCGGATTAACTCCTTCACTGATGTCAATGAATTTCAGGTGAATATGACAGGCTTTCATACAATAGTGTATTCTGGTAGAATTGAGGATTGTGAAAAAGTTAGAATGAGTTGCATTAAACAGGAATAAAATTAAATGTAATATATATTAAGCAGAGAAAGAGATTTTCAAAGAGAGAAACAGAAAAGTGTTGACACAGAAGTAAAATTATTTAATTTTTCAATGTTTTTTAAGCTGTTAAAATTATTTATTGGATTAATTTTAAAGAAAAATAACTCAATGTAGTACCACATTGTTCAGAATCCCCATCACAAAGTTAAACAGTCAGCATGTTAATTGAAACTCTTACCTTGAATATATTCAATGACCCAGCTTCCACTGCTTGCTGAGTGAAGAAATTCCTCCTCATCTCTGTTATAAATGAGAGACCCATTGGGGTGAATCCTCCACCTCCCCAGCCGCATGTTTCTCAGTGGTGTGCTGTCACTGGGAGCGGGATTCTCCGTACCCACCACTGGCCAATGGGATTTCCCATTGTAGGCACCCCATGCCGCCGGGAAACCCACGGGGGGAGAATCCCATCGACGAAGAATTCATCCCCTTATTCTTAAACTGTGATTTAGATTCCCCAACAGGAGAAATATCCTCTCAGCATCAATCCTGTCAAACCCCCTCGGAAGCTTGTGTCAATAAGATCACCTCCCATTCGTCTCAATTCCAATTAGTATAGGCCCGCCCATACTCAATATTTCCTCATTAGATAAACTTCTCAACCCAGGAACCAGCCCAGTGAAAATTCTCAGAACTGCTCCATGGGAACACAGGAACAGGAGTAGGCCATTCAGCCCCTCAAGCCTGTCCCACCATTCAGATCATGGCTGATCTGTGGTCTAACTCCATGTACCTGCCTTTGGCCCATATCCCTTAATATCTTTGCTGAACAAAAATCGATCTCAGACACAGCTGATCTAGCCTCAACTGCTGTTTGTGGGAGAGAGTTCAAACCTCTAGCACATTTTCAGTCAAGATGTGTTTCCTAACATCTCTCCTGAACGGTCTAGCCCTAATTTTTAGACTATGCCCCCTAGTTTTAGACTCCCCAACTAGTGGAAATAGTTTATCTTTGTCTACCCTGCCTTTTCCTGTTAATATCTTGAAGACTTTGATCTGATCGCCCCTTAAACTTCTATATTCTAATGAAAAAAGGGTGATTTGTATAATCTTTCCTTGTAACTCAACACCTGTAATCCAGATATTGTTTTGTAAACTTACGTTACGCTCCCTCCAAGACCAATATATCCTTCCCAGAACTGCTCACAATACTCCAAGTGAGTGAGGTCTAACCAGGGTTTTGTATAACTGCAGGATATCCTCTGTGTCTTTATATTCCAATTCTCTAGATATAAAGGTTAGCATTCCATTAGCCTTTATCATTATTTTCTGCACTTTATGAGGCATTTTAAAGATCTATGCACCTGAGCCTCCAAGTCTCGTTGGATATCCACTGGATAAGCTCACATTTGCTTACACTGAATTCCATTTGGCAAAACTTTGCCCATTCACCTAGTCTGTCAATAGCTCCTTGCAATTTTATGTTATCTTCTAGACTGTCTACAATGCCGCCTTACTTTGCATCATCAGCAAATTAGGATTTTTGACTTTCTAAACCATTATCCAAGTTGTTAAGAATAATGTGAATCAACATTTGTAGTTTGGTGGGGAGGGTGAAAGCTGTTATGGCAAGGTGGGATGGTCGCCCTCTGTTACTGGCGGGTCGGGTACAGGTGGTTAAAATAAATGTCTTTCAAACCCCAAAGTGAAGGGGCATACCCGTGTGGCGGCCGCACAGCGGGCGATCATGGCAGGGGGCCCCCTGGGCAAAGGGAAGCCCAGGAGCGCAGGGGCTCGACCGCATGGACAGAGCAGTGACAGCGGCCATCCTGGACGGCCCCCTAACAAAGGGAAACCCCAGAGGGCAGGGGCGCATACACCAGGTGAATATGGTTAATCCCACAGGGGCGAGGGGACAGAAGCACCCCCCCCACCAGGATAGTCACCTGGAACGTAAGGGGACTCAACGGCCCAGTGAAAAGATCCAGAGTCCTCAACTACCTAAGAAACATGAAGGCCGACATAATCTTCCTTCAAGAGACGCACCTGAGAGAGCAGGACCGACTGTGGGTAAGAAAGGTTGGGTGGGACAGACCTACCATTCCTGCTATGGGACAAGGGCCAGGGGGGTGGCAATACTGATCAGCAAATGGACGATGTTTAGGGTGACAAAGACGGTTGCGGACCCAGGGGGACGGTACGTCATGGTTAGCGGGACCCTGGATGGGGCACTGGTCGTACTAGTTAACATGTACGCGGCCAACTGGGATGACACAAGCTTCATCAAGAAGACCGTAGCAGAAATCCCTGACATAGCGACGCACCGGCTAATCATCGGGGGGGTGACTTCAACTGTGTACAGGATCCAACGACTGACAGATCAAACCCCAAGGTGGGGAAAACCGCAAACATGGCAAAGGAACTCAGTCACTTTATGGAACAGATGGGAGCGGTGGGCCCCTGGAGGTTCACCCACCCAGGGGAGAAGGAGTTTTCCTTTTGCCACATGGAGGTTGGATGTTGCCCTACTAGCTGACAAGGCTTTCAATGAAAAGATATCGCGGGCCATAGCAGAATGCACGGAGAACAATCAGAACGGGGAGGTCTCACCCTCCACATTCTGGGAAGCACTAAAGGCCGTACTAAGAGGGGAAATCATCACTTTCAAAACGCAAAGAGATAGTGAGGAAAGGGCGGCTAGGCAGCAGCTGGTTGACTCCATACTGGAGGTAGACCGTAAATACTCCGCGGCCCCGACCATAGAGCTCCTGGCGGAGAGGAAAGAGCTACAAAGGAACTTTGATCTGCTCTCCACTAGGAAATCAGTGCTTCAACTCCGCCAAGCATGTGGGACCCTATACGAACACAGAGACAAAGCCAGCCGCCTGCTGGCACACCAGCTGAGAAAGCAGGCAGCCACCAAAGATATTGCGCAAATCAGGGATACTAGAGGCGCATTACAAACAGAGTCAGAAAAGATCAACGAGGCATTCAGGGCCTTTTACCAAGCGCTGTACACCTCAGAGCCCCCAATGGGGGAGGCCGAGATGAAACGGTCCCTTGATGGACTGGACATTCCAGTTGTGGGGGAGGGCAGAAAACAGGGCCTGGAAGCACCACTAGTACTGGGAGAGATCATGGACAGCATAAGCTCCATGCAGGCGGGGAAGGCACCGGGACCGGACGGATTCCCGGCGGACTTCTACAAAAGATTTGTGACAGCACTGGCCCCGGACCTGCGGGGGATGTTCACAGACTCGCTAGCTAGGGGCACACTGCCACCCACGCTAGCACAGGCCTCAATCTCGCTGATAACTAAGAAAGATAAAGACCCAATGGAATGTGGGTCATACAGACCCATCTCACTGCTGAATGCAGATGTCAAAATACTGGCCAAGGTTCCAGCCAAAGGGCTAGAAGACTGCATGCCAGAGGTGGTTGCAGAAGACCAGACGGGCTTTGTCAAAGGTAGACAGCTTACCTCCAACATCAGGCGCCTGCTGAATGTGATAATGACCCTCTCCGGGGAGAGAACACCAGAGGTGATCGTCTCCCTAGACGCAGAGAAGGCCTTCGACAGAGTTGAATGGAAATACCTCAGAGGTACTGGAGCGGTTCGGGCTTGGAACAGGATTCACCTCCTTGGTAAAGCTCCTATACAACGCTCCCATGGTGAGCGTACGGACAAACAACACCAACTCCCAATACTTCCAGCTGCACAGGGGCACCAGACAAGGATGCCCACTGTCCCCGCTGCTGTTCGCCCTAGCGATCGAGCCACTAGCAATTGCACTCAGAGGGACAAAAAGCTGGAGGGGGATCCGAAGGGGAGGCAGAGAGCACAGAGTCGCACTCTATGCGGATGACCTGCTCCTCTACATCTCGGACCCACAGAGCAGCCTGAACGGAATCATCGCGCTCCTGAAAGAGTTTGGCGCCTTCTCGTGCTACAAACTCAACATGAGCAAAAGTGAGATCTTCCCGGTACACCCACAAGTAGGAGAGGCAGCACTAATGGGGCTGCCGTTTAAACAAGCCCGCCATAAATTCCGCTTCCTGGAAATCCAAATAGTTCACGACTGGAAAGGGATCCACAAAAGGAACCTCACCAGTCTGACAGAGGAAGTAAAAAAGGACCTGCAAAGATGGAACACACTCCCACATCTCCCTTGATGATCAAAGTGAACGTGCTGCCCAGGTACCTCTTCCTATTCAGAGCCATCCTGATCTACATCCCCAAGGCCTTTGTCCAAACAGTAGACAAACTAATCATGGTGTTCGTATTGGGGGGGGGGGGGGGGGAGAATGCTAGGATCACAAAGCTAGCCCTCCCAAACCTACAATTCTACCGCTGGGTGGCGACGGCCAAGCGAATAAGGGGATGGATCAAGGAGCCAGAAGCCCGGGTGGGTGCGCATGGAGGAGGCCTCCTGTAAGGGGACCTCCGTCCAGGCCCTCGCCACAACGGCACTCCCATCCCCACCTAAAAAACATTCCAGCAGCCCAGTGGTGATAGCCACCCTCCAGTCCTGGAACCAGCTATGGCAGCAATTTGGCCTGACCAAAATGTCAGACAAAGCTCCCATCTGCAACAACCATATGTTCCCACCAGCACTGACTGATGCCACCTTCAAAAGGTGGAGACAGGACGAGGGGACACTGACAGTCAGGGACCTATACACCGACGGCAGGGTTGCGACACTGGACGAACTGACGGAGAAATTCCAGCTGGCCAGGGGGAACGAGCTAAGGTACCTGCAGCTCAGAAACTTCCTACGAAAGGAGACAAGGACTTACCCACAACCGCCACAACAGACATTACTGGAAGAGTTACTGGATGCAAGCAGAGAGAGGAAACTGTAACGACATGTACGACTGACTGGTAGAAGGGGCTGACACCATACTGGTCGCAACAAGAAGGAAATGGGAGGAGGACCTGGGGATGGAGATAGGGTGGGGACTCTGGAGCGAAGCACTGCATAGGGTCAACTCCACCTCCACGTGTGCAAGGCTCAGCCTGACGCAACTAAAAGTGGTACATAGAGCCCACTTAACAGGAACCCGTATGAGTAGGTTCTTCCCGGAGGTGGAGGATAGATGTGAACGGTGCCAAGGAGGCCCGGCCAACCACGCCCACATGTTCTGGTCCTGCCCCAGACTTGTGGAGTACTGGATTGCCTTCTTCGAGGCAATGTCCAAAGTGGTGGGGATGAGGGTGGAGCCATGCCCGAAAGTGGTGGTCTTCGGTGTTTCAGACCAGCCAGATCTATTTCTGGGGAGGAGGGCGGACGCCCTTGCCTTTGCCTCCCTGATCGCCCGCCGTAGAATCCTGTTTGGCTGGCGGTCAGCAGCACCGCCCAGAGCTGCAGACTGGCTGTCCGACCTCTCAGAATCTCTCCAAATGGAGAAAATTAAATTTGCCATCCGAGGGTCAGACGACGGCTTCCACAGAACGTGGGAGCCATTCACCTTTCTGGGATTTGTTTGTGGCCAACAAACAAGTGGAAGAATAGCCAGGAACCAAGGGAAAGCAGCCAAAGCATGAGAGGGAGAGATAGAAGGGGAGGGGGGTGGGAGGGAGGACAACTCATTCTAAGAGGAAGAAAAGGCGAACCACGGGGGGGGGGGGGGGGGGGGGGGGGGAATCGATAACCAACTGACATCCACAGGAACAGAGAAAAAGGAGAACGTAGGCGGAGGACGGGAGGGCCGGATGAAGCGGCAGCATGCACGGGAAGACAATGGCGGCAAAATCCGACCGGGAGAAGCGAGGGGCAATGCCGGCACCAGACCCACTCAAGGGTTGCCCTCCGGAAGTGCCTCGCCGGCACGAACGGATGCCGATTTATGTATATATACATATATCATATCCTGTCTAAATAACGACAAAATATACTCTGCAAAAATCCAATAAAAAACATTTTATAAAGATGAATGTGTTTCCGCGATTACTGGTTATTTTCCAATGCCTGCCGATTTTCCTGCCAAAATTATTTTTTAGAGAGATTGAAGGGATGATTACCTCGTTCATATGGGTGGGAAGGTGGCCAGAACTAAAAAGGTGCTACTACAGAGAGGAAGGCAGGCAGGGGGTTTGGGGCTTCCGAACCTGATGGATTATTACTGGGCGGCGAATGTGGAGCAGGTACGGAGCTGGGTCAGAGGGGTTGACTCCCAATGGGTCAGAATAGAGGAGAGTTTGTGTAGGGGGTCGGGATTGAAGGCGCTAGCAACAGCTCTGTTCCCGATAGCTCCGGGGAAATACTCAGGGAGTCCAGTAGTAATAGCTTCGTTGAGAATTTGGAGGCAGTTTTGACAGCACTTCGGGTTGGGGGCAGGGTCAAGAGAAATGCCGATTCGGGGGAACCATAGATTTGAGCCAGGGAAGTGGGACGGAAATTTTCAGAGATGGGAGGAGTAAGGAATTAGGGCACTAAAAGATTTGTTTCTTGGGGTCGGTTTGCAGGATTGAAGGAGCTGGGAGTGAAGTATGGGTTGGAGCAGGGGGAAAGGTTTAGATACATGCAGGTTCGAGACTTTGCCAGAAAGGAGAAACAGGGCTTCCCAGTAGAACTGGCTTCCAGATTGCTGGAGGAGGTGCTGACGACAGGGGGACTGGAGAAGGTGGTAGTATCGAAGGTTTACGGTGCTATTTTGGAAGAGGGGAAGGCGCCGCTGGAAGGGATCAAGGCAAAGTGGGAGGAAGAGTTGGGAGAGGGTATGGAGGAGGGGTTCTGGTGTGAGGTGCTCTGGAGGGTGAACACCTCCAGCTCGTGTGCGAGGTTGGGGCTGGTACAGCTGAAGGTGGTATATAGAGTGCGCCTTACAAGGGCGAAATGAGCCGACTCTTTGAGGGGGTAGAAGATGTGTGAACGTTGTCGGGAGGGGGGGGTGGCGCAACTCACGTTCATATGTTTTGGTCCTGCCCAAAGCTGGCGGATTACTGGAAGAAGGTGTTTAGGGTAATCTCTAAAGTGGTCCACGTGAAACTGGACCCGGCCCCTCGGGAGGCCATTTTCGGGGTGTCGGACCAGCCGGGGTTGGAAATGGGTGCGGAGACAGGTGTTGTAGCCTTTGTCCCGTTGATCGCCCGAAGCGGATCCTGTTAGGAGATCCATCCTGTACTCTGGCATGGCGAGGGGACCTGTTGGAATTCTTGACTCTTGAAAAGGTCAAATTTGAACTGAAGGGAAGGGTGGAGGGGTTCTACAATTCATGGCCGTTATTCATTATGCACTTTCGAGAATTGGATTACATCGAACATTTGGGTGGGGGGGGGGGGGGGGGGGGGCTGGGAGGGTTGGGGGGAGGGGGACTGTATGTGTTAATGGTGACTATGGAAGATTCCTGATTCCTTTTTGTTTATGTTAACATGTGGGCTAATGTTTGGGGGTTTGGTGGAAGGATGGCATCGTTGTTATTGATATGGGGATTGACATTGCATTCGTTACTGATTATTGTTTATTGTTGGGTGTAAATTTGGGAGAAAGTGTGAAAAAGGAGAATACAAATTTTTTTTTTTTAAAGAATAATATGAATTATTGAGGCACCCGTGGTACACCACTAGTCACATCGTGCCAATTAGCCCCACTCTTTGTTGCTTGCCACTTAACCAATTTCCTAAACATGTCAATAATTTGCCCTCCAACTCCATGGGCTTCCACCTTCGTTAACGGTCTTATTTGAGACTTTATCAAATGCCTCCTTGAAGTCCTTATAAATAACATCCATAGACATTCATTACCCTGTGATAGTATTTCTAATCCGTAAGGCTACTCCACCCCCTCTGCCATCTTTCCTGTCTCTCCTGTAAATTTTATAACCAGGTATATTTAGTTCCCATTCTTCAATGCAATGTCCCTCTTCAAGTGAGTTGACCAAAACTGCATACAGTACTCTAGGTGCGATCTCACCAATGCCCTAAACAGTTGTAGCAAGACCTCCCTACTTTTATACTTCATCCCCTTTATGATCAAAGCCATTTGCCTTCCTAATTTCCTGCTGTACCTGTGAGTTGAACTTTTATACATCGGGGACAAAGATATCCAAGCGCACCTGTACTGTAGAATTCTATAGTCTCTCTCCATTAAAATGCTATTCTACATTTCTATTCTTCCTGGACAAAGTGGACAACCCCACACTTTCCCCAATTACTTAACCTGTCTATATCCCTTAACAGACACTTTGGCCGAGATTCTCCGATACAGGTGCGCCCCACCACCGCTGCCAGCGAGAACGGAGGATTTGGCGGTCAACTTAAACTCCGCAGTGGCGCAGTGGTTAGGGTTAGCATTGCTGCCTCACTGCGCTGAGGTCCCAGGTCCGATCCCGGCTCTGGGTCACTAAATGTGTGGAGTTTGCACATTCTCCCCGTGTTTGCGTGGGTTTCGCCCCCACACCCCAATGATGTTAAAGGTAGGTGGATCGAACACGTTAAATTGCCCCTTAATTGGAAAAAATGAATTTGGTACTCTAAATTTATTTTTTAAAACGTTGCACTCGAGAAATATGATGCCTCTGGCACTTTCCTCTGCAATGCGGGCCAACCTCCAAACCACTGCCCTCCCCCCCCCCCCCCCCCCCCCCCCCCTCCCCCCCCCCCCCCCGGGCACACCACGTGCAGGTAATGGGTGTGAGTGAGCAATTGGCAGATAGGCAGGAGTCAGAATATGGCATATATTGAGGAGCATCAGCACTCAGCTCCCAGCAGGTTATCATCACCCTTCTGCCCTCGACAGTGACCCGCTAACAGTGCCAACAGAGTCCCATCATCCTGGAGGGATGTTACACAGAGCCTGGAAGGGTGGAACAGGGTTTGTGGGCAGTGGGGGAAATGGAGGGGAAGAGGGGGTGGGAGGGGAAATAGAGAGGGATGGGGCAAGGAGAGGGGAGGGTGAGGGAGGGGAGGGGGATGGAGGGAGGGGGAGGGAGGGAAGGAGAGGAAGGGTGAGGGAAGGAGGTGTGGTTGAGGGGTGGGATGAGGCCACGTCCTATGTGAAGTGGGTAAGGATGACGGCCTTCCTGGCCCTCATGGGCTTGCCAGACTGTTACCTCTGCCACCTGTCCTCCATCCTCCGGCTGGTCCTGCCGCTTTGCCCTGGGCTCATCCTCCAGTCCCTCCTGGTCCGGTGCCTCCTCATCCTCCTCCTTGGAGGTGGCCACATATTCCTCTCTCTCCACCCCCAGCACATCGCTCTTCTGCTATGCCATGTTGTGGTGGGAGCAGCAGACCATCACAAAGCAGGAAACCCAGTGCGCCAGCGGAGTGGTCGAGGCATTGGAAGCACATTTTGAGGAGTCTGATACCACACTGAGTGACAGCCCGGATTGTCTCATGGGTCTCGTTGTATCGGGTCTCTCCATCTGTCATTGGCCTCCACACTGGCGCCATTAGTCAGCAGGTATCCCTCATTCCCCAAGAGCCTACTAGCCATCCTGGGGTGGTCCTCGGAGAGGCTGGGAATGTCCGACTGCCCCAGGATGTAGCTGCCATGCACAATCCCTGGGAAGTGTGCACACACAATCATGATATTGAAGTGGTCGCACACAAGGTGGACGTTCAGGGACTGCTGTGGGAAAAATGTGAAGACTTTAGAGAGGATGCAGAAAAGATTCATGGGAATGGTTCTAAGGATAAAGGACTTCAGAGTTACTTGGATAGATTGGAGGAATTGGCATTTTTCTCTGTAGAGAGGAGAAGGTTGGAAGGTTATTTGATATAAGTTTTCAAAAGTGTTCGGGGTCTGGGATTGATCAACAAATGCTGACCTTGCCAACGACACATCCCATGAAAGAATTTAAAAAGGGAGATAGTGAGGATCTGTTCTCAATGGAATTGTTGTGAACCAGATGAATGGCGATATGAGGAAAACCTTTTTTGTGCGGCGAGTAGTGGATCGCACTACCTGTGGTTATGATGGAGGCAATTATAATTTTGGCTTTTAAAAGGAAATTTGATAAGCATCTGATGGGGGTTAGGGAAATGCATGCCGAAGAGGAAAGACGGCGGTGTGGAACTAACTAAGCTACTCTTACAGCGAGCTGACATGGATACGATGGGCCAAATAGCCTCCTTCTACATAAGAGATGAGAAATAGGAGCAGGAAAAGGCCATATGGTCACTTGAACCTGCTCCACCATTCAATAAGATCATGGCTGATATGTACCCGACTCCAGTTACTTACCTGTTCCCCATAACCCTCGAGTCCACTCTAATTCACAAATCTGTCTTTTAGAACAGTACAGCACAGAACAGGCCCTTCAGCCCTTGATGTTGTGCCGAGCAATGATCACCCTACTCAAACCCACCCTATACCCGTAACCCAACAAACCCCCCCCTTAACCTTACTTTTTAGGACACTACGGGCAATTTAGCATGGCCAATCCACCTAACCCGCACATCTTTGGACTGTGGGAGGAAACCGGAGCACCCGGAGGAAACCCACGCACACACGGGGAGGACGTGCAGACTCCACACAGACAGTGACCCAGCCGGGAACCAAACCGGGGACCCTGGAGCTGTGAAGCATTTATGCTAACCACCATGCTACCGTGCTGCCCCACCATCTATCTCAACCTTGAATATATTCAATGGTTCTTTCTTCACAGCTCTCTGAAATAGATAATTCTAAACACTTACAACTCTCTGAGAGAAAGAATTCCTCATCATCTCCATCTTAAATGGGTGACTCCTTATTTTGAAACTGTGCCCCAATACTAGATTTTCCTAACTGCAGGGAAGCTCCTGAGAATACGCGGATCATAAGATCCCCAACCTGTTCGGCCATTCCTCATAAGACAAGCCCTTCATCTAAAGAATAAACCTAGTGAATCTCTCTGAACTGCCTCCAATGCAAGTATATCCCTCCTCAAATAAGCAAACCAAAATTATGCAGGTGTGGTCTCAATAATTCCCTGTAACTATTCTGTTCTATAACCATATAGGTGTCATATGGCTAAGAAAGTTTGGTCCTGATTAGTCATTCTTCCATGTCTGACATCCCCTCTCTTCATGCAGCCGTCCTCCAGTTATTAAGCAATTAATTACTTTTAGAAGTACAGCTTCTGTCAGCAATTATAATAGTCAGATAGCTCACAGCAAACTCCCACAAATAGAAATGGGATAAATGGCCATTTTATTTTTTTGATAATGATGGTTGAGAATAAATGTTAGCTAGGATTCCATGGGAAGTAAACAAGGATATGGGAGCCCTAGTTTGACACATTCACCCAAAAGAGGCCACAGTGCAGTGCTTCCTCATTATTGATTGAAAGAAGTAATCACAGGTATTTGAATATTGAAATTTTTTTATACTTCTGTTATTGCATCATATATCCAAACTTGTTCTGAAACAAACAAATCATAAATTATAATCTTGAATTAACTGCCTTGGAAGTTTGATGGTTCAATCAGGACATTCAAGGGCAAAGGATTATTTGAATAGAAGCAAAGTGCAGCGTTACAGGGAAAAGGCAGCGGAATGGCATTGCCATCATCTGGAACTCTCCAGCAGTTCATGCCAGCAGGATTCCCTGGTCCTGCCAGCAGCGTACCACCTCCCACGGGTTTCCCGGCAGTGTGGGGTGTCTTCAGTGGGAATTCCTATTGACAGCAGCAGGAGCTGAGAATCCCTCTGCCAGTGAGTGACGCACCATCTGACACTGAAAAGACTATCAGTCTAAAATCCTGGCGGTTGCATTCATTGAACTTCATTGGTTCCGTGTGCATTAAGCAACTGCTGCAACTATCCAAATGGCAACAGTGACTGCCAATAGTTGCCAGTGGAGCAATATGGGACATCTTGGAAGATGTTATAAGGTCTTTCTTCAATTGGTGTCAAACATTTTTTTTTTAAAGACTTGTTTGCCTTGTCCGTGGCCTTTGATCTTGTTAAGAGCAGCAAGGTAATGTGGTGGTTATTAAAATTCTGCTGAATGATCTGCAGCAGAATTTCATCCAATATGAGTGGCACGGTGGTTCGCACTGCTGCCTCACAGCGCCGAGGGTCCAGGTTCAATCCTGACCCCGGGTCACTGTCCGTGTGGAGTTTGCACATTCTCCCCGTCTCTGCGTGGGTTCCACCCCCACAACCCAAACATGTGCAGGGTAGGTGGATAGGTTACGCTAAAATCGCCACTTAATTAGAAACAAAAAAACAGAATTGGGTAATTTAAATTTATTCTAAGAAAGAATTTCATCCAACAATGTGGCAGAAGAGTTGCTAGCATCACATTGTTGCCTAGGACCCTGCTCAGATACTTCTTACCAGTGCGAGTTACTCTGGTGCGACCTCAGTTGTTCAAGTGTCCCTCAATCAGATGATATCAATACGGCCCACATAATCAGTTAATTGTTTCACCTAATTTGTTGCAACCAATACCAAAAATCCAGCGATAAACTACAAAGAACTGTTCATTGTATTATTACTCAAAGATCTAAATAATCTTTCTGTGTTTATTTTCAGTTTATAAATGATTCTTTAGTATTCCGAGGATTTTGAGTGTACGTTTCTTAAACTGATGAAATAGTAACCTGTGTAACTGAATAGAAATGCGTTAGCCTCAGTGGATTAAAGACATAATCAGGCTCCTTAGCTATTAGAATAATGGGCTCCATCTTCACACCATGTTACATTTTTGAATTTAATTTATTTTACTTTAGCTCTCGCCGCCTGTTGGTAAAAAGGCTGCAAACAGAATGAAAAGGAGAACATTTCGATAAAGATGTTAGTAATCACATTTGCTTTTATTTTCCTGCAGCTGTTCTGCTGCTTTGTGTTCACACACAGCATGTCAAATTGCCCCCAAAAAAACAAATTCTACAGCAGTAGAGAGGCATTCACACTTCACTGACTATTGATTTATTTCATTTATTGACACAAGATGGACTTGAGGTAAGCACTTAGTTCCTCCATTTCCACTAGTCTCCAAGCAGCGGTTCCGAGTAATCAGAGCAGTATTCCTAAACACATCGGGTCAACATTTGCTATGGTTCCCTCATCACTGTGTGAAAAATTACCTAATGAAGAATAGGTTGCACAGACCTAACAAATTAATTGGTTGGGGCGAGACTGAAACTAATTGTTGGAGTTATATAATATAATTCTGCACCTGTTTACGTGCAACCCGAAGCTAGTGCAAGCAGAAAAGCCACTAGCTTGGATTTTAAAATAAGAATAATGCTGATGATATCTGCACCCACTGTTACTGAGGAAAACAATCGGACAACACTTCCTGGGGTCTGCACATGCGCAGTTAAATATGGAGATCAGGAATATTGCTGTCCACTTTGCCCTGCTCTTCCACAAGCTTTACTACACCAATACCTCACCAAGACTTGTGGTATTCAAACACATGATAAGTGCACATTTGCTGTGTTTAACCACTGTTACATTATTTTTAAAAGTCTGAGTGACTACCCAATTGAATATGACTTTAATAGAGTGATTGTGGAATGCAGCGGTACAGTGGGATCTGGATGGCCTTGCACATTGATAACAAAATGTCAGTCTGCAGGTACAACAATTAATTAGGAAGGTGTATGGAATGTTGGCCTTCATTGCGAAAGGGTTGGAGTATAGAAGTAGGAAAGTCATACAGCTGTACAGGGCATTGGTGAGGTCACATTTCGAGTAATGTGCCTAGTTTGGGCTTCCTTATTTAAAGAGAGGTTTAATTACATTAGAAGCAGTTCAGGGAAAGTTCTCGCGGCCAATTCTTGAGATGAAAGTGTTGTTTTATGAGGAAAGGTTGAGTCTGTACTCATTGGAGTCTAGAAGAATGAGGAGTATAACCTTATTGAACTATGTAAGGGTCTGAGAGATTTGACAAGGTGGATGCCAAGAGGATATTTCTGCTTGTGAAGAAAGCTAGAACTAAGGGGCAGAGTTTCAAATTGAGGGGCCTCCCATTTAAGATGGGAATGAGGAGGAGTTTCACTGAGTCATAGAACAGAGAACATATAGTGCAGAAGGAGGCCATTCAGCCCATTGAGTCTGCACCAACCATTTAAGCCCTCACTTCCACCCTATCCTCGTAACCCAGTAACCCCTCCTAACCTTTGTGGTCACTAAGGGCAATTTACCATGGCCAATCCACCTAACCTGCACGTCTGTGGACTGTGGGAGTGTTATAACCTGCCTGCTTACCGTTGGCTGGGGACTAATGGCAATCCCATAATCCACTGGGAGTATGAGCTTCCCAATGAGGGGGCAGAGAAATCATTAGCAGATTCCCTGCATAAATAAAGCTGGCGAGTTTGGAACTGGCTAGAGAGGAGTGAGCAGCAAGTGAAGCTGCTGCTGCTGCGGCGTGGCCCTCACAAAACTGGCGATGAGGGTTAAAGTGAATAGCTGTCTACACTGCTGAAGCCACCTCACTAGATTTTTGTTGGATACAGGTTGGAAGTTGTTTTCTATCACACCATGACTCTGTATGGACGTGTGGATGTTTTTGATGCTGCGCTGGAAAGCTGGAACCAGTACGCACAATGGATGTGTTACTATTTCCGGGCAAACACCATCACCGAAAACGAGCGCCAGGTGGTGATATTGCTCACCGCCTGCGGCCCGCATACATTTGGGGTGATTAGGATCCTTACATACCCAGCTGCACCGGACACCAAAACGTTTGATGAACTTGTGAACTTAGTGGGGCAACATTTTAACCCAACCCTGTCCACGATAGACCAGCGTTACCGGTTTAATACCTCTGAGAGGACCCCAGGAGAATCCCTTATAGAGTTTATATCCAGGCTACGCAGGATTGGGGAGACCTTATCAGAAATGTTACGTGACCATTTGGTTTGCGGTATTAACAATGCGGCCAGAGAAAGTTGTTAGCTGAGTCAACATTGACTTTTCAACAGGCCATTCAGATAGTATTGTCCCGAGAGAGCGCAGAACAGGGAGTGCAGGAGCTACAGGGAATGGAGGTGCATGCCTTGAGGTGCAACCCCTTCCGTCCGAAAGCGTCCCCCTGCACCCCTGCGGAGGCGACGTCCGGATCGATGCCAGTGGCCGTCTGACATTCCTCCCCGAAGGGAGCCTTCTCCAGAACCAATGAATGAGGATCCATGTCCGTGTCAGACTTGTGGGCGCCGACCCCGTCGCGGACGCCGGTCCTGGGTGCGCCAGACAGAGGCGCCGTCGTTCCGACCGTAACTGGGGCCAGCCCAGGGGCCGTACCTTTCATTTGGATGAACCTGCGGTGACTACTCCCGAGGATGTGGAGACGGAGGACGACTGCCTGCAGCTGCATAGTGTGGCAGCTCCCCGTGTGGCCCCCATTAAAGTGACAGTAAGGGTCAATGGTCACCTACTTGAAATGGAGTTGGACACTGGCGCAGCGGTCTCCGTGATCAGCCAGAGGATATTCGACCGCATCAAGCAGGGTATACAGACCCTTACATTAACCGACACACAGGCCAGGTTGGCCACCTACACAGGGGAGCTATTGGACATTGCAGGAACTACGATGACCCCTGTTGTTTATGGACGCCAGGAGGGGCGTTTCCCACTTATCATGGTGCGCGGCCACAGGCCCAGCCTGTTGGGTCGGGACTGGTTGCGCCATTTGTGGCTGCAGTGGCAGCACATCCTCCAAACAGGTTCTGGAGGGTTGACTAAAGTGCGAGGATGATACCCAGATGTATTTCAGCCTGGTTTGGGGAAAATAAAAGGGGCTGTAGCCCGTATCCAAGTCGAACCAGGAGCCACGCCGCACTATTTCCGGGTGCGCTCGGTGCCTTACGCCTTGCTCGAGAAGGGGAGCTCACTCGTTTGGAGATTTTGGGTATTATCAGGCCTGTCCATTTCGCTGACTGGGCAGCACCAATCGTACCTGTAATGAAGCCAGGTGCCACAGTTCGCTTGTGCGGCGACTATAAACTTACAGTGAATACGGCTTCCTGACTCGACCGATATCCAATGCCTCGCATAGAGGATCTCTACGCGAAGCTTGCAGGTGGACTCTTGTTCACAAAATTAGATATGAGTCACGCCAACCTACAGTTGGAGCTGGATCCTGCCTCCCGGCCATATGTAATGATTAATACACACCGGGGCCTGTATGAATATACACGTTTGCCCTTTGGAGTATCCTCTGCCTGCGCTATTTCTCAACGCGTCATGGAGGGCATTTTAAGAGGTTTACTGCATGCCTCTGTCTACTAAGATGATGTTTTGATTACAGGGACGTCGGAGCAGGAACATTTGGAAATTTTGGATCCTCTCCTTAGACGTTTTTGGGAGGCTGGAGTCCGTTTATGTCGCACAAAATGCGTCTTTCAGGTGAAGGAAGTAGTCTACCTGGGTTATCGGGTGGACCGCGAAGGTTTGCACCCCGTCGCAGAGAAGGTGCCCGCAATTCAACAGGCCCCCGCCCCGACTGACACTTCGCATCTTTGTTCTTTTCTCGGCCTCGTAAACTATTTCGGGAAGTTCCTCCCCAATTTGGCAACTACGCTGGCCCCGTTGCACCTTCTGCTAAAGAAGAATCACACCTGGGTTTGGGGTCAGCCGCAAGAAACCGCTTTCCAGAGGGTAAAACAACAATTGTCGTCGTCGTCGTCTGGGTTACTAACCCACTATGATCCTGGAAAGCCTTTGCTCATCACATGTGATGCATCCCCGTATGGTATTGGGGCCGTCCTGTCCCACAAGATGGAAAACGGGGCCGAGCGGCCGATAGCTTTCGCCTCCCGCACATTGACTGCAGCGGAAAAAAAGTATGCGCAGATCGAGAAGGAGGGCCTGGCAGTGGTCTTTGCGGTGAAACGTTTCCACCAGTACGTATATGGCCGCCACTTCACTATCGTTACTGATCATAAGCCTCTGCTGGGACTTTTCCGAGAGGATAAGCCAATATCGCCCATTGCTTCCATACGGATCCAGCGCTGGGCTTTGTTGCTCGCTGCATATGAGTATTCTCTGGAGCACAAACCAGGAACCCAGATAGGGAATGCCGACACACTGAGCCGATTGCCTTTATCGATCGGCCCCATGTCGACCTCCACAACCGGTGAGGTGGTTGCAATCCTAAATTTTATGGACACCTTGCCTGTCGCGGCATCACAGATCCGTGAGTGGACCCAGACGGAGCCAGTCCTGTCAAAGGTTCGGCACATAGTCCTGTATGGTGGGCAGCATAGACAGCTCCCAGGCGAGTTGTGGGCATTTTTCTCCAAGCTGTCAGAATTCAGCGTGGAAGACGGCATCCTTTTGTGGGGGACGCGTGTGAGTGTCCCGGAAAAAGGACAGGAGCTGATACTGAGAGACTTGCACAATGGGCATCCAGGTGTGACCAAAATGAAAATGTTGGCCCGGAGTTATGTCTGGTGGCCAGGCCTCGACACCAACATTGAGAAGGTGGCCCAAAACTGCTCCATTTGCCAGGAGCATCAGAAGCTTCCGCTGGTCGTGCCCTTACATCACTGGGAATGGCCAGGGCGGCCTTGGGCGCGCTTACATGCGGATTTCGAAGGCCCTTTTCAAGGATTCATGTTCCTTCTATTAATCAATGCCCAGTCTAAATGGCTAGAGGAACATAAGATGACAGGCACAACGTCCAGCGCAACAATCGAGAAGATGCGTTTGTCTTTCAGTACGCATGGCCTCCCCGAGGTGCTGGTCACGGACAACGGCACTCCATTCACAAGTGAGGACTTTGCGAGATTCATGAAGATGAACGGCATAAGCCATATCCACACTGCCCCTTACCACCCGGCTTCAAATGGGTTGGCGGAGCGCGCAGTGCAGACATTCAAACGAGGCCTAAAGAAGCAGTCTTCCCGGTCGATGGACACGAGACTGGCTCGTTTTTTTGTTTTCATATAGGACCACCCCACATGCAGTGACTGGGATAGCTCCCGCAGAACTCCTAATGGGCTGGAGACTTTACACCCGCCTTAGCATGGTTTTTCCGGACATTGGCGCAAACGTACGGCGCACACAAGAACGGCAGGGACATGGATTTTCTCAGCTTCGGCCGATTTCGCAGTTTGCGCCCGGTGACCCAGTGTTCGTTCGGAATTTTGCTGGTGGTGCCCAGTGGGTCGCAGCTGTAATTTTTCACCAAACGGGCCCTATCTCTTACCAGGTGCAAGCCCAGGGCCGTCTCCAGCGCAAGCATGTAGACCACGTTCTGTCCAGAAGACCATCCCTTCAAAAATTCCCCGCCCCTGGAGCTCATTTCTACAGCCACAAAGACCAGACACAGTGGAAAGTATTCCTCACAATCTTCCTCTGCTGCCTCACTCAAAGCCTGCGCAGGTCATTGCAGAACCGCGTGGAGATAGAGACGCCGAGATGATGGAGGCAGCGGACTCCGACTCCGAGATGGAGACACAGGACGTCTCAGAGGGGGAATCCTCAGGCCCACGGGCCGTGGATGTACAACCGTTATGCCGTCATTCACGGAAGCGTCGTTCTCCATCTCGTTACACGCCGCCCGATCAGCGCCTCGTACACATGTACTGCAGCAAAACGAGCCCGACGCCCTCCTTCGCCAGGGTCTTCGGTGGATTCCTTGGATTTTGGGGGGGAGGGATGTCATAACCTGCCTGCTTACCACTGGCTGGGGACTAATGGCAATCCCACAATCCAGGTATGTGTGTGTGCGTTTATAAATAAATGTTATTTCTTTCCATCCTTCAACTCTTGCTGGATTCTTCGTGGCCCTCACAAAAGGGAGGAAACAAGAGTATCCGGAGGAAACCCATGCAGACACGGGAAGAATGTGTAAACTCTGCACAGACAGTGGCCCAGCAGGGAATCAAACCTGGGACCCTGGCACTATGAAGCCACAGTGCTATCCACTTGTGCTACCGTGCTGCCCTTTAACCTTTGTAATTCTTTACCCTAGAGAGCAGTGGATGCTGGGTTATTGATTATATTTGAGGTTTAATTAGACAGAACTTGATCTACAATGGAGTTAGGGTCAGAGGGAACAGCGAAGAAAATGGAATAAACATCACAATCAGATAAGATTTGACAAAGGGTCATCTGGGCTCGAAACGTTAGCTCTTTTCTCTCCCTACAGATGCTGCCAGACCTGCTGAGATTTTCCAATTTCGCTTTGGTTTCAGATAATTATGATATTGTTGGGCAAGCTGATAAGGCCAAATAGCCTACTTCTGTTTCTATTTCTTTCTTAAGTGGTGTTTTAATGATGCAGTAACTGTAAGTCTTAATTACTGCCAAACTGAAAATTTACTTGGGCACTGAAAATTTACTTTCATAAATATGCAATCTATGGCAGCACAGAGGTGCAGTGGTTAGCACTGCTGTCTCACGGTGCTGAAGACCCGGGTTCGATCCCAGCCCTGGGTCACTGTCCATGTGGAGTTTGCACATTCTCCCCATGTCTGCGTGGGTCTCAGTCCCATAATCCAAAGATGTGCAGCATAGTGGATTTGCCACAATAAATTATGCCTTAATTGTAAAGAAAATGAATTGGCTACTATAAATTTATAAATTTAATAAAAAATAAACGTGCAATCTCATTCCTTAGCATTTTAGTTATTTTTGGAGATGTGAAAACAAAATTTCACTTCATTTTCTGTCTCTTTTATCACTCACTCCCTTAATCCCAGTTTTCTTTCTTTCTCTTTATTTCCCTTTGTGTAAGTTGTTTTACATTCAATTATATATCTAACTTGCACTTCCTGGTTTAGATTCTGCGTGCCTCAGTAAGGATTCTTCATTCTGATTGGTGAGGAGATGCACCATTGTTAGCCGGGTTCTCACAGGTACCAGGTTTTCTGTACAAATGCTGCCTGGTGTCAAACTCTCAATGACTGTAACTTGCTACTTAAAAGCCCACAAATACTCTTTAGGCAGCTTTAAGCACAATGAATGGTGAGCATAGGTAGCTTCAAAATCCAGGTCATTATTATTCAATCATTGCTAACTGGAATACCTGAATCCTATTGTGTAGCTATTATTTGCAACAGGGGTTACCCATTAAACAAGCCTTTAAATTAGTTTTATTGCAAAGTCCTCAACAATTTAATAAACTTCAGTAAACTTAATACATTTTGACTGTTCATAACAGGCAAAGTACTGACCATACGCAACCAGCCTGTGCTGTTCTCAAATCTCAAAGTCTTCAACACTGGATGTGATTCTACGATTGGAGAACACTTGCTAAACAATCTTGATCATGTTAATAAATACACAAAAAACCAAGTTAAGATTGTGTCAGGCTCACGAGATGGCTCACTTACACATGATCGAAGCCACATATATTCACACATGGAGCCTGTCCTTTGCAGACAGAAGGAATATGTCCACATTTTGTGTCTTTTTCAATGGAACAAAAGCTTGGGGGCAGCCATTCCCTGGTTCATGGCAATGACTTTACCAATCAGAGTCGACCTGCCTGGTTTGAATTTGAACAAAAGCTTGGCCACTAACTGTTCTCTGCTGCTTTCTCCATGGCAATGACTTTACCAATCAGAGTCCACTTGCAACGATCAACACTCTCTTCTCATGCAGTGTAAATTATTGTTCTGTTTACTGTTGGCTTATCTTGTGAGCTGTCCTGATGAGTGCAAGATAAAAAAACTTTTTTTTCAGCAATATTCAAGTCCTGTACTACCAACTATTCAAAAACTTTATTGTGCATGATACTGACAAATGGTGGGAAGTGGTATTCCACTGGGATTGGTACACAGACAACTTTTCTTCAATTATATTATAAAGGAACACAGGAATCAGAGTACAGTACATTTGGGGTTGGCATCAAATTGGGAGCTGTAGTCAACACAGAGGAAGACTAATAAATTCCAAGAAGATGTTAATAAACTTGCAGAATGGGAGTACAACTGGGAAATTTCAATGTTGATTACTATGAGATGGTGCATTCTTGGAGGAAGAGTTAGAAGAACAAATGCTCTTGGAAAAGAAATCTAAATGAGGTAGAGCATAAAAGGAGCTGGGGCATAGGTACACAGATCAGTATACTTAGCAATGTACAGTATTCATTCGACCATAAAAATCCATGTGGATTCCTTTCTAGAAATTAGAACTGAAATGCAGAGAGGTTATGTTAAATCTAGAAAGAACTTTAGTTAGATCAAGTCCAGTTCACAGTTCTGGTCTCCATTTTATAAAAAGGATTAAAGAGACATTGAGGAAGAGGCAAAAATGATGTATAATATCTGAATTGAGAAGATATACATGTCAAACATTCTTGAACAGGCTGAGATTCTTTTCTCAAGAGAAGGATGAGGGATGACCCGATAGAGATCTTTAAGATTATGAAAGGGTTTGATAGGGTAGACATGGAAAAGATATTTCCATTGTGAGGGTCCAATGCTAGGGGGGAGCTATAAAGTTATTAATAAATACAACAGGAATTTCTTACTCAGAGTGGTTACAATGTGGATGTTTCTATCACAAAGAGTAATGGAGGTGAATTATATAAATGCATTTAAAGGGCAGCTAGATAAACAAGGGGAAAGGGGTGGATGGATATATTGATGGAGTTAAGTGAAGTAGGATGGCCAGAAGCTCATGTGAAGTATAAACATTGACATGGATCAGTTAAGCCAAATTACCTGTCATTTTATTTAATATTGTGGCTTAATCTTCAAAATATTTACAATCACACCGTATAATTTGTCAGTATTTTAGTGTTGTCATGGCATGCTGGCTTATTTTGAAGCTGCCTGTTAGGAACTGGGAAGAGAAATGGTTCCACAAAAAGGCATTTTCAAAAACGAGAGGTAATTAAAATATGGCAAACTGTGATGTCCAATATTTGGAGTAGTACAATTAATGTGGTGAAGATTTCTGTTAAGAATCCTCTTAAATTAAAAAAGTGAGCACAGTAAAACACAGAACAAAATATATCATATCCTCATGATCCAACATACCTTGTACCATTTGCATTATCGTGGATCTCCAGCAAACATACTCATGAAGGAAGTGAATTAAAAGATGAAACTGTGTCTTCTCACTGATCCTGAAGGTAAAGTAATATAGGGCAGGGACAGCACTAGGCACAGTGGTTAGCACTGCTGACTCACAGCACCAGGGACCCGGGCTCATTCCAGCCTTGGGTGATTGTGTGGAGTTTGCACGGCCGCCCCATGTCCGAGTAGGTTTCCTCCTGGTGAAACATAGAAAATAAGGGCAGGAGGAGGTCATTCGGCCCTACGAGCCTACTCTGCCATTCATTATGATCATGGCTGATCATCCAACTCAATAGTCTCACTCTACCTCCCCCCACCCATCCTTTGATTCCCTTCGCCCCAAGCATCATATCTAACTCCTTCTTGAAAACATACACTATGTGGGGCTCAATTGTTTTCTGTGTAGCGAATTCCAGAGGCCGAAAACTCTCTGAGTGAAGAAATTTCTCTTCATCTCAGTCCTAAATGGTCAATCCTGTATCCTCAGACTGTGACCCTGGTTCTGCACACCCCCACCATCAGGAAGGTCCTTCCTGCATCCAGTCCTGTTCAAATTTTATAAGTTTCTGTGAGATTTTCCCTCATTCTTCTGAACTCCAGCAAATAGCTACCCTATTCAATTTCTCCTCATATGTCAGTCCTGCCATTCTAGGAATTGGTCTGGTAAACCTTCTCTGCACTCCCTCTATAGCAAGAACATTCTTCCTCAGATAAGGAGACCAAAACTGCACACAATACTCCAGATGTGGCCTCACCAAGGCCCTGTATAATTGCAGCAAGACATCCCTGCTCCTGAATTCGAATTCTCTAACTATGAAGGCCAACATACCATTTGTCTTCTTTACCCCTTGCTGTATCTGCATGCTTATCTTCAGCGACTGGTGTATGAGGACACCCAGGTCTTTCATTGCACATTCCCCTCTCCTAATTTATGAACATTCAAACAATAATCTGCCTTCCTGCTTTTGCGACCAAAGTGGATAAACTCACATTTATCCAAATTATACTGCATCTGCCGCTCATTTGCCCACTCACTCAACTTGTCAAAATCACAGTGAAGCATTTCTGCATCCTCCTCACAGCTCACCCTCCCACCCAGGGTGCTCCAGTTTCCTCCCACAGTCCAAAAATGTGCAGGTTAGATGGATTGGCCATGTTAACTTGCCCCTTAGTGGCCAGGGATTACGGGGATGGGGGGAGCGGGCCTAGACAGGATGCTTTTTCAGAGGGTCGGTGTAGACTTGATGGACCAAATGGCCTACTTCTGTAGGGATTCTATGACCTATGAACTTTTTTCATGCCCTATTCAAGTACAGTTTTTACCATGAATGACCCCTCTAATTGTACTGTCCTCCCCAGATTTCAGAGCTCTACAGCATATCCCCTCAAATTCTTTCTTTCCAAAGTTGGGTATTTCTACTATATTGATTCTATTTTCCATTCCTTTTTTTTAAATAATTTAAAATGCCAAATTATTTTTTTCCAATTAAGGAGCAATTTAGTGTGGCATATCCACCTACCCTGCACATCTTTGGGTTGTGGGGCTGAGACCCACGCAGACACAGGGAGAATGTGCAAACTCCACAGGGACACTGACCCAAGGCCGGGATTCGAACCTGGGACCTCGGTGCCGTGAGGTATCAGTGCAAACTACTACGTCACCGTGCTACCCAATTTTAAATTCCAACATATTAGGCTGGATTCTCTGCCACTCTGCGCCATATTTCCGTTTCACCCTGCCAACTGGATGCTCAGTTACACCGGCTGGTCAATGAGGTTTCCCATTGTGGGACAGCCCCAGGCCTTCGAGAAACCTTCGGGCTGCCAGCAAAAAGGAGCATCCCGTCGGCGGAGAATCAAGCCCATTGTAATTACTATCAGCAAGGTTTCCATGCCTCTGACCGACTCTGCTATCTTCTAGTTATTATTTAATAACAAATCCACTATTTCCTTGGCTAAGGTGGTTTCCTTAACCATTCACTTCATATTAAATACATTAGTAATGCAATTGCACGTATTAGTGAGGTATAATTGGAACATGATTCTGACAGGAGATACACAAATTTGTAGAAACCAGGATCCACTAGGTTCGCAATCTTTTGTTTTTGAAGAGTACAAAGGGCACCCTTCAAGGCCACAGATGCTTTTGATGGCAGTTTAAGTAGATTTTACTTAGAGTATTCTTATAGACTCAGACTCAGTTGGACCTTTGTTAAAATCCCAGACCAGACCCCAACATTTGTTAGTATATCTTTCAAGAACCCAAAGATGTGCGGGTTAGGTGGATTGGCCATGCTAAATTGCCCGTAGTGTCCTAAAAAGTAAGGTTAAGGGGGAGTTGTTGGGTTACGGGTATAGGGTGGATACGTGGGTTTGAGTAGGGTGATCATTGCTCGGCACAACATCGAGGGCCGAAGGGCCTGTTCTGTGCTGTACTGTTCTAAAAAAAAACCCCAAACACACTTTTTCAATTGTTAAAACTGTAAGTAAAGAATTCTTCATTCCAAGAGGATTCCACTGATCCATAGGTATATGGCATATTAAAACTAACATTATTAACACAGGATTAAACTACATTAACATCACAGAAATTAGCTTTTCAATTAATAGTTAAACAATTCTTAAAATAAAAGGAAACCCTTTTTTCTACTAATCTATACATTCTCTATATCCAGTTAAGCAAAGCCCATCACAGGTCAAAAGCCACTTACAAATAAAACTAGCAAACACAGTGTTACCTGCTGTACATTGGTCTAGAGATTTCTTGGAAAGATGACTTGAAGAGAGATGGAGAGTCCCCTTCAGCGGTCAGCCTGAATATCCTTGTCTTTGTCAGACTACTGCTCATCCTGACAACTGCTGTTCAGCTTCAAATTCCTAGCAGACTGCAAAACCCAAATCAAACTGTAAAATGAAAGACAGACTTGACTCCTCCTATTAGTTATATCAAAATTATCCCACTCATATTCCATAACCTACTTACTTAATTATGAACACAATGGGCTGGATTCTCCGCTGTCGCGATTCTCCGTTACGTCGGCAGCACACCCACGCCAGGGATTTCCCAATGGCGTGGGGCTGCCCCCAATGGGAAATCCCATTGGCTGGCAGGTGGGACAGAGTATCCCGTTGCCGGCTGGGGCGTGCCACACCACAAAACGGGTGCGGCGGGACGGGGAATCCCGCCCAATGTCTCAAAATATCTACTCTCCAGGGAATCTTCAGCAATCATAACAAAACTCCATTTGGCCTATCTTTATAAACAAACACCTGGGGCGGGTCGGAGAATCGCCCAGGGCCGGCGTCAATCCCGCCCCCGCTGTGCCCCAAATTCTCCGCCACCCGAGATTCGGCGGGGGTGGGAATCGCGCCACGCCGGTCAGCGGGCCCTCCACAGCGATTCTCCAGCCCATGATGGGCCGAAGTCCCGCCGCTGACATGCCTCTCCTGCTGGCAGGAATCAAAACACCTACCTGACTGGCAGGATTGGCAGCGAGGGCGGGCGTCGGGGTCCGGGGGGGGGGCACGTGGGGTGATATGACTCCGGGGGTGCCCCCATGGTGGCCTGGCCCGCGATCAGGGCCCTCCGATCGGCGGGCAGGCCTGTGCCGTGGGCGCACTCTTTTGCTTCCGCCTTCGCCATGGTCTTCACCCCCTCCTTGCCGCTGATGCTCCGGCACATGCGCGGATTTACACCAGCCGGCGAAGTCCTTTCGGCCCCGGCTGGCATGGCGCAAAGGCCGTTCACGCCAGCCGGCGGAGCAGAAACACTC
The DNA here is from genome assembly GCF_902713615.1 of Scyliorhinus canicula. Classification (NCBI taxonomy): domain Eukaryota; kingdom Metazoa; phylum Chordata; class Chondrichthyes; order Carcharhiniformes; family Scyliorhinidae; genus Scyliorhinus; species Scyliorhinus canicula. The sequence continues at coordinate 158,234,464 of NC_052153.1, forward strand.
TGGCGCGGGCCTAGCCCCTCAATGTGAGGGCTTGGCCCCTAAAGGTGCGGAGACCTCCGCGCCTTTGGGGTGGCCCGACGCCAGAGTGGTTCACGTGACTCCAACACGCCGGGACCCCCCGCCCCGGCGGGTAGGGGAGAATCCCGGCCCTGGTTTGGAATGAAAGATGATCTCACTTTTATAACATCTGTAGATTTAAAAAAATATTACTGAAACAGATATGTGTACCTTACCCCAGGATTTTAATAACATTACTGCAACAGGTATATATAAAATCTAATTGATATAAAAATTTCCTACATTCATCACACCTATATCTGCTGAAAACATGCATGGGTCTTGTTGGTGATCAATTCCAGGAAAATCAATCCCATTTCTTCACTATCCCCTTCTGCCTGCTACCTGAAACTTGACAAAGCTTGTGTTTCTATTTCTTCAGCTGCTTCCAGGTCTTGGGTTCTCCCTTGCAAAATGGTCATGTGCAGCTCTGAGAAATGCCACTGTCATAGGGTGACTGCCTTTGTTGTGCTGCTCTAAGTACACACACTCACTCCAATTACATAAATGACTCTGACCCTGTGATTTGTGATGGGGCCATGGCTTTCTACCCCCGTCCTGGTCCAGAATTCCCTTTTATTGTTTACTAGATCACTGCAATCAACATGTATCAGTCATGTAGATTAATGAATCAGAGAAGGTTGGATATTTGCCAAGTTAAAGGCAAATTGATATTGTCAATCTTCGTGCAGCACAAGTGGCAGTAAACATGAACGCTGCGCTCAATTTCTCTGCTACTGACTCATTTCACACTTACCCAGGTAGCATTGCAGGCATCAGTTGGTCTCTTCCATCCAACAATATTACCCAGGTAACAGTTGCTTTTCTTTTATTCGTTCTTGGAGTGTGGGTGTCACTGGAAAAGCCAGAATTTATTGTCCATCCCAACCTGCTTTTGCGAAAGTTAAAAGAGAAGGTGCACTCTCTGTTTTCCCAGAGCGTGCAATAATTTAAAACAACATAGATTTTATACCAGTGCACGGTTTCAGAGAATGGATTTGCAAAATTAATCACACTCTGAAATGCAGCGGAAGGGTTTCATTTTATGGATGTCAGAGTTTGTGATGTAAAATACTACACCATCCATCTCCCTGGGATTTTAATATCATAATGTTGCCTAAACTAAACATTTTATATTAATAGAGTACAAGACGCAGAAACCGTTATAGATAGAATGGGGAGGTTAAAACAACTGTTCTGATTGACACCTAGATCAAACCTGAGAATGAGCCGGTGCAGACATGATGGGCCGAATGGCTCATAACCATAACAATTTTGTGATTCTATGAATCAAAATTTTACAGAGCTGGGATATAAATGTTTATAGCAGCTAGAACAATTGATTTGGAGGGCGTATTACTAGTTCAGAATGATTTGAACGTTAGTGAAAGAGGTGCCTATTCTGGGAGGAGAGGCAAGGACGGATGTAAATAATATTTTGGGAGCCGTGCAAGGGAATGTTTGCAGTCTAATTCAATATTAAACTAGTGACTTCCATTATCTCTATTTCCCAGTAGAATTTCGTTCCATTTACAACAAAGGTTGTATCTGGAACTTCCACCCCAAAAAGTTACTGAGGTCAATGGAAACGTTCAAAACTGAGATGGATAGATTTTTGTTAGACATTGTCATTTAGGGTAATGGAACCAAACGGGTAGATGGAGTTAAGATACAGACCAACTATGATCGAAGTAAATGGCAGAAAAAGCTCAAGGTGCTGAGTGGCCTACTCCTGTTTCAATGTTCGAAAGTAAAAGACCGTTTGTTCCATCATGCACATGCCAATGTTAATTTTAATCTGGAGTTGCCTGCTGCAATCCCATTTCCCAGTCCTCTCCCTCACCCTATTATATTGTTTCATTCCAAATAGCTAATTCAATTTTCGATGTTGCTAGTGTCTTTGGCTCAGTAGTCACTTGGGGTATAGGATTCCAACTCCTAATGACCCTCTGTTTGAAAACAATCTTCTATAAAACCCTTTACTGATCTCATGATGGGGTGAGCATTACAACATTGCTTTGAGGATGAAAGTCACTGGCATTTTCCAGCAAGCTGCTGTGGCCACTGGGTTCCAGTTGTGGAAGTGGAGAAAGTTTACTTCACTTAGTATAACAAGTACTGTTCCACTATTCGCAACTCTCAAGGGTGGTGGTTTGAATTAGCTTTCTGCCCATTGAATCTACAAGTGTGGTCCACAACCTGATGATTGTTGCCTGTCATTTTCAGATGCCTAGAGAATTTTCTTTACGAAAAGGAGGCAAAATAAACATGGTTCGATCACGGCAGGTGCTGGGAATGAGGGGGTGGGCATGGAGGAAATCATTACTCCAAAGAAGAGGTGAACCATCTGAGAACACAAAGTGTTCAGGGAAGATAGGGAAGGAAAGAAAGGTTGGGGGCACTGTGGGGGTGCAGGGGTGTGGTGGTGGGGGAGCATGGTGACAATAACGATTCAGGTGAATATTACAGTGTTGAAGAGAGAGGGTGTCCTAAAGGAGCCAAGGACAGAATCTATTTGGTTATAGTCACAGAGAGTTACGGTACCATTACATTGCCAAGTGTATTCTATAGGCTGCCAACTAGTGGAAAGGTACAGGGGAGTAAACTTGCATGGAAATTACAGAGAGGTGCAAGACGTGTAGTGTAGTTATAGTGTGGGATATCAAATGTCCTAATATAGACTGGGAGAGTAGCAATGTAAGCCTCAAAGAGGGAGAAGAGTGTCTGAAGTGTATTCAAAAATTCATGTTGACTCTCATGCAGTTCCGGGGGAATGCTGCACTGTAAGAGGTGCCGGGTGTCAGATGAGACATTAGCCCAAACACTGTTTGCTCTCTTAGATTTATGTAAAAGATCCCAAGCACTATTTCAAAGAAGAGAAGAGGCGTTATCCACGGTAACTTGGTCAACATGTATCTCCCAATCAACGAGACAGAAACCTGATTATTATCACATTGTTGTTTGTGGGAATCTGGGCAGCATGGTAGCTTAGTGGTTAGCACAATTACTTTACAGCTCCAGGGTCCCAGGTTCGATTCCCGGCTTGGGAGTCCGCACGTTCTCCCCATGTCTGCATGTGTTTCCTCCGGGTGCTCCGGTTTCTTCCCACAGTCCAAAGATGTGCAGGTTAGGTGGATTGCCCGTGCTAAATTGCCGTTAGTGCCCAGAATTGCCCTTAGTGTTGGGTTGGGTTACTAGGTTATGGGGATAGGGTGGAGGTGTGGGCTTGGGTAGGGTGCTCTTTCCAAGAGCCGGTGCAGACTCGATGGGCCGAATGGCCTCCTTCTGCACTGTAAATTCTATGATGATTCTATGAGATTGGCTGCCAAACTTCTTAGAGTATAACCATGACTATGCTTCAGAAATACTTAATTTGCTGTAAAGTGTAAGGAAATTACAGAAAAGTGCAAGATTGATAGAGGAGTTATGATAGGGAACTTTAATTAACCCAGTCTATATGACGATAATTATAGTGCAAAGAGCAGAGGGATGAGAGTGTTCAGGAGTAAAGATGTTTTGTTTTGGGTTTTGAAAGCATGGGCTAGTTAATGCCTATTGCAAATAGCCATTGAACTATGTTGTTAGATGTGATCAGCCAATTGTTTGGACATATGGAGCTGGATTCTCCACTCCGCCATGCCACATTTCTGCCTTGACCCGGCAGCGGGATTCTCCGTTACGCTGGCGAGTCAATGGGGTTTCCCATTGTGGGGCAGCCTCACACCGTCGGAAAACCCCCGGGCGCTGACAAAACGGAAAGTCCCGCCGGCGGAGAATCCAGCCCATGACCTATGTACCTTGCATTGGCATAGACACTGAAATTCATACACAACATTGCTTAATTGTGTGGTAGGCAATAAAATGTTTACTGTTAAATGTGGTTCCATGATTGGGCAGTAATTGCTGAACAATCCTAAGTGTGCTAAAATCTCACTGGTGGGTCGGGTACAGGCGGTTAAAATGAACATGTTGCTGCGATTTCTGTTTATTTTCCAATGCCTGCCGATTTTCCTGCCAAAGGCAGAGAGATTGAAGGAATGATTACCTCGTTCATATGGGGAGGGAAGGTGGCCAGAGTTAGAAAGGTGCTTCTACAGAGGGGAAGGCAGGCAGGGGGTTTGGGTCTCCCGAACCTGATGTACTACTACTGGGCGGCGAATGTGGCGAAGGTGCGGAGCTGGGTCAGAGGGATTGATTCCCAGTGGGTCAGAATGGAGGAGAGTTTGTGTAGAGGATCGGGATTGAAGGCACTGGCCACAGCACCGCTCCAAATGGCTCAGGGGAAATACTCAGGGAGCCCGGTAATAATAGCTTCATTGAGAATTTGGAGGCAGTTTCGCCAACACTTCGGTGAAGTAAAATGCCGATTCGGAGGAACCACAGATTTGAGCCAGGGAAGTGGAACGGAAATTTTTTGAAATGGGAGGAGAAGGGGATTAAGACACTAAAAGATTTGTTTCTTGGGGGTCGGTTTACAGGATTGAAGGAGCTGGAAGTGAAGTATCGGCTGGAGCGGGGGAAATGTTTAGATACATGCAGGTTCGAGATTTTGCCAGAAAGGAAATACAGATCTTCCCAGTGGAGCCGGCCTCCACATTGCTGGAGGAGGTGCTGACGACAGGGGGACTGGAGAAGGGGGTAGTGTCGGCGGTTTACGGGGCTATTTTGAAAGAGGAGAAGGTACCACAGGAAGGGGTCAAAGCAAAGTGGGATCAAGAATTGGGAGAGGGGATGTAGGAGGGGTTCTGGTGTGAGGTGCTCCGGAGAGTGAACGCCTCCACCTCGTGTGCGAGGTTGGGGCTGATACAGCTGAAGGTGGTATATAAAGCACATCTCACAAGGGTGAGGATGAGCTGGCTCTTTGAGGGGGTAGAAGGTCTGTGTGACCATTGCAGGGGTAGGGGGGCTCCACAAATCACGTTCATATGTTTTGGTCCTGTCCAAAGCTGGAGGATTACTGGAAGGAGGTTTTTAGGGTAATCTCTGAAGTGGTGCACGTGAAACTGGACCCGGGCCATTGGGAGGCCATATTCGGGGTGTCGGACCAGCCGGGGTTGGAAACAGGTGCGAGCCTTTGCCTCATTGATTGCCCAAAGGCGGATCCTGTTGGGATGGAGAGCAACCTCTCCACTCTGTGACCTGGCGTGGCGGGGGGACCTGTTGAAATTCTTAACTCTTGAGAAGGTTAAGTTTGAACTGAGGCCGTTATTCATTATTCACTTTCAAGAATTGGATAACATCGAACATTAGGTGGGGTGTTGAGAGAATTGAGGGAAAGGGGACTGTATGTGTTAATGGTGACTGTGGGTGATTCCAGATTCCTTTTTGTTATTTGTTTATTTTACCATGCGGGCTGCTGTTTGGGGGTCTGGTGGGAGGATAGGATTGTTGTTGTTGATATGGGGATTGACATTGTATTTGTTACTGCTTATTTTTTATTGTTGGTGGGTGTAAATTTGGGAGAAAATGTGAAAAAGGAGAATAAAAATATTTTAAACAAAAAAGTGTGCTAAAATCTACTCTTACACATGCTAGAACTGACATACATTTGTACAGAGGGATCCATTCCCCGCAAACAAAAATAATATGTTCAAGCCTTGTGCCTTTTTTGAATTACCCAGAAATTTGGGGACCCTATAGATCCACATTGCTTTCTCCATGCCAACACCTCGACCAATCAGAGTTGACTTGCCAACCAATCAGCATCCTTTTCTCCTGTTATGATGTGAAATTTGCCATATTTGTGTTTCTGCCGTTGAGTGCCATCAAAGAGCTTCAACAACATGTCCTTCTTTTCAGCAGTACACAGTTTACTGTTTTTAAGTGAAAACCTTGAGACTTTCCAGGATGGATGTTGATAGAGTGCCAGTGAAATATTGACCAAGTGTCTCAGGAAGTCTCCCAATGTGTTTAGGAAGTCATCTTCAAACCTCCAGCAGCAAGTTAACATTTAACGGTATTATATAAGATGTGCTGTACATCTCAGCAATCTCTTGTTTAGTTGGTCACTATTAGGAGAAATGGTTCGGTCAAACATAACACGATGGTGGCGTAGTGGTAATGTTGCTAGCCAGAGGCTGAGGCTAATGTTCTGGCTTCAAAGTCCCACCATGGCAGCTTGTGGAATTTAAATTTAATTGGCAAATCTGGAAGATAATTTCTTTATGGAGGGGAATCTGTCATCCTTACCTAGTCTGGCCTACATGTGGCTCCTAGCCTGCAGCAATGGGGTTGACTCGTGACTGCCCATTAATGTGCACTAGCTGGGGATTTAAATGACAATCCACCCCTGAAGATCCCCCAGGCAGCCATTCCTAATGGACGCTTCAACTCTTTTACTGAGATGTCATCTTCAGGTAAAAGTGGGCTAAAGCAGCATTTCAGCTCACCACCCCACCTTGGCCACTTTTGAAGCTCTAAAGCACCTGAAGTATCTATCCAAGTAAAATCACCACTACTATGTTTAAGGCTTTTATTATTATTTTTATTTGTTCTTGAGATGTAGGTGCCATTGATTAGACCAACATTTATTGCCCATCCCTAATTGCCCTTGAGAAACGGTAGCACGGTGGTTAGCATAAATGCTTCACAGCTCCAGGGTCCCAGGTTCAGTTCCCGGCTGGGTCACTGTCTGTGCGGAGTCTGCACGTCCTCCCCGTGTGTGCGTGGGTTTCCTCCGGGTGCTCCGGTTTCCCACAGTCCAAAGATGTGCGGGTTAGATATAGAAGATATAGATATAGAATTTACAGTGCAGAAGGAGGCCATTTGGCCCATCGAGTCTGCACTGGCTCTTGGAACGAGCACCCTACCCCCTACCCAAGGTCAACACCTCCACCCTATCCCCATAACTCAGTAACCCCACCCAACACTAACGGCAATTTTGTACACTAAGGGTAATTTATCATGGCCAATCCACCTAACCCGCACATCTTTGGACTGTGGGAGGAAACCGGAGCACCCGGAGGAAACCCACGCACACACGGGGAGGATGTGCAGACTCCGTACAGACAGTGACCCAAGCCGGAATCAAACCTGGGACCCTGGAGCTGTGAAGCGATTGTGCTATCCACAATGCTACCGTGCTGCCCTGTTAGGTTAGGTGGATTGGGTTAGGTGGATTGGCCATGCTAAATTGCCTGTAATGTCCTAAAAAAGTAAGGTTGGGGGGGGGGGGGGTGGTTGTTGGGTTACGGGTATAGGGTGGATACGTGGGTTTGAGTGGGGTGATCATTGCTCGGCACAACATCGAGGGCCGAAGGGCCTGTTCTGTGCTGTACTGTTCTATTAAAAAAAAGTGGTGGCGTGCTGCCATCTTGAATCACAGAAGTTGATGTGGTGTAGGAACACCAACAGTGTTGTTAGGAAGAGAGTTCCAGGACTTTGACCCAATTATTCAACACCAGCAAGATATGGAAGAAATGTATGTCATGTTTACCTACTTTTCTTGGCCTAGGTTTCTTGTTCATAATGCTGATGGTAATCTATTCGTTCCAAATGGATTAACATTAGCGTTAGGAATGGAAAATCTAGAGGTCAATAACTCGCAGATATATAAGACAGGTTTGCCCAGTCGAGAATGTGTAAATGTTTCATTCAAACAGTCTTCATACTCAAAATCTGTAGTCAGAATTTTGATCAAAACGTTTAGTTCAGTGTGTGCTTACATAACAATTAGAATGATCTAAGATACAGTTCACTGTATTCTGATTTCAATGTGTTAAAGTTGTTTGGGGTGAGGTACAGGACAATGCTGATGATGGACGCAATGATGCTCCATGTATTGGCAGGCCTGACATAGAGGCTGTTGTCATTGTCAAAGAGTAGGGAGGTACCCAGCTCCAGTGTTAGACAGGACTTCATACAGCCCATCCTTCCCAGTGTGGAGTCCAGTATGAAAGTGGTAGCTAACTTGATAGCACTTGTGAACCCATCTGTGAAGGAGCATCTGGTCACCAATGTCTCAGCTTCCATTGCGACATGGGCAGAAGCCATTCAGTGTCTGAGTGCTGCAGCAAATGCTCAGACTGAGGTCATGAGCTCCAACCTGTTGACATGCATGTCTAGTTTGTTGCCATGCAGGCTCAAGCTGCCACCATCATGGTTCTGGATACCAATGATCAAGGCAGCTTGCAGGCTCTCACAGCACTCCAGCCAACTGTCCTCCTCCAGATTACTGAGAGCAACACCCCAGGAAATGGCATTAAGTCTGACGTGCGCAAGCCTGCTGTCCTCTCGCAGGCTGACAACAGTCATGCTTCCACCATTGCCACACTACCACTGCCCTTGCTGTTGCCTGTCAGCCAGCCAGCATAGGTTGCTGATGCCCGTGCTGAGATGGTGCTGTCTGGAGCCAAGCCCTCCAGACCCAGAGTTGCTTAAGGACATCCTGTGAAGCCACCTGTACTCTCCCCATCTGAAAGTCAGCACTGTACCACTGTCAGCTGTGCTGCAGCCTAGCAAAGGCACCCATCAGACCGGGACTAACAGAATGTAGAAAGGTGAATAGATTAGTTTTCTAACTAATTGGAAACGTTGTTGGATAAAGTTGTTATGGCATGGTGTTTGGGGTATCCTTTATTTCAGGATGGTAGCTAAGAGGGCTCCATGATTTTAGCGGATCCCAAATCTGATTAGCCGTTCACAGTCTGAGCGATGGAGTCCTGCATGTCTCCTCTCTTCTTCTTCGTCCTCCTCAGCCCCATCCTCCTCCTTGTCTTCATCCTACTCCCAAGGTCCTCGCCAAATGCTTGGTGACCCTAGCTGCACCTCATAAGAGCCTGATGGTGCAGCATGCAGCAAACTGTGACAAATACCCCAGTGAGAACTGAGTGTTCAAGCCAGTGGAACTATTGTTTGAGTGTTCCTGTGGTTTTGCTGCACCATGCTGCTGGTGGCAGTATGGCTCACATGTAAATTATACTATCAATGTGTATTCAGGAAATGGAGGGCATCCATGAGCCAGGTGCAGAGTGAACAGTACTTACCATTAAGCAGTCGGCCCTCTCTTCCAGTGTGGTGGCTCAAATATGGTGGAAATGACTGACTGTCACAGGGTGAAAGCATCGCGACTTCTACCAGGATAGCAAACATTGACCAGCTTAATGTTCTGTGCATGATCAAACACCAACTAGTATATCTCCCTGTTGACGTATGGCACCTCTAGAGCATCATGTGTGCATATGATGAAGTACTCTCCTTCGTACAGGGCTCTGTTATCTCTCTGAGGTGTAGAAATTGAGTGCCATCAAGATCTTCATGGCCATTGGCAGCACTCTCCTCACCCTGGTCAGCAGCTGCAGGTCCAGTTGTTGAAGGTGTACAGTTCAGTGACCGGTTCAGTGGTCTTGGTAATGCTAGCCCCCTCAGGCACTGTTCCTGATTCCAGTGACGGTAAGAGAATCGCTCACTGAATGCCGTAGATGGTTACATCATTCTCCTCCTCCTCACTCAGTACACAATGTCTCCCCTCTGCTGCCTGAATACCATCTCCCTGTCATGTTACAGACCAAGAGGGACTACAATTCCCGCCCTGTGAGGATGGTAGGGGTCATGCCAGCAGGCCTTCAAATTCCACTGAACTCCTGATAAAACTTCAGCACCACTCTCTCTAGCCTCAGCAACTTTCCTGGAATCCTCCAACATCACAGTACTTCCAGTACTGCAGTAGGAAAGGTCAAAAGCCCCTCACTTTAAAGTTCCAAGCTGATGATTTTAAATAGTATCATTTTGGGGTCCCTCATGCAACTGAACACATGCTCAACTGGGAGTGTTTAAAAAAGAGACTGTTAACAGGACCTGTGACATCTGAAAGGGAAGGACGGACACCAAATCAGCATCAGATGCTGAGTGAGACTTCTGGACATGCACTGTGTCTATGCTAATGCTCTTCCAAGTATAGCATGCCGGGAGGACTGTGCCGTAAGTGGCCAGTCATAGAACAAGTGCTATTTTTGAGTCTACAGACTCCAATGGTGCTAACACCAATGCTGCTATGGTGCTGCATTTTGGAGAAAGAGTCCAGATGGAGCTTCATTGGCAGGAGGGCCAGTGTATAAAGCTCTACTTCGATATACCTTATGGTCTTTATGAATGATATAGAATGACAAAATGCAGATGCAACAACCGTCATATTCTTAGAATAGGCGCAGGAGTCTTGCTTAAGTGTTGACAGTGTCTGTGACGCTGCTTCAGTCGTGATCTTAGAGTCCTGACAGTTTGGTCTTTTTTTTGCAGTTGACCAGAATCTCTTTAGCTAAGTCAGCGACAGAAGCATAAAGTAATCTGTCTAAATTATGTATTGCAACTTTCAGTCCTTTTAAATTCTACCCCATGCAACAATACTGAGAAACCGATAACAATGTGGATCTTTTTTGGCTCGGAATGAGATTTTATACTGTCTTTGGATACTATTGCAGGTCATTCAGTCCTCTTGCTGATTTAGAAATCTAGACATTGATCTATCTGGCCTGTGTATCATTACCAGAAATGCAATTTCCATTTGAATACTGACCTATTCTTAATATACCTGCATTACCAAACAATAATTAAATGAAGGTTTCACCTTTTTATTTAAGATAAATAGAGAAGAGTTTTTCCCCCATGCTGGTATATTAATTTTATTAATTGCCCTTTTCAGATTACACATACATAGATTTATTTTACTAAACTTACATTGGACTCATTTACAGAGCTTCACCTATATAACTTATTTGTGCTGTGTAATTACAATATATTTAAGTGAAGAATTAGCACTCCCACAGTAAGAATCAGAATGCTTATTTTCAGTAGTGCTATGCCTTATTTTTATTCCAGATAGGAGGTGGAGAGACATTCTATTTGGAGTATTTACTCTTTCACTTTCATGGCTGTTACTGTGCCACACAGATCTGAGGTTGTGACATAGTGGCACTGTCACTACATCCTTTGTTCAGAAACCCAGGCTAATGCTCTGGGTTCAAATCCCACTATGTTAAGTGGTAAAATTTAAATTCAATAAAAAGCAAGATGTTTTTTACCAATCTAATAATGACCATGAAACCATTGTCATCCTTACCTGGTCTGGCCGACGTGTGACTCCAGACCCACAGCAGTGTGGTTGACTCTTAAATGGCAGAGCAAGCCACTCAGTTCAAGGGAAATTAGGGATGGGCAAAAAATGCTGGCCCAGTCAGCAACACTGACATCCCATGAATGAATAAAAAATATACTATCTCTTGGACATAAAATAAGATTGTTAAGGCTTTGACTCCTACTGAAGATAAAATATTTCACATTAAGAACATTTTCTACTCTATAGTATAGAATCTGACAGTACTTCATTACCAGGGCTCATTGGGCTTCTTGGAACTCGTAGATTTAAAAGTGGTAACAACAATGGATTGAATTTGTATGGTACCTGTTAATTGGAGTGAAATACCTCATGGCCCTTAAAAGATGAGGAAAAGGAAACTGATGCACAGTCAGGAAGAGGGAGATCAGAAGGAATTTCTGAAAACTTGGTTGAATATATAAGGTTTGAAAAAGAGATTGGGAAGTGGAAAGAATTTAAGGAGAGATCCAGAAATTAGGATAAGATGGCTGAAGGCTCTTGTGAGGAATAACAGTGAAGAGGCTGAACTGAAGCCCAGTCTTGGATGAACATCAAATTCAAGAAAGCTGAAGAAAGAAAGTGTTGCATTTTGATGGTTCCTTTCATGTCTTCAGGATATTCTGAATAGCTTCATAGCCAATGAACTGCTCTGAAATCATATAGAAATTCCAACATGAGAACAGGTCTAGCCAATTCCTGTGAATTCAGTGCTCCATCTATGCAGTAGTTCTAGTCCCATGCGGAGAGTCTCTATTTATTCCCACCTTTCTTTCAGCCTCCTACCTTACCTATTCTTATATGTTGACATGACCTCTGCGTCGGACAATCTGGCAATGCGCTGCAGACCCTCCTCAAATGGGAGTTCTCCTTTGGCCCTACAACCTTCAATTATGGACTCTTGAGCATCGCTAATATTGATCACTCCACTATTCCCAGTTGTACCTGAACTCTAATCTTTGGAATTCACTCCCTAATCCCCTCCACCTCTCACATTGATGACCAAACCGTTGATCATTTTCAATAATATCTCCCTTCTGGCTCTGTGTCAGATGTTGTTTGATAATACATCTGGGAAGTGCCTTCGGGCATTTTACTATGTTGCAGGTGCGTAGGAATGCATTGGCTATATGGTAGAGAAACACAGCATTTGGCCCAACAGATCCATGCAAGTGTTTATGCTTCAATCAAGTCTCCTCCTATCTCTTCTCATCTAAATCTACCATTGTAAGATTCCCATCTCCGTCAAATGTTTCTCTACTTTTGTTGCTGCTACTATGTCTCTTATATTTAGATTAATGGCTGTGGTTCCTTATTCAACTACTGGATGCAGTCTGAAGGGAATATTTAAATTCATTGGGAGGATGGAGGGTTAAGATGGGTGACATAGAATCAGCTGTCGTTTATACAGGACAAAGAGGCAGGAATGTCTTCTTCTTCGGTAATCACGTGATAACGAGTATGATTATTGACTTAAGAAATACTGTGTGCGGTTTCCTCTAGGTAGATGCCTGTTGAGGGATATCATTTCTCGTGGGTATGTCGATGCACAGCAACAGACATGCAATCCTTGACAGAGGGTGAGTCCAGTTCCAGTTGCAAGGGAACCTTGACAATTAGGGTTCTCCCTACTGCAGCACCCTTCATCCATGATCTCTGCTGTTGATACCATATGAGTATCATCTGCCGATGCGCCATTGAGGACTTGTTTTAATTACACTTTGTCTGGCTCCTCCCCTCCGACATTACCATCATGGGTGATCCTGCCAGGAACTTAAGACTGCCAATGGTATTGGTCTCGGGATCACCGGAATGTTCAAATCTCTCCACCACCTATCCAAAGTGGCAATCCAAGGAAAGGGGCAGGAATATAATAAGCAGCCAGTCCAACAACACTTGTTTTACAATCCACTGAAATTGAAAGTTCTGGGTGTCTGTTTCTACTTTGTCCCTTTTTTTTACATTTTAAATACCTTCTAATCTCTTCTATTCCAACAGTAGGCATTTCATTTTTAAAGTCATTCTTCATATTTGTATTTTCTCATCCTAGCGATTTGTTCTTTATCAGCAAACACATTTTTAAAATCTTTATTAGTGTCGTTACTGTGAAAATCCCCTAGTCACCACACTACAGTGCCTGTTTGGGTACACTGAGGGAGAATTCAAAATGTCCAATTCACCTAACAGCATGGGCGCGATTCTCCCAAACAGGGAGAAATCGTAAGGCTGGCGTCAAAAGCGGGCGGGTTTGACGCCAGCCCCCCCCCCCCCCCCCCCCCCCCGACCAGGAACCGATTCTGGTCCCCGGTCGGGGCTAGCATGCCGCGGCCGTGAACTCCGGCATCGCGGGCTTAACGAATTTCATTAAGCCCGCTTGCCAGAGTTTGCGACGGCTGACGCGTCATATGACGTCAGCCGCGCATGCACGGATGACGTCATCACGCATTTGCGCGAAACCCGCGCATGCGCGGGCCGGGATACCCCTCAGCCGCCCCGCGAATGGATACAGCGGGGCGGCGGAAGGACAAAGAGTGTGCGGGAATCGGACCCGCTGCACGCGATCGGTGGGCACCGATCGCGGGCCCATGGCACCCTTGGCACGGCCGTGGTACTGCCGTGCCAATCGGTGCCATGGTTGCCAAGATCGGAACTTTACGGCCGTTTTTACGAACAGCCAGACCAGGTGTGTTTGCCGTTTGTAAAAACGGCTGTAAAGGGCTTGGACTTCGGCCCATCGGCCAGCTGAGAATCGCTGCTCGCCGTAAAAAAACGGCGGCAGTGATTCGTGTCGGGAGTCGGGCGTGGGGGGATGGGAGAATAGCGGGAGGGCGTCAGACTAGCGTGGCCGTAAAAATTTACGACCCCCGCTATTCTCCGCACCGTCGTGAGTGCGGAGAATTGCGCCCCATGTCTTTCGGCACTTGTGGGAGGAAACCAGAGCTCCTGGAGGAAATGCATGCAGACATGTGGAGAACATGCAGACTCCGCACAGACAGTGATCCAAGCAGGAATCGAACCTGCGTTCCTGGTGCTGTAAAGCAACAGTGCTAAGCACTGTGCTACCATGCCGCTCCAATTTATCAGCAAACACGATTTGCCTACTTGAGGTTCCATAATAGCAATGAGGTAAAGCACAATTACGTTATGATGCCGTGCTTTGAGGTTTGTGTGGTACTACACTGCGTTCATCATGCTACATATTCAGTCACATTGAGTTTATTTTTCTTTAAAATTAAGACATTCTACAAGAGGTGGTTTGAGAAGTGGACTGGTTTCAATGCATATGTGACAAAGCAAACTTTAATCACCCTGGTACAAAATATACAAATGCTTAGAATGTGCAATAAATCAAAGTCATTGGTTTTCTGCACATGCACAGACCAGTGTGAATGTGCAGACAGGTATCAGTGGCCATCTTGCATGGCCATGTTGCATTGGCAGGAGACTCAGTGTGAGGTAAATGACAAGTTAAACTATTTTAGTAGCGCCAATTGGGGGATAAATGTTGTGTTGGACATTAGGAAAACTTTCTTACTAATTTCCTAATTCAAATAGTGCCAAATGAGCTTAGAACCAACAGCAATCTAGCGTTGAGGCCAGAGGGCTACCACTCAAGTAAAGCTAATAAATAGAGCTGTAGTCTGCAGAGATGGAGGAGGAGAAATGTCCGTGGTTGTGAAGGAGGAGGATGTTTTTTACATACCTTATTTTTCTGTCTCCTATCTTATCCATGTTCTGCTTCCTCTTTCTAATTCTTTATTTCTGTTTCTTCACTTTGTAACTTATGTCCTACATTATGATCACCTTTATATTCTTTAAAGTCAGGTAATTTGTAATCTTGTCATTCTATGGCTGCCATTAGCACTTTCTGTTATTATAACTCGTAATATTTTATCAGTTAGACCCATGATTGAGTTGTTACTTCTTAAATTGTCTTTCAATGCAACCAATGTCAATCAACATTTTTATATGTTTATCAAGAGTTTGCCGACTTATGTAAGAGCTTGGCACTACACAGGGTGATACCCTCTCCTGTCTGCATCATGTGCCCTATTAAATGTGATCCTGACATTGGTTTATGACCATCAATAGTTCATTACTGAAAGTCATTCAGCCTCGCACATCAGTGGCAGATAACAAGTTGGGATCCGCCTAGGCAGAACGTGTTAATAGTTGATCCTTTATGTCTAGCAAATGAATGACATTTTTTGTGGTTTCATCTGCCCTATTTGATCAATTTTACTGACTGAGTTTAGCTCAGTCTGCTGAGCAACACTGTAGAAGTGCCTGTGATACCAAAACTCTGACTGGTTGCCTTCGAAGACAAGAATGCACCAGGGAAATGTGATTCTCCAAGCTGCTTCAACATTCTCCTGATTAAGCATCGAAGCAAGCCACAGATGACAACAAGCTTCACCTAAAATTGCAGACTGTCTAAGTACTCAGCTTATTGGATCTCCCTGTTAATTAATAATGCATATGTGCGTATTCTATATTCTGGAACTGGGTATAATGTATCGGGGGGGGGGGGGGGGGGGGGAGGAGGTAGGGATATGAATTTAGGGTGGTCACTTTTAACGCAGCTTCCTTCTGTGCAGCATTTGTGCCCATTTTTATTCCCAGAATAGCCAGGGATCTCTGAAGGAAAATAACACAACAGTGTGGTCAGCACAGCTTTTGTTTTCTCTATGACAAAGGACATGACACTCATTCTATCCACAGCACATAGAGGAGGTCACTAGAATTCCAACGTTAGGTCATTCTGATGCTAAAACTGATACCCAATGAAACTCAGCTAATGTAATACGCTAAACAGGCCATCTTCAATTCATACTATAGTACTCATGTACTTATGCAACAAGTCTGGATTTGAGAGAAAAAGTCACTGTCTACTTAGTTTGAGCAGCAGATCCTTTTGCTGTTGCTCTGCTGGTCACTGGTGAGGAGATATAACAAACCAGAGTCACAGACCAAATCACAGAAACATTAGAGGCGACACACTCTGACCAGACATAACAAACTTGTATCAAGATAAAGTTTGAAAAACATTAGGAACATTGACTCTGAAATATATTTTTATTAATCAGATTTGAAGAAAAACAGTGGATTAGTCATTGAAACAGTGAATCATATGGAATTTTCAATGGGATCAAATCTTGCAATTTATTTTAAATTGTAGGTGGTTGGTGTGTTAATTAAAATAAAGTGCTGGATCTTTCTAATGAATTACGAGAAATGTACAATTGTGCAATATAGTTTATAGGGGATCTTATAGAAACATTTAAAATTATGAAGGGAATAGATAGGATAGATGCGGGCAGGTTGTTTCCACTGGCGGGTGAAAGCAGAACTAGGGGACATAGCCTCAAAATAAGGGGAAGTAGATTTAGGACTGAGTTTAGGAGGAACTTCTTCACCCAAAGGGTTGTGAATCTATGGAATTCCTTGCCCAGTGAAGCAGTTGAGGCTCCTTCATTACGTGTTTTTAAGGTAAAGATAGATAGTTTTTTGAAGAATAAAGGGATTAAGGGTTATGGTGTTCGGGCCGGAAAGTGGAGCTGAGTCCACAAAAGATCAGCCATGATCTAATTGAATGGCAGAGCAGGCTCGAGGGGCCAGATGGCCTACTCCTGCTCCTAGTTCTTATGTTCTTATGTTCTTGGAATTAATGCGTTTCCTATTGTTGTTAACCTCAAGTGTGTTACTATACTGTGTAATTCAAGTCATCACAAACTATAAATTAACATTTTGTAATTAAATATAAGAAATACTATTCCTTGGCTTGGTAAATGTTTCTATCTATATTTTAAGTGTGGTTTAAAGTTGATCCCGTTGCATCAGGGTGAAATGTCCCTTGCACAGTACTCATCTAGTGAATAACCTTTGGGGCAGCATGGTAGCATAAGTGAATAGCACTGTGGCTTCACAGTGCCAGGTTCGATTCCCCGCTGGGTCACTGTCTGTGCAGAGTCTGCACATTCTCCCCATGTGTGTGTGGGTTTCCTCTGGGTGCTCCGGTTTCCTCCCACAGTCCAAAGACGTGCAGGTTAGGTGGATTGGCCATGATAAATTGCCCTTAGTGACAAAAAAAAGGTTAGGGGGGGTTATTGGGTTGCGGGGTTAGGGTGGAAGTGAGGGCTTAAGTGGGTCGGTGCAGACTCGATGGGCCGAATGGCCTCCTTCTGCACTGTATGTTCTATATTCTATGTTTAGTTCCAGTCCCCTCCTGTCATTCATGGTTTCTTGAATATACAACTGCCAAATCACTGTACCTCCCATTCTAAGAGATTCCAGAAGGTATTCCAAAAAGCAAAGCATTGTATTATAACTACTTAACAGGGGACAAGTGTATTTCTCTGCCTCCGACAATTGGTCAGCAGCTTCACCTGCACTGCCCCACTGGTCATTCACTCTACTACCTGGGCCTATTCTCGAGGAGACAGCCATCTTGGGTGATAAAGAGGCCCATAGATCCAGAAAGCGGCCCACGCGTTTCGAGCACTGACTCCACGGTGCAAGGAGGTAGGAAGGCTGCAAACTATCTGCCTGTAATTCCCAGCTCCTGCCTCGTCTCTCGTTTATTTCGAGGCCGAAATAAACAGTAACTGACCATGGCACGTGGCACTCTTACCGTCCGTAATTGTCACTAGGATCCTGATGTTCCTTAACGTGCTCGTGTTTGGCAAATGGTTGTGCCTTTTTATAATCATTGTCCCCAGATGTAGTTTTCTGGGGAGGGGAGACCCCTCGGACTCACTGCTCATCGGCTACATGGAATCAACTTTTCGGTGCGGACCGCACACATTGATATTAAACTGAATTTCAGCAAGATCTTCTGGTGCTAATTTGCAGTTTCCTCTATAGATTCGATCCAATTACCCCCCCCCCCCCCCCCCTCGCCCCCCTGTATTTTGCATTCCAAAAACCTGCATTTAATCCCTTGATTTAATTTGCCCACAAATCAATGGTCTGCTATTAAATAACAAATCATGCTAAAATACAATGACCTTTGGCTGCGAGTCACAGGGCGTGGAAGGTTCTTTGGCAAACAGATGAACCGACAGGTGATATCTGCACTCGTTACATAACATCTGGTTAATGGAATGGAGGGCGCACTAACATAAAACTTCACGTTGCTGTGTGCGTTTTGATTTTAAATGCTTTGTTCGACCCCGTCTTGTCACGTTTTGAAGGCAGCTGGTCGCCAAGTTTAAATTTCGCAAAGTTTACTTCAGAAATCAATGTATTCTCATTTGTACGTTGTCACTCCATCAGCAGCATGGTCCACTACTGTAGGCTTTCTGAACCCTACCTCTCGCCTGGGGTGTGGTGACTGACCCTCAGGTTAAATCACCACCAGTCACCTCTCCCTCCCTCAAAGGGGAAAGCAGCCTGTGGCCATCTGAGACTATGGACGTTATTTACTTTACACTGTGTGAAAACTGCTGAAAGCATGTCTGATGTTTAACTCCCTGATCATTGGATAGCAATTGTAAGTTTGTTCTGCTGAAGTGTCCAACCAGTTTCTTGCGCTGCTCATTCATAGTGACCTCTCACTGATGCAGAGTGCAGGGTGGAAATAGAACAGGGATGACCAGATATAAGGGGAATGGGGGGTTCCACTGTGGGGCGGGCAGTTACCTTGAACGCTTGTGAGCATTTAAGTACTGTAAAACTGTTAAACTCGAGCACTCTCGGGTTCTGATGGATGGACGCCATCGACCTGATCCCTATATTTCAGATTCCCAGCATCCGCGGCATTTTGCTTTTGTTTCCCTTTGTGATGCATGAGATTTTTTTTCCTACAACTGATGCGTCAATTCTTATTTTGACGCTAATAATAAGCAAAAAA
The DNA here is from genome assembly GCF_902713615.1 of Scyliorhinus canicula. Classification (NCBI taxonomy): domain Eukaryota; kingdom Metazoa; phylum Chordata; class Chondrichthyes; order Carcharhiniformes; family Scyliorhinidae; genus Scyliorhinus; species Scyliorhinus canicula. The sequence continues at coordinate 158,253,459 of NC_052153.1, forward strand.
TTACACCGGGAAAAATAACCCGTGGATGTTCTGGGGCGCATGCACTGGGGCAGGGCGCAATTCATCTACGGATTTTAAACCCATTTAGCCATCGATCAAAGCATCCACCTGTGCTGCACGTTAAAATCTCCCTCGGTGTTGGCTTGTAGGTAACTGGAGAGAAATCAAATGAGGGGTACTGCAAGGGCCATTTTTATTAATGGCCATATAAAATTGGACACCAGCTTTCAGAACTTATTTGGTGAAGACAATCCGTGCAAAATCTTCAGAAGGCTGCAGATTGGGACAGAAAGTAACGGTGTAAAGAAAGCGATAGGTACAACTGTACAGAAAGTAGTTGAGGCCAAAACGTTGTGTAATTTCAAGAAGGAATTAGATATTGCTCTTGGGGCTAACGGGGTCAAGGGATGGGGGGGGGGGGGGGGGGGGGGGGGATCAGGATATTGAACTTGATCAGTCATGATCATAATGGATGGAGGAGCAGGCTCGAAGTGCCGAATGGCCTCCTCCTGCTTCTATTTTCTATGATTCTATCTAATGTTCGATGCGTTTGAAAGCAGCCAATGAAAAAACACTTCCAGTTCCTAAATACCACCCTCCCCTCACTCACTAGTGATTTCATGTTGACGGAGTATGTTGGCTGTCTATTCTTTGTAAAAAAAAAACTAATGTCACACGCTTTCCATCATTGGAACCATGACCGAATCCCCCCCCCCCCCCCCCCCCCGTCCCCCGTTATAGAAGACTCAGGAACAAGAATTTATCTCCTGCCATGATGTGGCGAGGTTTTTAAAAATGCCGTCTATTTTTCTGATTTGCACTCTCACTTATTGGCGAGTCAAACGTGAAAAGTTTTTTTGTGTGCAAAAAACTGTAAAGGCGAAACTTTGTTTTTTTTTCCTGCAATGCATTGCATTTGTTTTTATTCAATTCACTTATTGAATTTCCACAGATCGAGTTGCACTTTTTCTTAACGCGTCTGACATCTCTAAATACAAATAACTGTACATGAAATCATAGAGCTTTTCTTATAAATTTCGTTACAGGTTCAATACACATTGTGTATTAAAAACATCTGAAAATAATAACCATCACTTAGTTGCTAAATTGGGCAGTGATGAACGGGGAAAAATACATTCCTACACCTCTGTGCTGTTTTAACTGGATTATTCCCCATTGGACACTGAGTGCGTTGCAAGCCTAGACCACGAATAACCAGCACGCTGACTTTTTTTAAAAACCAGTTATGATTTGCCATGTATCAATTTGTCGTGGTTTGATAATAAACATAACTCTGCGATAGCTTTGCTAGTTCTAACACGTTAAACATCTCCAGTGCCTGTTCAGACTGCAGGTGACAGCTAAGAAGGCACAGAGCATAACGGCGTGCTCTCCGAAAGGGAATGTTAAGCCAAGATCACACACTCCGAAAATGTGAAGAGGATATTGTACATTACATATTCAAAAGGCGGGGTTCTTTTTTTATAATGAATATTTTTTTTAACCCAGCGCGAAAAAAAAATCGATAACAGATCAAACATTTATTAGGAAATCTATGTTCAATAAATAAGCACAGACAGTAAGTTAAAACATATCACAAATTGGCCAATATATAACCGGTATGGTTATTCTACACAAAAAACATCCTATATCACAGCTTTGATCATTTTGTTCACATGAAACTTCCGCCCAATAGTTAATTCTGACCAGTTCATGCAGATGAAGGTTGAGAATTTTGGAGTTTGTGTTTCCAGGGTTCGAAATACTCACGTTCACATCGCATGCTGGTGACTTTCCCCCCTCTGCATGCTGTGCAAGTGGCATTTTTGACTGAAGATTTTTTTTTTATACAGCATTTTAAAAAAAAAGAAAATCACCCAAATCATGAGCTACGACCAAGGAGAAAGAAGCCTTCCAAAGGCTTGAACATAGTGCATTGAGAAAATATTAGGAGTCAACAGGCGTTCTTGCATTCCCCACTCCATGTTGCCGGGGTCACTCTGGTGCAAGATGAGGCGCTTTCAGTCTCTACGTTGCAAACCATTTTGTCCAGCCAATTGTTAATGGTACAGTGGCAACATCGTACGGGCCGATATCCCAGTTCTTTTCGACATTGGCTGCCCAGCCACTTTAGAGATGCAACCGAGGGCCTTGAGTCTAAGTCAGTTGAAATGGTCAGAAAATTAGATGGGTTTTATTGTGTCGAGTGAAGGTGTTCAGGAATATGGAGCAAAAGTGGGCGAATGAAGTTGAGACACCGACCAGCCAGGATCTAATTGAGTGGCGGAACAGGCTAGAGGGGCTGAACGGTCCACTCCTGTTCCCTATGGCTTTAGGTAACCCCGAGGGAAATGGTTAAAAGAGGGTTATCGGCACCGGGAAACTGCACGGAAATGTAAGAGGGTGGCTTTGGGAAGTCTATCTATCCGGGTCATTACATAAGAATTATGTATATTAAGGATACAAGTATGCAGAAATCCAAAGCAAATCAAAAGAAAAAGATGGTCTAAAGTTGGTCAGAGCTCTTTCTTTGTGTGATTTCACGTGTTATTGCAACAGGTCAAGTCCAGTGATCTGGACATGTGATTGAGAGAGGAGCAGCTCAGAGTTCCACACCACAGTCACTGATAGGAGTTCCTGGAGTTGAGTCCTTGTTGGTGTTCGCGTTGTCCCTGGTGTCTCTAGTGTGTTCTTTACATATTAATGTTTTAAAGAGTTTGACCAACCGCCCTCTCCCTCCCACCTCCTACTTGCGTGTGGATACTGAAGGATGCATTTCAAACCCTGAGTCGGCTCCTTGGCTGCTGGAGAGAAGGGGGGAGGGATGCATTAAGTGAAGCTCATAGAGACTGTGTGCTCGAGTGCTTTGCGGCGCAAGGAGGCGATGCTGGTCCCCCGCCACACGTCGCTGTCCGGGGACGTGCAGAGCTGCGGGGAGCCGCTGGTCACGTTGCCAGGGCCGGCCAGAGAGGCGGGCACCATGCCAGGGAAAGTGGGCTGGTAAATGTGGGACTGCAGGCTCCCGCCGTTGGCGCCGGTGAGGCTGTTGGGGAGTCCCATGGAGTTGGGCGGCCCCCCGAGGCTGCACTGGGACAGGGACTGGGCCATGACCTGTTGCCTGCCCAGGGCCGGGGGCAGCTGCAGCTGCGAGACCCCCACGCCCGCCGTGGCCCAGCGGGTGTCGTTGGCGTGGAAAGAGCACAGGCCGTCGCCCATGCCAGCGCCTGGGAACTGGGGCAGACCGGGAGTGGGCAGCAGGGTACCGGGAGCACGGAACACATTGGTGGTCTTCTTCCGCTTCTTCCACTTGGCGCGTCTGTTCTGAAACCAGACCTGAAAAGCAAAGAGGAGGGGGGATTGCGATGAGACAGAATCGAAACAGAGACACACAATGTGCGTGAGCGACATTCCCGCCCTGAAGACAATACCTGCAGAGGGAGTGCCGAGGGAAAGCAAACTGGAATGGATCCACTTTACAGTTTAGGGAATATTCACATAACCTAGCCAGGGACTGAGAGCTCCCAGAAAGTCCTCATGAAGGAGGTAGAATTGTCCATTCAGAAAAATCCAGGCTGGGCTTTATTGGGATGGGGAGGGAGTAAAGGGGCCTGAGTGACCCCAACCCTTCACTTTCCTCTATGCACAGGGGCACCGATGAAGCCAAATTATCAAATGACATGAGGGCTGTCTCCAGCGGAAAAGTGAAGCTTCAAATCTTATTAACTGGGCACGGGGTGGGGGGGGGGAGGTTACCTGCCGCCAAAACAATTCAGCTGGTCTGGTGAGAAAGAGGTTATAGGAAGCACTGGATCTAGTCCGGCTGGGGAAATAAGAATTATAATTAAAAGAAATGTTTTAAAGACACAATTAGGTAGTCAGACACATGAAGTAGGGCAAATTAATTCCACCACGTTCAACAAAAAGCGTTTTTCTGGAGCCGGGGAAGTAATCACATCCGCTTCTCGTGGAAGGGTTGAGGAGTTTATTGAAGAACAAGAAGAGTCCTTCATCATCTATTATGAGCACTTTTAGAACTTTCACCAAGTTGCCTTGTAATTAATTGATATTCCGTTAGTGCATATAGTGCTCCACTTCAGCACAAATAGATATACAATTAACAGAGGATGAAATAAATGAATATTTTTTTAAAGCATTTCGCAATAGAAGGCTGAAATTCTGATTTGCAATTCCTATCGGGAAAGAGACACGAGACAGGAGAGTTTAACCGCTGCAAGAATTCGACTGTGTGGGAAGGGTTTGGAGTATAAAATGTCTTTAAGAAAGGCGAAACTTAACTTTCCAACATGGAGGGCGACATTCAACTCCGAGAAATGCACTCAACATTGAAAATTATTGCAACGAATGTACGAAATTGAAGTGGAGCAAACGGCGTGGAGCAAACAACAGATTTTTTTTGAAAGAGAAAAGGGGTATCTTAAATCATCGCATTTAAACCGTTAGAAAATCCTGGGCATTCAATGAGGCAGAACACAGCTTCGGGGATTGAAATACGATCAAGCTATATCTTGATTTAGAAAAGAGGAATTATTTCATTTAATAAGGAATGCAAGATGGGCAAGAAAATGAACCGTACAAATGATGCAAGATTAATTCATGCTAATTTTGCAGCAGCTACGAAATAATTTAGCACCAAGAATCCAATCGACAGTGCGGTTATTTATCACAATAACGCAAATAGTATCGAGAGAAGGGTCGACATGTTTTAGCCAATACCAAGTCTTACAGTGGGCGAAAATTAACAGTGAAATCATGGATAAATCAAATCATATTAAAGTCTGAGAAATAGATAGGTATTTATACCACAATAAAATCGTTATCGGTAAGAAGGATAGTTTGTGCAAAGAATTGATCGACACCAACCACAACACAGACATTCTAGCCGCCAATATTACAATCTGGCTGTCTGGCCTTTCATTTTTTTAAAGTAAAAGTTCCACATCTTTTCTTGTATTTTAACCCACAAGTATAAAAGCCAATACATGACACACTGTTTTAACAGATGTGAAGCGGCGTTCTTTCTTTTTTTTTTAAATACCGTGTCTCGAGTGTTAAATTTTCCAGGAAACTGTTGGGTTTATGAAGATTTCATTGTAATATTTGCGATGATTAATGCGGAGATTTTGTGTGAAATCTAAAGCTCTCATCTGCTCAGAGCACAGATTCATTCTGGCCAGCCAGCCGTGAAATCCCAGCGAAATTCATTACACTTTAATAGTGTTAGAGAAAATGCAATTTCTCATTCCATTAGAAAACTAGAAAATACTTTCAACTTGTCGCCTATTAAGACGTGGCAGGTGACGGGGCATTGCATTTCTACAATAGCGAAAGGCAGGTTATAGTGAGAATTAAAGCACATAATTAGGGCGAAAAGATGGGATATCAAGGATCACTGTGCAGCGGTTATTTCACTGATCTGGGTTTTATGTAAATAAAGTATTGGAAGCTAATTAATACATGCTGGAGACTAATGATTATGCTGATTATATTGCATAATTTGCATTATTTTCGCATTGCCATTTCAGACGACAGATGATTCAGAAAGGGGCTGCCAATAGTTGTTCCTGTGAAATATTTTAAATAAATAAATGTTGGTATTCGTGAGTCAGGAGTGTAAGCTTATGGATAAACAGCCTTTTCCTTTCTCGTGAATTAGAAACAGTGCGGGGTTAAGCACAATGTATGTGTGTGTGTGGGGTGGGGGGGGGGGGGGGGGGAGGGGGGGTGTTTGCATCGCGCTATTGTTCAGCGATTAATGTGTTGTCTGTGGAAATTGAATAAACTTTAGATAATGTTTCCTTTGTGGGAAATGACAGGAACGCACTTCATGACAAACGTTAAGAAAAAAACACAACACGTTAAACTAAACCAAGGGAGGTGACAGTTTAAAGAAGGGTTTAGCTGGCACACCATATGCAGGACCGCCGCATAAAATTCACATCCACCAACACAAATAAAGAACTGTCTCGCGTTAGGGAAAATTGACCTTGGCGCTAATTTACAATGGAAATATGTTGACATAGTTTTCAACAGAAATTTAACATTGACGACGTGTCCAGGTTTTCTGTAAAAAAAATCCGTCTAAATATGAAAGCGCATGTTTTCGTCTACAAATGAATGCACATGATCACAATCGATGCAAAAGCCTGCCTAAACTCGGGATTTAGATGTGCTAATCTCGCTGTACATAGTTGTCTAAACATATTGTGATCACTCTCTGGCGCCCGTCCACTTGCTGTTTAAACTTCAGTATGAGTTCACGGCTAATATTCTAATTTGACATCCCATGCACAAGCTATTGGGAATTAATTTCAAGCTGAAAACTGAAGGGTAACACGAGCAAATCTTCGTCATCCTGACTTTGTTTGCGACGTACGGGGGGGGGGGGGGTTGAACAAATTGTACTCTGTTTATTATGTCCAGGGCCCCCATAATTTGTTACTGGGAACTTTTCGCTTTGGAGGTTTGAGCCGCTTTACATCAGGTGTATTAGAAAGGCTGCAATTTTTTTTACACCGATTTAGACGTGAATTCTCAGCACCAAATATTGAAGACCCAATGCCGAAAATGGCCCATGGATGCACAGAGCCAGTACATTCGACCAATTTATATTTAGGTTAAACTGATATCAAATTTGCATATTCCTGTTTAATATTATTTGTTATATTTAACTTTATTAAAATCCTACATTTTGGAATTGAGTTGAAACAAGATCCTGAGATGATCCATTTCAATGTGGACCAAAGTGTTTGACTGCACTTGAATCCGTTCCCTTTCTTTTATTCGAAATATTGATCATTTTTAATGATTTCTGACTGTTGTTTAGATTGTGGCCCTTCTCTCCGGGCTTGTAAAGATTGGGGATTAAAAAGTGGGGATTCTGCTAGGATTTTGCATGCAGTCTTCTCGTTGAAAGGGAGGCTCCATAACTTTCAAGACACATTTATTTCCCAGTGTATTTATGGTGCACCCGTGCTTTTTTAAAGCAGCCTTCTCGGGGCAAGCACACAAAATGTTACCCTTTACGCTTTCCATTATCTGCTTTATCATCAGGTTATAATTACTATCGTTTTGAATCATTGACCAGCAGTTGTGATGGCCAATGTCAGCAGTAATTACACATAGCCGCTCCGGGTGATTTACTGGCCAAACCTTTCAGCAAAATCCGGACATCTCATACCGGTTTTCAAACCACACAGGTTGCTCCTGCAGTCACCGTTCACACGGGTCGGTACGGGAGATTAGCCTCATTGGTTTCCGTTAGCTAAGAAAGCGCAGGATACCTGTGGACATTAGTAATTCTTAACAACATCCCCATAGGTAGGAATGCATGTTGAGGAGCTCCTTCAACTTATGAAAATACTGAGTTCTGATCTGGAACCCCGTGCTTTATGTAGTGAAGCTACCTGCCTCCGGTTTAATCATAAATTTGCATTAGCTACATAATTAGCGTTCATCCTCATTCTAAAATGTCTCTTCACAAGTGTTACGTTTTGTGACCTCGGATTTCAACTTTGTGCGATGTGTCACTTTGGTTTCAATTAGATTTCCACATTGACATCAATCTTTACCTCCCAACTTTTAACATTTCGTGCCATTTGCGATTCGTCATCGAAGACTGAATATTTAAATTCCTCCCCTGACAATGCTTCTGCAAAGGAAATGTATCATGACCACTACAAAAAAGGCGAGAAACTGCAGGATGAAGTTTAGAAAAGTAAGTGCGTCCCAATTGTTAATCCATTCATTCAAGGTTTATCATGGTCTAAAAAGAGTTTTCTCTTTTTTTAATGTATATTTTTGTTGTAGTAACAATCACATACTCATGTGACACCACAACATGTACACATACACTGGAGTATAGTAACCCAATTCCTTTCTATTTCAGATTTTAAAAGACGCCGTCCCCAGTTAGAATATGTGGAAACTGACTAAAACATTGCCCCAGATCTGTTGCTGTGTTTTGTTTGTTCAGCAACTGGGTACCTTCCAACTTCTATTTATTTTCTGGAACCAATCTTCATACTGCCTTGATGACGGGTTGTTAATTAGCCGAAACCTTGTCAAATTCTGCTGTCATTTCTTCTGTCCTATGTTCCCCGAAATTGCATGAAAACTTGTCATTTCACCCGTGTTATCGAAACGCTTTACATTTCAGCAGTCGCTGCCTTTATGTCTCTTCACCTTTTCGACTTTTACTCTCTAACAGAAAGTCTGCAAGCTCCTGGCCCCGAAGCAAAATTAAAGAAAATGTGACAAACGAGGAGATTAATTTGTTCGCGCGCGCGATGGCAGTCACGGAATAAAAGTTACAAACGGTACATTTACGCACGAGAAAATAAAATCCCAATGCAGTTAAATAGTGGAGTTTAAAATATTCCGTTATTCCCCGACTGCTTACAGGATATGTTGCCCTCAAACGCACAGGGTCACAGTTTCCAAGTGAGTGAAGATTGCTTCCACCTATTCAACCTCGTTTAAGAAAACCTGGAGGGTTTTCAAACTTCCTACATAATTTTCGTTCACCTTTTGGAAATGGGGTTGTACCCCCACCCCTCCCACACCCCTGTGCCTGCCCCCCCCCCCCCCCCCCCGCCTCCACCCCACCTGGATTGCTGGTGGGAGATGTGGTTGGCATTTCCATACCTGCACTCTGGACTCGGTGAGGCCGATGCGCAGAGCCAGTTCCTCTCTCATGAAGATGTCTGGATAGTGGGTCTTGGCGAAGCTCCTTTCCAGTTCGTTGAGCTGAGCCGGGGTGAAGCGGGTCCGGTGCCTCTTCTGTTTCTGCTGCTGCTGCTGCTGCTGTTGCTGTTGTTGCTTGTCCGAGTCCTTGCCGCTGCCCGAGCCTCCTCCTCCACCTCCTCCTCCTCCCGGGTTCGATCCGGCCGAGGTGATGCTGTCCCCCGGAAGGAGGGTCGCACCTTCCACCGTGTCCGAGCCCGGAGGGCAATCGCCTGGGTGACCCGAATCGGAGCCCCCGGGCCCCATCCGGCACTTCACCGCCTCCCGGTGCCCCAGCAATTCAGCCGCCGCATCTTTCATTCCTGGGTAAAAGAGAGAGAAAAAACACACAAAATAAATACAAACAAGTTCCTAATACCCCAGAAGAAGAAAAAAAGAAACAGAAAAAAAAACTTTCCACCAGTTGTTAAAATCAGTGATAGATTTTCCGAACTCAAATAACAAGCACAATTCCATTAGATTGATTCTAAATCAAATTATTGCAGTAATTTGAAACTAAAATAATTACTTTTAGATAGAATTAACTAATTTTGCTGCATTACAGTGGAGTAACGAGCAGCCTGGAAGTGGGATTGCCATCCAGCAGCCCCCGGTGATTCGTTCCCAGACACAGGGATATATTTGGGGGTTTGGAGCGGTGTTTTGCGCAAACACTCACCCAGGCGAGCGTCCAGGAGGTCGGCGTGGGAGAGCATGGCGCAGCGCTCCAGGGTGAAATCGCCCCGAAAAACCGGAGAGGTTTTTTAAAAAATACAAAAAAAAAACTACAAATGTCTGTTTGTTGTAAAAGGGGGTCTCTTGCATTATAATCTCCTTTAGAGGGACGGGGTGGTGCTTAACACTTGAATGAGCCCATGAGCAACTCCAAATCAGGGCCAATCAAAACTCGCCGCTGTAAATGTCAACGCAAAGTGAGACTCCATTACGCATGCCTCAAGGCAGCTCTCCCCAACCACTCACAAGCCACTCAGAACATTTACAATTCTATTTCTGCTTTCCAAATCTGATTTATTAGCTTTCAACGTCAAATATTATGCCTTTAAATGACCTGTTCTAATTTGGATAATAGATACAAACCAAACATAATAAAGCCAATATTACAGGAATTATATTTATCTGACTATACCTTATCTGCTCACTTCCCTTTCCAATGCCTTAATGTGATCTATTATGATTCTGAGTTTAAATATTGATGTTACCGCAATTTTCTAACAGATCGGACCTCTACACTTATTGAATGGCTGGAATACCCCCCCCCCCCCCCCCCCCTCCCTCGCCCACAGTTGAAACTTATACATTTTCTAATCATAAAACTCCGGGTGGAGGAATTCAACTCTTTTTCAAAGTCGATTCGTAACCAAAAATAAGGTTTTTTTGTTTTAATTGTTTCCGTTTTGTAGCATTTTGTCCTTTTTCTGAGCGCACTAACGCAATTATTTCCCACCGTGGAAAGATTTGGGGTCGTCGCGGGCATGTTTGCAATCCAACACTACTTCACCAATGTTGTACCCGAGGAATATCTCTGAAAAGTTATGCACGGGGAACAGAATCGAGTCCCCTTGTGTTTGGGGAGGGGGTGGGTGGGCAGGGCGATTATCAATAATATGGATTTGAACAACTTTGTCACTGCTTCAACAGTTTCCAGAACTGTAAAAACAGGTGAAGCCATCCGTCTCTAATCTTGTGATTTCCAAAATCAGTCAACAACAAAGTTTCTGTTAGTAATATATTTCAAACCAGACTAATTTTCAAGATCATTAGGCATTTATCTAATTAGTGCCAAATCTATAAGCTTTTATTACGATTATTAAAATAAAATCAGTATAAATGTGTACTAATTTGCCACTGGTTTAGACTTGGCTGTCAATTGAAAGACTGTTGTTGTGAATGATATCAGTGGAAATCGAGAGCAGGTTACAGTGCTGATGTAATGGGTGTAGGAACCAGTCCATTCAAATAACGTTTGTACTGGAGAGCTTGTATCTCCTAAAACATTTAGCTTAACACAAGAAAACAATGCTTAAGAAGGGTAATAAGGTAGAATTGAGACTGATGTACTTCATTGATACAATTCATCTCGACTGTGATTGATTTTTTAAAACAAAATTGATGCAATTAAGAGAATTTATTAAGTGGTAATAAAAGTACAAAACTGGTGTTATATAAAGTCTGTTAAAATCAGGTACAATAGGCTAATTGTGCAGCAATTTAATGACTCTCACCAAACATTAGGACAGCCTAAAAGCAGATGCAAGAGTGAGCTTTTAAAACGCTCTGTATAGTGAGGAGCAGACAAAGGAGGCGGCGAGGCGGCGATTGTGCATTTTTGTTCTTTTCTTCTGGAACTTGGCTAGATTTATTCAATTCTGCTTTTAGACACGTCAGCCCTCAGAATGAATGTGAGTGTCGATCGCATCCACTGCGGAGCGTTTGCATCCTGATCTCGGGCAGACATCCCCCAGGCTCCAGCCTCCAGCTTGCTACCTGCTCCTTTCAGCCCATTTGGGGTGGACTCTGAACTCTTCGTGTGCATGTATGTACGTCAATAATATTAGAAAACCAAGGTGAACTGGGACCTGGGAAAAGAAGAGCAATCTACTGTTAGAGAGACAGAGAGAAATAACAGCAGCTTCACCAGAAGCTCCAAATGCAAAAAAGAAAGCATGGAGTCAGTTCTGCAAAAGGCTGCTGCGTCCTCATTGAAGAGAAAGACTCGGGTGTTGAGCAGATCCTGGTTAAAAGTATTCTTATCGTTGCATTGTTTAAAAAAACGTCCATGATGGGCTAGAATGTTAGAAATGTGGGTTTTGCTTTAATTCTGTAATAGCGTCTTGACGATTACCTGTGTATTTACTTTCCTATCCGCCTTTCTGTTCAAATTGAGATGATACATGGTTATTAAAATGTATCGACTTTGCGCTACAGTTAAGTATATTTTGTATTATAGAGAGATCATTGGTTTTATTATTCGCTGTTTACTGCCGACTGGTAATGGCAGCCGAGTGATTGATAGATAAGCTGCTGCATTTATGACTTCTTACACTGCTGTGCTCTCTCATGTCGGCACAGAGGGATACTTGTGCAGGTTTGTACACTTCCGACCTGGTCCAAGGAGAAAGGGGTTGGGAAGCCGAGGCGGAGGGGGAAATGGGGGTGGGGGGTGGGGGGGAGAACAACTGTTGGGAAACTTTGATCACGATGTGACGAATGGAGAGAGCAAAGTGTAGGGATAAGAAAATAGCATAATTAACATTTGCTGGGAGATTAAGTTTAAATGAAGACAAACTATCCTTATTTAAAAATGCCTCCGGGTATAGAGGACGGATAAAAAGTCCCGACTAAAGAAATAATGGGGTTCTCGCTCACTCTCATTCCACTTTCTGCTGGATTTCTGTTTCAATCTGAGCCCACGGCAAAGTGAGCAGAAATACATTTGCAAACTGTCACACCCGCAGCCGCAGTCAAAATAAGCACAGGGGCAGCGATTGTCTGCGAAAAATACATTCCACAAGCAAATGGTTTTGGGGCAGGTGTTGAGGCGGGGAGAAAGACAACCAAACTTACCGAGTGGGTGCACTGGAGCGGAGATCCGTCCACTGTAGAATTGACAGCGTTCGGGAGGCCTGGAAGCTTCTTCTGAAGCAACATTTTTAGCCAGGCGCCGGAGCAAAGTCAAAGTGTGTTTTGTTTTTGGTCTCGGAATCGAGTCCAGAGAAGAGCCGGACAAAACAGAGGGTTATTTATGGAAGCGATCGGTACCATTTTAAATAGCTTTCAGATTGTTGCTCACCCCGAAGGCAGCGGCGAAAGAGCTGCCTGGAAACATATTGGTTGCCCGTAATGTAATTTATTTATTGAGTTTGTTTCTTGTGGAACGCAAAGATTCAATTGTATACAAACACAACCCGGTTAGAAGGCAAACTGGAGATAGGAGAGTAGCGCAGAACACTGTCTCTCGAAGTTGTTTTTAACGTTAAGGTGTGGAAACTGGGCGTTTGGGATTTTTATTTTTCTGATTTCTGTAATATTTCCATTTACTGGCGTCGCTGTCGGCTGACGAGAAACTGGCTTTGTTTATTTTTATTTAAAAGAACAAATGCCGCTACAACTGGGTTATTTTTTTTTAGCGACCACTCCTGAAATCTAAAAGTCTGAAAATTCCAACCAACTCAATTTGGAAAAGCGTAAAGTCTGCAGAGCGATACAAGACAAAATTAATTGTAAATATTATACCTTTCAGTAAAACGTAAAGTAGGCAGCAAAACCCTCCAAATACTGGCCATGCACACGTTGGAAACAATTGATTTATGTTAAATATCATTGGCCATATGAAATTGGAAGAAAAAAAAAGTCTTGGGAATGAAAGGACTTGAGTCCAAATATGTTGACCGTGGTATAACCGTGTGCTGTGTATAATTCCTGACTGAATGAACGCATTAGCTGTCTTACTGATAAATGGCCCCACAAAAATTCACACTAATAAACGGATTATAAACCGTTGTAAGAGTTCCAGAATTCGCCCATGCATTCAGTCAGATATTCAGCTATTTCTTCATCTGCTTTGCCATTCGCCTGGTTTGATTCCGTGTTTGTTGTTGTTTCTTAAAAAAAAACAATGCTTATCCCGACCCCTGGCGTTTGTAATGAAGAGTCCACTACAATAATTAACGATCGCACATTTTCTTATTTTCTTGCCTGATGAGAAGAATCAATTTTAATTCGTCGGCAAATTAGAGCAATGCTTTTCTGTGTCATTCAGTTACATAAAACAAGCCAGTGATTGGGGGCTTTTATTTATTTTATGCAAAAAAAAACATGAGAGTAAACACCCACACAGAAATCCATCAGGATTTAAAAAACATACTTTTTCAAATTATATATATATATTTTAAACTTTAATTAGGCAAAACCTCAAGGAAGCGCCGACAGCGCCCTTTCTCTCTCCATTTGGATTTTAACAAGATACCGATAATAAGAACACATCAATCTTTTCCCCCAAATAAATAAAAATAGACAAACAAACAAATTCGCCTCGAACAAGTTAATGCGGTGTATCTGAGTGGAAAGTAGATATTTTCACGCACTCTGGAGATGAGGAGAGACTTTTAATAAATATCACAAGAAAACAAATGTAATTCCAGCAATTCTCAGCTCGGTTAGTTAGTATTCTCACACCGTGCGCAGCACTGCTTTTTAAAACCCAGTTAGTTCCAGAATATGACTGTCATTCAATCAGGGACCTTTCGATCCGCGTTCGTTTATTATTTGGCTATTCCAGAGGTAATATGGCTTATTTTACAAGGATGATTTTTGTTGACTTTTTTTTCCAACCGAGCTAATTCGGGCGTCTATATTCACTCAATTAGAGAATTCTGAAGAGAAAATCGATCTTCCATCTACAGAAATGCCAGGTTAACAAATTAGATTCTTGTTTCGTGCAGGTGATTTTGTGAGAGCGCAGACAGTTCATGAATTAGAAGTAATAAGTTGTTTGTGTGGATGTTTCTCTCTCTCTCTCTCTCTCTCTGTGTCGAGGCCAGGAGAATGGGGCTGGAAGGCAGGTTGCTTTGCCAGATCAGACACTCGCAAACCTCCGCCTCGCCCCGCATGCAGCCCATCGCTAAATCTTCGCAGCAGCCTTCAATTAAGGGGCGCTCTGCCCCTGAACGCGTGCTCTATTAAATCGTGATTCAGCCAAAAGAAATATAATTATGGCTCCAAATAAAATAATCAGCATTGAAGAGCGATTTCGTTAATGAGATGGAGCGGCTGCGTGTCACGGAGTACGGGGGTCTCATTAAACGCTGGTAATGAGCCTGGGTCTGTGGATGAGGCAGAACAGGAGGGGAGGATGAGAGAGGGGGGGGGGGGGGGGGATCTGTTTTGTTTTGTAAAATGAAAATCCAACGTTTAAGTGAGGGAGTCGGGCAAAGGCGAAACAAAATACATCCCGCTTTCAGAAACGTTGGCACTCGATGTGATGTGACAGGCTTTATACTGAAGGGGTTTCAAGCTCAAATTTCTCATGCCCGGAAATTCAGCCGCTGGAACTTGGTGTCAGTGCTAGGCTGTGCGCGCATACGGGGTCTTGGGTGAAACTCAGGCTACAACCAACCTGTACAATCTCTGGCACTCCTTAAATTGAATCTTGCTGCTCTGAACATCTTGCCTTTAGGGTTGGCTCCGGTGTTGATTTGTAGGGACTGAGTTAATTTGCTTGCTTTTGTCCAAACCGACCCTACCGCCTCCTGACTCTGGCCCAAGAATTTGGTTCTATTTGTGTCCGCGTTTTGGACGCAGTTTGATTTTGCAGGGCCAAATGTCTCATTGGTCAGAATTCTCAGGTCACCAAAGGCAGCTGCCAAAGTCTGTTTCCAAGCCTCCAATAAACTGTGCACGCCATTGAGAAACACCAAATATTACCAACCTCATCAACTTGCACCGATACAGGAAAATGCCCCAAAGTCCTTCGCCGGTGCATTGTCAAACTCAACCGGACACATATTAGGACAAACCAAAAAGCTAGTTCAAAGAGTAGATTTTAAGAGCAAATTAATGGATAGAGAGATGGTTAGGTTCAAATGGTAGTTAGAGGGGCGGAGACGTTTCAAGGGTAGAGAACTGTAGGAGTTTAAAGAGACATGGAGAGATTTAAAGGATAGCTAAATAAGAGGTTTAAAGGATAAATAGAGGGATGGAAGAGTTTAAGTATAGAGAGGTTTAAAGGAGAGAGGTGGACAAATTTAAAAGGCAGAGAGAAATGAAGTGAAGGTAGATAGAGAGGTGGAGGGGTTGAATGGACAGATAGCGACGTGGAGAGGTTTAAAGGATAGAGAAGCGGAGAACGTTAAAGGACACAGAGGTGGAGGAGTAGAACGGATAGAAAAGTGGAGTAGTTTATAGGATAGATAGAGGTGAAGAGGTTTAAAGGGTAGAGTGGTGGAGGTCTAAAGGGATAGAGAAAAATGGTAGGGTTGAACGGATATATAGAGGTGGTGTGATTTAAAGGATTGAGAGAGAGGTTGGGGGGGGGGGGGGGGGGGGGTTTAAAAGGTAGAGATGTGGAAATGTTAAAAGGTCAGATAGAGAGGTGGAGTAATTTAAAGGATATATAGAGAGGTAGACAGTGTTAAAGGATAGATAGGCAGGTGAAGAAGTTTGAAGGATAAGGCGGTGGAGAGGTTTAAATGATAGAAGGATGAAGAAGTTTGAAGGATGGAGAGGTTTAAAGACAGATAGAGAGGTGGAGTGGATTAAAGGATAGACGAGGAGTTTGAAGGATCAATAGAGAGATGGAAAGATTTAAAGGATAGAAAGAGGTGAAGAGGTTTAAAAGATAGAGTGGTGGAGACGTTTACAGGATAGAGTGGTTCAAAGAACAGTTAGAGTGGTGGAGAGGTTTACAGGATAGAGAGGTGGAGAGGTTCAAAGAATAGATAGAGAGGTGGAGAGGTTTACAGGATACCGAGAGAGGTGGAGAGATTTAAATGATAGAGGTGGAAGGGGTTTAAAGGATAGAAAGTGAGGTGAGGAGGTATAAAGGTAGATATAGAGGTGAAGAGATTTAAATAATAGAAAAAGTAGAGGTTGAAATAATAGAGAGGTGGAAGGTTTAAAGGATAGAAAAATAAGTGAAGAGGTTTAAAGGATAGATAGAGAGGTGAAGAGGTTTAAAGGGTAGATAGAGAGATTTAAAGGGTAGATAGAGAGGCGGAGAGGTTTAAAGGGTAGATAGAGAGGCGGAGAGGTTTAAAGGGTAGATAGAAAGGCAGAGAGGTTTAAAGAGTAGATAGAGAGGCAGAGAGATTTAAAGGGTAGATAGAGAGGCAGAGAGATTTAAAGGGTAGATAGAGAGGCAGAGAGATTTAAAGAGTAGATAGAGAGGCGGAGAGGTTTAAAGGATAGAGAGGCGGAGAGGTTTAAAGGGTAGATAGAGGCACGGAGAGGTTTAAAGGGTAGAGAGAGAGTTGAAGAGGTTCAAAGGATATATAAAGAGGTGAAAGATTAAATGATAGAAAAAGTGAAGATATTTAAAGGATAGATAGAGTGGTGGAAGCGTATAAAGGATGGATAAGAGAGTTGAAGAGGTTTAAATGATAAATAGAGATTTGAAGGGGTTTAAAGGATAGAGAGTTGAGGTGGTTTTAAAAAAAATAATAATCTTCAGTGTCACAAGTAGGCTTACATTAACACTGCAATGAGTTTACTGTGAAAAGCCCCTAGTCGCCACATTCTGGCGCCTATTCGGGTACACCGAGGGAGAATTCAGAATGTCCAAATTACCCAACAAGCACGCCTTTCAGGACTTGTGGGAGGAAACCGGAGCACCCAGAGGAAATCCACACAGACACGGGTAAACGTTCAGACTCCGCACAGACAGTGACCCAAGCCGGGAATCGAACCTGGGACTCTGGTGCTGTGAAGCCATAGTGCTGCCCACACGGTAGCATAAGAACCAGGAGCAGGAGTAGGCCATCAGGCCCCTCGAGCCTGCTCCACCATTCAATGAGATCATGGCTGATCTTTTGTGGACTCAGCTCCACTTTCTGGCCTGAACACCATAACCCTTAATCCCTTTATTCTTCAAAAAACTATCTATCTTTATCTTAAAAGCATAGTGCCATAAAGGATAGAGAGGTGGAAGGGGTTATAAAGGATAGATAGAGAGTTGAAGAGGTTTAAAGGATAGAGAGTTAGAGAGGTTTAAAGGATAGATAGAGACGGAGAGGTTTAGGGAACCCGGCAATGGCAGGGTGGTAAGGCTAAGAGAGGATTTGGCTAGAAGTAAGGAAACTTTAAAATCTAGGGTTTTGCAGGACTCGGAGCCAATATAGCTCAGGAATGGCACCAGATGGTGGCAGACGACAGACTGCTAACTGTTCGGTCATTGTCTCCATCGGTCACTTAACTTGTTTTACTAGAATTGTTCCTGGAATGTGTTTAGAGTCATTTTCATCAACGTCACCGTGAATTACACAGTCACCGTGTATTACAGTAGCTCATAGTTTGCCCTTCCAAAATATACCTGCCGTGAAATATTTCAAACCAAGTAATGCAAATAGCCGTCCAATCTCACAGCACCTTGCATTGTGATTAAGAAGAATGTTGAAATCAGGATAAAATACGGCTTAATAGGCCAGGCTTGGTTAATGATTTTAAATAGATTATTTCACATACTAGTAAGAAGAAAGAACCGCGTATTTTATTAAAGGAAAGCTCGAACGTGTGAACAGTTTTATACCTATCCCTGCAAAGATTGCCATGCATAGACAACACTCTTGCGAAAAACATCAGGTTCAGCGGTCCGTATCATTATTAGTTTGAAAAAAAGTTTTTAATTTCAATGACATGAGGATGTTAGTCGATACAACCTAAAAATAAGGGCAGAAATGAACAAGGTCAAATATGGCACTAAGGAAGGAGTTATATATTGCATGGTACGGAACTGTGTCAAAGTTCTCAAACCTGCCTGTTTCCATGTCGTTGCTGGCCCCTTTTAAGGTATGGGGCGCATTTACAATACATCTACTTTTCAGTTACCAGCCAACAAACATACTTGGCTGGAATTTTATCCCATTTCTGTCCGAATATATCCATTCCTTTCCAGCAGTTAAGCATATATTTACAAATGTTTGATGCATTTAAACATTTAAAGTCAGACTGAGCGCTTTGCCAACCAGAGATCACACTACACTCGGTGCCTTTCCCTGCAATGCCAAACTTCCTGTATCCAGTGCCTCTCCTTCAGCTTCTCTCCGGAGGCAGGGAGCCCCCGGCTCCCATTCAAGGAAAACGTTAGGGTCAGTATGAAGCGCAAATCATTCCGCACAGCCATTGGATTTACGGTGTAAATCCAGCATCTTGCTGCCAGTCCTGGGGTGTTTTTAATATAATTATTAATATTCCACATGCCAGCCAGCACGGTGGCCTAGTGGTTAGCACAACCGCCTCACAGCGCTGAGGTCATTCTCCCCGTGTCTGCGTGGGTTTCGCCCCCACAACCCAAAAATGTGCAGAGTGGGTGGATTGGCCACGCTAAATTGCCCCTTAATTGGAAAAAAAAATTGGGTAATCTAAATTTTAAAAAAAGAAGAAAAAAAAAATATTCCACATGCCATTCACATGAAAGTGACAGTAACTCTTGGATATAATAAACCGTCAGGGAAACAAAAACACAAGTTTCAAGAGAAATTAAAGTAAATTGGTTACAACTTGTGTAATTGCTATATATTTTTTATGATCGGAGTTCTATAACTTTGTAACTATTTGGAGTTTTAACACTTGAAACATCGCTTCCCTTCACTGTTCCGATCGATGTCACTACCCCATCACGATTTTGAACAAACTGAGGACGTTCACTTGCACCAGTTAAAAAAAAGTTACGAAGAAACTTGAGTGCAATGAAGGATAACTTTTCCAACACTGCTGACAAAAACAGGCTTTATTAAAAACACCGTGTTACAGGAGATATCAATGTCTTCTTTCAGAACATAATGACCATCTTTCAATTCTCAATATTAAATTAGCAGGGTCCCAATACTTTCAGTGAGTCAAGAAACTCGCACAAGATTGTCAAATGAGTAATGGTCTTGCTGTTTTAACTGTCAATCAGGCGCAAACTCCTTTGAAAATAACCTGAACACAGCACTTTTGCAGCAAGAGGAAGAAACAGAAACTAGCTGATCTTTCCATCATGCAGATAAATTTCATGTCACATGGAGTGTTATAGGCCTGTTAAATATAGAACGGTTATTGTGTAATTTCTAGAGGATCTGCTATGCTGTGAAATAGGATTATTTCCGAGTGAGTGGTGTTGATGCTATTTGAACATATGGAGGTTTGTTTAAATTGTTCCCAAATTATACCTACAACACGTGCTTAGTATAAATTAAAATATATATATTTAAACATGACAGGAACTCTAATGCTTCAATAGGTTGTGTGGCCTACCTCCTTCCTCATGTGGCCATCCAGTATTTAGAAAATTCATTTGAAATAATTATATTCATGACGCACATAACCTTGAATATTGCATGTGTACCTGTGAATCATACAGTCTGGAGTCTTCCAAAATAATTGTAGATCAAAAAAAGCTCAAATTTTGTTAACACGATTCTGACTGTATTGCTACAGGGGATGGTTGCTATATTACCAAAAAAATGTATACTACACCAGAAACCCAACAGACCTAAAGTACAGTATCAGTGGCCCTTGCAACAGGTTACACTCTCAGTAAAAATAGGAGTGCATTGCCTGCTTGGACAAATGTGCAATGCAATTAAAAGGCTATTTAAAAAAAAAAATTTAAGAGTACCCAATTCTTTTTTTCCCCAATTAAGGGGCAATTTAGTGTGGCCAATTCATCTACCCTGCACGTCTTTTTTGGTTGTGGGGGAGGAGACCCACACAGACACGGGAAGAACGTGCGAACTCCATGCGGACAGTGACCCGGGGCCAGACAAAGACTATTTTTAATCTTGCAAGAAGGCAGAGAACAGGTCAATGGAACTCTGGGTGTTGTGAGAATGGGGGCTTTGCGTCAGGCTAGAGTAATGCTACAACTGGTAGTACACAGCTCAAGGTGGCTACTTAACACACCTTGGCTGCAGTCAGACTGTGACCGGACTTTAATTTGGAGTATAGCGAGCAATTTTGGGTCCCGTATCTAAGGAAGGATGTGCTGGCCTTGGAAAGGGTCACAAGAATGCTCCCTGGAATGAAAAGCTTGTCGTATGAGAAACGGTTGAGGACTCTGGGTCTGTTCTCATAGGCGTTTAGAAGGACGAGGGGGGATCTTACTGAAACTTACAGGATACTGTGAGGCAAGGACAGCATGGTGGCACAGTGGTAGTACTGCAGTCTCACGGCACCGAGGTCCCAGGTTCAATCCCGACTCTGGGTCACTGTCCATGTGGAGTTTGCACGTTCTCTCTGTGTTTGTGTGGGTTTCGCCCCCACAACCCAAAGACGTGCAAGGTAGGTGGATTGGCCATGTTAAATTGCCCCTTAATTGGAAAAAATGAATTGGGTACTCTAAATTTAAAAGGGAAAAAAAAAAGATACTGCGAGGTCTGGATAGAGTGGACGTGCAGAGGATTGGAGGAAAAACTAGATGCAGAGGACACAATCTCAGACTAAAGGGACACTCCTTTAAAGTAGAGATGAGGAGAAATTTCTTCAGCCAGAGGGTGGTGAATCTATGGAACTCTTTGCCGCAGAAGGCTGTGGAGGCCAAATCACTGAGTGTCTTTAAGACAGAGATAGATAGGTTCTTGATTAATAACAAAGCAGTTGCGCGCTGCCTCAGTTCATAGATAAGTTGTTTTGTTGAGAAATATTGCCAGCATACTTGGCCAATGTGCAGCAGCTGCTGAAATACAATTATCAGTTGCTAGACCACAAAATACACACTCACTTTATCCATGAAGTTCAAATGGAACAGATCTCTTAGCAATATTTTCAGACGGACAGCCAAAATAAGACAGTTCGTTGTCAGCAGGTACATTTATTTAATGTTTCATTATTTCACCATGATGTGGCACACAATTAATTTGGGTACAGAGTCTGTTGTGCAACTCAGATTACACAGGGTTCATACATAGATCCCGAGAATAATAATAGCAGGGTCATAATACCCAAAACTGAAATGGTGGGGAATGGAATGGAACGGATACAGTGCAAGTATTTATAACAAAACATCATAATTAAGATTCTAGACTTCTAGCTTGATTGATCCTATTGTGGCCTGGGCTTCCTTGTATTCCTCAGTGTCTTCCAATTCTTTCTCACTTTCCTAGAGCAGGAAGAATACAAAATAGATTGTTTTCAATTTTACATATATATTAGTTTTATTTGCTAATCCTTTACTAAGCACTCCAGCTACCGAGATTAATATAAATACTTTAAAACATTTACACTTACAAAATAATATTATACAATCATGTGAATTACCAACTCCTTTGGCAACTCATGCTTAAATCCAACTCGGTACTTGGAGCTGGAGGGACTTGGGGTTCCACATTATTTAAAAAAACAATTCATTTAGTAACCTTTGATGAGCAATCAGTACTTGGATGAAGTTGAAAGATAGACTATAGTTAAAGTGTCTTTCACCAAGTATAAAAATGGTCGATATTTATTTGATGTAATTAGAATAATTAGAGAGTAGAGAAGTTTGTAATGTTGATCATCATACAGGTTCTGCAAGAGTTTTGAATGATTGATGTCTATTTGGATGGAGGCCACTGCGACTGTGGCCATTGACAAGATTTACTTGTGATGCCTGAAATTTCAACAAAAATTGAAATGGGCATCACATCATGTTCATCATCCTCATCTGGCTGCAACACATACATGAGGAACTACCATTCCGCCATCTCTACATGTCAAGCTTTGGAATCTAGGTCCAGGTCCTGAAATGTACCTGGTGACCTTGTAGGCTGAGAAAATCAGCAGAGTAAAATATTTATACAGCGTGAAAAAATAGAAGACTTAGAAATGAAGTAAAAATGGTTTTAATAAAGATAGCTGAACAAGTCGACCCAGCCTGCAACTGGTCCAATTAAGGCCACAAAACCATGGACTGTTCTCAAGGCTGTGATGAGCTAGCTAATTTCAGTGAAGGTTGCATCAACTGGCCATGGCCCACCAATTAACTAAGGCTCTATTATGGATTATTATCTAACAACACCTATAAACAAGGCTGAAACATGAAGAATTGTTTTTTCAGAAGAGCAGACAATAAGCTGGTGAGGCCAAAAAGGTAGGGAAAGGGGGAGACGATCTTGGCAAAATTAAAAATATTCTACTTATATATCTCTGTTCTTAATCAGCACTAGATTATTAATGATATAAAGCTTTCCTGCCAACAAGAATTTCTTTCAGCATCATACATTAGTCAAAGACTCACTACAAAATCTGAAGTTTCTAAAAGACATGGGGCTATGTTTTTAAATTCAACTTTATGAGAAAAGCAGAGATGAAAAAAGTAAAAATATCAATTAAATATAGATACAACTTAATAGGCCAAGGTTTTTCTATCAAAATATTTGCAAGGCTAATAGTGCTAATCATTATTTGTGCGTAATGGCAAAGCAACTTTAGGCAAAAGCCAGATGCACGGTTATATGCCAATAGCCATAGGTTGCTGTCCAGTCCAGCGATTAGTTTCTTTCAATAATTGCATTTACCGTCTGCATCAATGGATTGAATGTCGGAAAGCTGCTGTACTTGCATAATGAAAACAAACTAAATCTACCTCATAGCACCAGGGTCCCAGGTTCAATTCCTGCTTTGGGTGACTGTGTGAAGTTTGCACGTTCTCCCTATATCTACATGGGTTTCCTCCAGGTGCTCCAGTTTCCTCCAAAGGTGTGCAGGTTAGGTGGGGTCACAGGGACAGGTAGGGTGCTCTTTCAGAGGGTTGTTGCAGACCCGATGGACCAAAATTCTGCACTGTTGGCATCCTATAGATGCTATGGAAATATTTTAATCTAGCAATTACAAGTCTAACTACCCTTTGTCAATAGGATAAGTGTTAATCACTTGCAACCATTAATTAAGGAAATACACTGTTGTTTGCCCTGGTTACTTGGGTCTTAGATGCCGTTTCCCTCACTACAGCATTATCAGCTTCCACTGTCAGTAACTTGAGTTTGAGTATACAAAGGCAAGTCTAATTAATGGCAGACACTGTTATCGTACCTCGCTATGGCAAAATCTGGCCCGATTTATTACAAAAGCTGACTTTCACCAAGAAAACTAATTCCAGCACTCGCAGTCCACAAATATTTTATTAAAAAATTGAATTACGTCTGGATAATTCAATAAAACCTCCTACATTTTCATAGATTACAATTTTGTTGAATAGGAATGGGGTAAAAAAAAGTCCATTTGGTTCTGAACAGTATTTTTGCATTAATGCTTGGAGGCTGTTGAAAATGACTTTTAGTTAGCTCCCCTCTTCAATGAAAACATATTCTACAACTATACTGTCTGCTAACAGCACTAATTAAGCAAAGATAGCAGACTTAAATATTGAAAATAGAAATGGCTCATATAATAATCTTTATTATTGTCACAAGTAGGCTTGCATTAAACACTGCATTAAAGTTACGGTGAAAATCCCCTCGACACCACATTCCGGCGCCTGTTCGGGTACACAGAGGGAGAATTCAGAATGTCCAATTCATCGAACCAGCGCGTCTTTCGGGATTTGTGGAAGGAAACCGGCACACCCGGAGGAAACCCACACAAGACACTGGGAGAATGTGCAGACTCCTCACAGACAGTGACCCAAGCCGGGAATTAAACCCGGGGCCCTGGCGCTGTGAAGCAACAGTGCTAACTATTGTGCTACCATGCCTCATCAGGGGTATTTAAGATTTGGTAGGCTTCTGGTGACGGGGATATGCTGAGAAGTCGCACATCAGGTGGCTCTCCTCCCACGAACCTGAAAACTAGGCTCTTTTTGTCCGATAAACACCCGCTAACACCACAAAACATCCCCACACAACTACCAAAACACAGATGAAGGAAAAGATGCCAAACAGAAGCCAATTCTAAGGACGAGTGGAGACCAGGAGTGGAAAAAGCCTGAACAAGCAGCAAACGACTGAAGCAGCACGAGGCGGCGGAATTAGGTCTTTGCCGGAATGAGAGGGACCGGCCCGCTGTACGAGAAGTCCCCCTACACCAGGGGATCGGTGGAGGATGTTTCTCTCAAGAGAATTAAGAGAGCATCGAGAAGTAATAAAATCGGACATCCAGGCTGTGGTGAAGGGTGCGGTTGCCGAAGCTACGGCAACCATGCAGGTGGCCCTGGACAAGGCAGAAAGGCGACTGGAAGCCCAGGAAGAAACAATCAAGGAGCTGAAAAGGGCTGCAAACCGGACCATTGCCCTGGAATAGGAGGTGGAAAGGCTGGTCGCGACACAAGGGAACCTGAAAGGGAAACGGCAAGGACCAGGAGAACCATTTGAGGCGGCACAACTTGCGAATCTTGGGCTTACTGGAGGGGATTGAAGGTAGGAACCCCACAGGCTATGTGGCCCAAATGCTGGGTAATCTGGTGAGAAGTGACAGCTTCCCCAGTCCACCAGAAATCGACAGACCGCACAGGCCACTTCGGCTAAAGCCCAAAACCAGGGATCAGCCGAGGGCGATAATTGCTAAGCTGCACCGATATCAGGACCAGAAAAGAATCATGCGCTGGGCCAGGCAATCCAAAAACTGTAACTTGGAAGGCCACCGGATCCGGATTTATCAGGACATTGGGGGTGACCTGGCCAAGCGCCGGGCCGAATTTAACAAGACGAAGGCTGCGGTGTACAGATACGGCATAAGGTTTGGAATGCTGTACCTAACCAAGTTCTGGGTCAGGTACCAAGGCAGGGAACACTTTTTCACGGTCCCTGCGGGCAAGACAGATCTAGGACCGCTTGTTCCCTCGTAGGTTCCATTACATACTGTTCCAGGAAACTATCGCAAATACATTCTATAAACTCCTCCTCAAGGCTGCCTTGACCGACCTGATCAAACCAATTGACATGTAGATTAAAATCCCCCACGATAACTGCTGTACCATTTCTACGTGCATCAATTATTTCTTTGTTTATTGCCTGCCCCACCATAATGTTACTATTTGGTGGCCTATAGACTACTCCTATCAGTGACTTTTTCCCCTTACTATTCCTGTTTTCCACCCAAATGGATTCAACCTTCTCCTCCATAGCATTGATGTCATCCCTTACTATTGCCCGGATGTCACCCTTAAATAACAGAGCTACACCACCTCCCTTACCATCCACTCTGTCTTTCCGAATAGTTTGATACCCGTGGATATTTAACTCCCAGTCGTGACCATCCTTTAACCATGTTTCAGTAATGGCCACTAAATAATCTTCATTCACGATGATTTGTGGCATCAACTCATTTACCTTATTCCGAATACTACGAGCATTCAGGTAAAGTACACTTTGCTGGCTTTTTTACCTTTGTTTTGAATCAGTAACCTCTCCAAAGTTATATTTCCTCTTAACTTTTCTCCTAATTTTCCCCTAATTTTCCTTGTCGTTGAACCCATATCTTCATGTAACAATCTGCCGCGTCGCTTACCATTTATGTTTTTACTTCCCGTTTTATTCCTTTTAGTATTACTGGGCCTATTCACTGAGCTCCCCTCAGTACTGTACCTTGTACTGTCGCCCATTTTTGATTTTTGACTATGTCTTCTCTGTCTTAAGCTTTCCCCCTTAATGCCTTTTGTTTCTGTCCCCGTTTTACTACCTTCCGACTTCCTGCATCGGTTCCCATCCCCCTGCCACATTAGTTTAAACCCTCCCCAACAGCTCTAGCAAACACCCCCCGCTAGGACATCGGTTCCAGTCCTGCCCAGGTGCAGACCGTCCGGTTTGTACTGGTCCCACCTCCCCCAGAACTGGTTCCAATGCCCCAGGAATTTGCCCCAGGAACAAGACTTCTACAAATGTGGGAGCCATTCACTCAGTTCTGTTTGTAGCCAACAGCCAAGAAGCGAAAGAACAGGAGGGGGTAGCCACGACACAAGGGGGGTGGGGACGGAGGCAGGGTAACATCGAACCCAACCATGCCCAACAAAAGAAGCATGAGAAATAATTGGGGGGGGGGGGGGGGGGGGGGGGGGGGGCAGGGGCAACAACCTGAACCAAGGGGAAAATCAAAAGAGAAAACTGGTGGGGAATGAAACATAGGAAACCACAACCACCACTGTAACTAAGGTAAAGGGAAAAAAGTTGTTTGAATGTAAATAGTTTAAACTGACCGATGTGTAAATAATTTTAGCTTTACTTTTTATTTTCTCTTTTTGTCCCCTACCGTTTGTCCACATTTATACATGTTTTGTATACCGAAAACCCAATGAAAACATCTTTTTTTAAAAGTTGAGATTTTGTTACAATTATCAACTTGAATGTTAAGCATAGTTCGGAAAATCAAGCTTAAAAATTGCACTTTGCACCAATCCCAATCGTACTGTAATTGGTGAAAAGCTGAAGCTGTACAAGCTTTCACATCCTAGATAACAAATCCCAAATGACTTTAGCGTAATCATGATGTTCACCTTGAATCAGTACCATATCAAAATTGCTTTTCACCAATGTAACATGGTGACATAGCTGCCCTATGTAGTCTTGACCATTGCCAAGGTAGCCAGTGTCAACTAGAGTGGCAGTAAGCTGTTATAGTTAGTCTCAATATCTTTAGTGAGGCAGAGCAACGTCATTTAGGTTTTCATTAAACAATTAAATATTAAATGAGGATGTAGTTTGTACTTCTTGTAGACAATCTGCTAACATAAAGACAAATAAAAATGCCAATTTAGATTTTTAGCAAAAGAGATTGAAGTCAAAATATGTCATTAATTTGATTTGCCCATTTTCAGGATTTGATTTATCAAATTTATATTATTATGTCTGAACTAGATATGTTAACCTGGCCTTTCCTTCCTTCTCACCCAAAAGTGTATGGTGAACATTTACAGATCAATAATTAAATCTAATTTAAAAAATGTCAATTTTATTATACACAACAAAGATACTTTCAAGACTTGTCGATAGGGTTAAAAGATATACTGTAACTAATTGTATATACAAATGGCAATGAGTAGATACACAACAATAGGTTTAGTCTAATTTTTCTTAAATATATGTTTGTGGTAAACAAATTATGCTCGGGAACTGGGATATTTAGAAACAGCTGGTATCATCTACTTTTGCCTAATCTTGTATTTATTATAGATTCGGAGACCTTATCCAAGCAAGCATGCTTTAATAGGCTAAACTCCCATACCATTTACACTTCCATTAAAATTATACTTCACAAAATATCTGATTTTGTACTTATTTTAGAAAGTACTTTAAGTGCAATTTTCCAAAATGAATATAAATTGCAATGACTCATGCTTGCCAAGGAAAAATCTACTGGTTAATTTTTGTTCCCTAAACAATTTGAATAATAAAATGCACCTTATTGTAACTTTATTCTGGAACGTGTAGTAAACTCATTAAACGTTAAAGATAATTAGATAATTCAAATGAAGCCACACAGCCACAAATTAAGTCACATTTGAATGTTGTGCATGTCCTATTTAGTCGGGTAAACCAAAGATTCTCATCTATTGGTTTTAAAATTATTTTCTGATATTAGTCGTTACTCTGTATGCACACAGAAAATATACATCAATTTCATTTAGAAAAATAACCACATACAATAACCTCTTCTCATAGATATACGTATCCATGACAGTATTGGTAGGAGTACCAGTGCCTAGTCCTTATGCAGAAAATGTTCTGTCTTTACATTGACTACCTCATGTTGCACACCATGTTGCCTGGCACTATGCTAAATGCGATAGATTCAGAACGGATCCAACAGCTCAAAACCTAGCATCCATGAGGCACTGTGGGCCAAACGCAGCAGCAGAACTGTATTCAACCACAATCCGCGACCTCATAGCCCAGCATATCCCTTAAACGATCATTACCATCAAGCCAGGGGATCGACCTTGGGGCAGTGAGGAGCATGCCAGAAGCAGCATCAGGCACTAACTGATGAAGCTACAATATAGGACGATACACATGCAGAAACAACTTGACAGAGCTAACCAACAGATCACACTAAAGCTCTGCAGTCCTGCCACAAATACCAGTGAATGGTGATGGGCAATTGAACAACTAACGGAAGTGGTTTTTGGAGCATCCCGCCGTCCAGTGCCGAGTGCATTATTCACCCCAACCTCCTCCCGAACTCCAACATCACAGCAGCCAGTATTCAGCTAATTTGATTCAATCCATGTGATAACGGCTTTTAACCAACCCGTTTCAATACAGTGGTAGCCAATAAATTGAACAATTGCTGAGATATAGCCCGTTTACAAAAGGTAGGTCAAATACAATCTCGTCAACTACTGCCCTATCAGTCTACTCTCAATCATTAGCAAAGCGATGGCAGGTGTCACTGACTGCTCACAGATGCTTAGTATAGGCTCCACAAGGACCACTTGGATCAAGACTTCATTACAACACTGGTACAAACACAAACGAAAGAGCTCAATTGCAGAGTTGCAATGAGAGTATTTAAAATACATTATTTTATTTGTTAACTAGCCTTAATTGCCATTGAACTGTGTAGCTTGCTAGGCCATTTCAGAGGGCAGTTAAGAGTCAATCATATTGCTGTGCGTTTGGAGTCACATGTAGGCCAGGCTAGCCAAGGATGGCAGATTTGTGACAGCAGGGTAGCATGGTGGTTAGCATAAATGCTTCACAGCTCCAGGGTCCCAGGTTCGATTCCCGGCTGGGTCACTGTCTGTGTGGAATCTGCACGTCCTCCCCCTGTGTGCGTGGGTTTCCTCCGGGTGCTCCGGTTTCCTCCCACAGTCCAAAGATGTGCGGGTTAGGTGGATTGGCCATGCTAAATTGCCCGTAGTGTCCTAATAAAAGTAAGGTTAGGGGGGGGGGTTGTTGGGTTATGGGTATAGGGTGGATACGTGGGTTTGAGTAGGGTGATCATGGCTCGGCACAACATTGAGGGCCGAAGGGCCTGTTCTGTGCTGTACTGTTCTATGTTCTATTTCCTTCCCTGAAGGACATTAGTGAATCAGATGGGCTTTTACAACAGTTGATGACAGTTCCATGGTCACCATTACCAACAGTAGCTTTCAAATTCAGACTTTATTTATTGAATTGTAAATCCACTGGCTGTCGTGATTTGAACACATGCCTGCGTAGGATTAGCCTGGGCCTCTGGATTACTAATCCAGTGACATTACCACTATGTCACTATCTCCCCTCAATAATTGTCCTTGACGTCAAGGCAAGGAGTCTCTATAAAATTGAAGTCAATGGGTATTTGGTTAAAACATTCCACCACTAGCATCATATCTAGTGCAAAGAAAGATGGAGTGACTGCTGAAGACCAGGATTTAACCCCAGGATATTGCTGACCCTCCAAAATGTCATTAGCGGATATTCGCTGATGATTGCAGTGTTCAGCTCCTTTCACAACTCCCCAGTTAACGAAGTAGTCTGTGCCCAAATGCAGCAAAACCTGGACAACATTCAGGATTAGACTGCAAGTAGCTTTCATGCCATTTCAAACAAAGGTGAATCTAATCACTTCCTCTTCACATTAGAAGCATAACTGTCACTGACAATCAACATCTTGGGTATTCTATTCCAGAAAGCTAGTTGGTGAAGGATGATATTGCAGTCAACCTTTACTCAGTCTTACATTTATTTACAGAGTAAAACAATGCTACCATACACCTTTTAACACAGCCACACAATAATTTCAGTTAATAACTCTTTAGGTGTGCTCAAGTGAAACTCCAGTACCTTATCACCTGTATACTACAAGACACAAGCCAGGGGCATGATGGAATACTCTTCCCTTGGCTGTATGAGTGCACCTCTAACACTGAAGAAGCTCAACACCACCCAAGTAAAAAAAGCCACCCACCACACTAGACATCCACTCCCTCGAGCACTGACATACAGTGTTTGCAGTATGTACCATTTACAAAGTGCAGTGCAGCAACTTGCTAAGGCCTATAATAATAGCTTATTGTCACAAGTAGGCTTCAATGAAATTACTGTGAAAAGCCCCGAGTCGCCACATTCTGGCACCTGTTCGGGGAGACTGGAACGGGAATTGAACCCGCGCTGTTGGGTCTTGTTCTGCATTACAAGCCAGCTGTCTTAGCCCATTGTGCTAAACCAGCCCCTTCTTTGGCAGCAGCTCCCAAACCCATAAATTTTACCATCTAGGAGGACAAGGGCATCAGACATAGGGAACACCTCCAGCTCCACAGTGCTCTTCAAGTCCCACATAATCATGACCTGGAAACAGATAGTCAATTTCTCATTGTCAGTGGGTTAAAATTCTGGAACTCTCCAACGAATGGTACAATGGGAATGCCGACACCAAACGAACTGCAGTATTTCAAGAATATTTCAAGAAGGTCTTTCATTGCCACTTTCGCAAGGGCAATTAGGGATGGACAACAAATGTTGGCCTTGCCAGCAATGTCCAAATTCCATGAACAAATTAAAAAAGTTGAATTTTGTAGAGAAAATATCAGTTTGTTCAAAAAACAAACTACATACTTGCTAACTATTGTAGCCATGCTGGCCACGCAAAATGGACACTGAGCCAAACTAAAATGGATGACAGCAGGGAAGCCTGTTTAGTGAGAACAGACAGCCTGCTCTCAACTAATTAGCATTTTGCAAGCAGCAAACCAGTTTTCTGGCCAGGTGCAGATCTCCAAGCCAAAGGTGTTAATGGCAAAGCGCTTAACATTCTGATGAGGCGGCCCAGATCCAGGCACACACAATGGCAACATTTCCATCTCAATGTAGCACTTAATTGGTGGAGCAGACAGGATGGCACCAGAGTAAAAGAATATCGAAACCACCCCCCAACATCGAGGGAAGCCCCGCATTGGAGGATTTCGAAGGTAGCCGTTTGGAAACGTTCCAATCGGTACCGAAAGGTAGAGCCCGCCTAGAAGGGGGCAAGGACATTAGAGAGGGGTATAAAAGCAAATTCCCCACAGAGCCCGGTCTGTTAAACCCGTGCTCCGGCTCTGACTGACATCTTGCATCCTGACTCCAGCCGTTGAGCACCAGCCGCCGAAACCGTAAGTTCAACGCTCGCTACGCGATCCAAGCCCACTAGACTCCCAAGTACCAGAACGCTTGCTGAAGGCTGCAGTACCAAACCAGGACGAAGGCCTCGTTCTCTGACCTTGCCTGTTCCTGTTAGATAAGTATTCTGTTTGCTTAAGTTTAGTTATAGCTTAGTCTCTTAGTGTGTGCATGAGTATTTATTATAACTGTATAATAAATATTGATCGTTTGAACTTTACTAATCGGTGTATCGTCTTTATTACTTTGAACTTGACCTTGGAATACTTGTGACGTTGCCTATACGGCAACTGGTGACTCCAGAGCTAAATAATTACATAGAACAGAGCCTAGTAGTGTTAAGCACACGTCGAACTCGGAGGCGTGTTAATACACTCCAATAAACGCGTTTTACGCCCATAGTAAAACGTGCAACACTATGATTTCAGATATCAAATGTCGATTGTATGAATTTAGAGTGATTACATTAATTAAAATTGAGGGTTTTTCAAAATCTATTCCTCAATCCAGTACATTTACCAGATGTTGAAAGGCACCATGTACTCAGAACTTGCCAAACTGAAAATAACAGACTTACCAATAGTTGCGCAAGGTCACTGTGGGCAGTTGCCAATCGACGCTGACAATCTGGAATCATCATCAGTGATTCTTGCAGAACCTCCATCTAAAAAAAAAGGGAGCAAAATGAGGCTGGAAACAACAAGAGGATCACGCTTTTAAAAACATCCTAAATAGAACCTGTTCGTCTCCAGGTTTTGAACTGAATGGTGTGATATTGTACTCAGATGTTAAAATACTGACAATTTATTCAATCTTTTTTCAACACTTTTAGAATTGCCATCAATAATTTGCACCACCATAGAGTTTCCACTGTTTTGTCATACATAAAAACAAAATTAAAATGTGTAAACCAGCTCAATAAATATATTGTAATGAACTGAATACAGAATACATATTTTACTTGTATAAAAAAAAACCCAAAAAGATCTGCAGTTGACATAAAAAGCTTTTATCTTTGGGGTAATAAAGAAATGCACTGTCCAAGTAATATCTCAGAGATAATTACTGCATGAAAAAAGTTATTGAGTTATTGATCGAACTGTGTGCTCACTGCAGGAGGTTCAGCCTGTGAAAGACAGAGGGCTTCAGGAGCTCAGAGACAAGACAGCGGAAACCAGCAGGTTCATCTTCATGGTCCTTATCATGCGTAAGAAAGTTATTTCAAAAACTGTGCTCATTAATTTTGGCTTAGACAATATGATTCTGTTCCTTTCAGGATAAATTGAAGTACAAAATACAGTCTAACCGTTAAAAAGAGTGCCCAATCAAATGGTGTTGCATTAGAACTGGAACACTGGCTTTAGATCAGAGATTCAAAGCTTCAGGAAAATATAAAGGGTTAAATGATGTTGCTCTTTCTTTAATGCTTTAAATGCATTGTGTTGTTATACAATGCTACTTGAGACTCATTGGCTGTTTTTTATTGTCTAAAACATATTTTTGTTAATCCCAGTAAAGCGGTATTAGTACATAGGAATTAATGATATTAGAGGCATAGCTGAACCAGTTCACTATGCCACAGTGGGCTGGTTTAGCTCACTCAGCTAAATCGCTGGCTTTTAAAGCAGACCAAGCAGGCCAGCAGCACGGTTCGATTCCCGTATCAGCCTCACCGGACAGGCGCCGGAATGTGGCGACTAGGGGCTTTTCACAGTAACTTCATTGAAGCCTACTCGTGACAATAAGCAATTTTCATTTCATTTCATTTCAGTGTACTTGAATTTACAGTAGCTAAAGCCTCAAGTCAGAAGAAATGGTTCCAATTAGTATGTATCATAAAATTGCTGTCATAATGCATACATCTTTGTATGCTGAATTATCACTGGCAAAATAGAATAGTAAATATGTGCACAAAATAGATGATATGTGGAGCACACAAGCTCATGACATCAGTAGAAATGGCTAATATTTTGCAGTTTAGAGACTAAAATGTACTGCAAATTTAGCATAATATTTCAGGTAAAGAGCCAGTAAATAATAAATGTGGTTAACTACGAATGAATACAGTTAGGATTTGTTGTTGTTCAAGAAAGACTTGCATTTATAGAGTGCCTTTCGTGAGCACTGGAAATCACAAAGCGCTTTACAGCCAATTAAGTCCTTTGGAGGTATAGTCGCTGCTTCAATGCAGGAAACGCAACAGCCAAGTTGCACAACAAGCTCCCAAAAAATGCAATGTGATAATGACCAAGGAATTTGTGAAGTTGATTGAGGGATGAATACTGACCAGGACATCATGGATAACTTCCCTGCTTTTCTTCAAAATAACGTAATCGGATCTTATACATTGACACAAGAAAGCAGATGGGGCCTCGGTTTAACATCTTGTCCGAAAGACAGAACCTCTGGCAGTGTAGCGTTCCCTCAGTAATGCACTGGAGTGTCAGATTTTACTCCTTTATGTTCGATTTCAGGAGCGAGACTGGAATCCGAAAACTCTGAGAAAGGGATGCTACAGCTGATGTGCAAATTATGCAATCCTTTCTGACACTTCAATGCAATACTGAAAGAGTGCTGCACTGTTGGAAGTGCCATCTTTCAGATGAGAAGCTGAACCCAAAGATCCAAGACCCATCTGACCTCTCAGGTGGTCCTTCGGAACAATGTCAAAATAAGTATGGGACTGCTCAAGACGTGCTCACCAACATCTATCCCTCAAGCAACGCTATTAAAATAAACAGCTTAATTGATCATTTATGTCACTGCTATATACAAATTTGCCAAAATGCCTCCCTGCACTTCAGATATAATTAATTTATTGCCAAGTGCTTTGGGATGTCCTGAGGTTGTCACTTCATAAGTAAGGGTGCCACAATGGTTAGCACTGCTGTCTCACAGCACCAGGGACCGGGTTCGATTCCGGCTTTGGAGGACTCTGTGGAGCTAGTATGTTCTCTATGTCTGCTTGGGTTTCCTCTGGGTGCTCCGGTTTCCTCCCACAGTCCAAAGATGTGCAGGTTAGGTGGATTAGCCATGATCAATGCACGGGGTTACGGGTTTAGTGGGCCTAAGTAGAGTGCTCTTTCGGAGGATTGGTTCAGACCTCGATTGGCCGAAAGGTCTCCTTCTGCACTGTAGGGGCTCTATATTCAGAATTGGGCTCTCTAGTTTCCCTTTTGAATCTGAACCTCACCCAACTCCATCCCAACTTTCCTAAATAAAACCCCTCCAGTTTTTTGTATGCTGCTCTTCACAACCGCCCACAGAACCCATCTATCCATTGTGCCTGTAGTCACCTTCTAAAGCTGAATCAAGCAATAAAAATGTGGAGCTTTGCCAGACTATTTGTAGCAGTGGCAGGATGTGAATCATAAAAAAAGGCCTATTACAGATTTGACTGTAAATCGAGGACACCTTTGTAGCAACATTGCTCACAAGAAAACAAGAGATAGGAGCTGCAGTAGACCATATGGCCCATTGAGCCTGCTCTGCCATTCAATGTGATCATGGCTGATCTTGGGCTTCAACTCCACCCCCGCCCACTTTCCATGTCCCTAATTCCCCGAGAGATCAAAAATCTGCCTATCCCAGCCTTAAATATCGTCAAACATCGAGCATACACAATTGCCTGGGGTAGAGAATTGCAAAGACTTTCAACAAAGATTCTCATCTCTCAGTCCTAAATGATCTATCCCTTATCTTGAGATGTTGCCATGTTCTCGATTCACCAGTTAGGGAAAACAACCTCTCAGTATCTACCCTGTCAAGCCCCTTCAGCATCTTGTATGTTTCAATGACATGATCTCTCATTCTTCCAAACTCCAGAGAAGGTCCAATTTACTCAGTTTCTTATCATGGGACAATTCTCTCACCCCAAGGACCAATTCAGTGAACCTACACTGTACTGCCTCCAATGCAAGTACAGTGTATCCTTCCTTAAATATAGAGACCAAAACTTTACAGTACTCCAGGTGTGGTCTCAGTAAAGCCCTGCGTCAGTTTGGCAAGGTTTCTTTATTATTGCACTCCAATCCCCTTGCAATAAAGGCCATCATGTAAAGTGCCTTCTTGATTGCTTGCTAATTTTGAGTTCTTTATACAAAGACTATCTGAACATTAACTATTAAAAATGTTCTTAAATTCTGCTTTTTGATTCTTACAACCATATTGAATAACCTCAACACTTCCAACATCATACACTGTCTGTCATCTTGTTGCCCACACACTTAACCTGTCAATACCCCGGTGTCATCCCCACAATTTTCCATCTCACTTTATATCGTCATCAAACCTAAATACATTATTCTTGCTCAATGTACCACAGATTGTAAATTGATGAGGCTCTAGAACTGATCCTTGCAATATTCCACCAGTCACAGCCTGCAAACCTGAGAATGCCCTATTTACACCTCTTCCGATCCGGTGGCACGTGATTAGCACTGCTGCCTCACAACACCAGGGACCAGGGTTCAATTCCAGCCTTAGGTGCCTGTCTGTGTGAAGTTTGTATGTTATCCCAGTGTCGCCGTGGATTTCCTCTGGGTGCTCCGGTTTCCTCCCACAATCCAAAGATGTGCAGATTAGGTGGGGTTATGGGAACAGGGAGGGGGAATTGGCCTAGGCAGGATGCTCTTTCTGAGGGTCAGTGCAGACTAGGTTAGGTGGAATGGCCATGATAAATTGCCCCTTAGTGTCCACAGATGGTTAGTTTATGGGGACAGGGTGGGGTGGAAGGGGTGGTGGACACGAGTACAGTGCTGATTTGAAAGGTCGATGGAGACTCGAAGGGCTGAATAACCATCTTCTGCACTGCGGGAATTCTATGATTCTATGTCCAACTGTTCCCACCAAAAGACACTAAACTACTCTATTTAAATAAGAAGGATTAATTAATTTTCTGTGTTGCAGTACCGCATTGCATTCTTCAAATCCAGAGAAAATAAAAGGCTTAGAAGGCTCAAAAACCTTTCTTAAGAATAGCTTTCCAACCTCAATGACAATTTTAAAAAGTCTACATTATCAGTATGTAAATTAAGTAAACAAAGTAATAGAGCCAAACTATCGAAACAAAATTAAAATTCTTGTCCAACAAAATGTTGTAAAAGAAAATAGTAAACATTTCATTTGTATTTCCTTATCCATTTTAGACAGAATAAAATCAAAAAGTTTGACAATCATTAATAGCAAAGACAGAACTGTAGATTAAGCTTTATTCTAAAGTCACAAAAAGATGAAGGAGTTGGAATTTGTAAAACCAATGACTCAGTTGAATATAATTTAAGTGTCTTCTTCGGCAAAAAATTAAGGAGGCTGTTTGTACTGGATCCAAGGCAACAATAATTTCTTTTAACAAAAAAACTCAATGATTTCCAAAGCAAAGATTATTTTTGTTAAGCAAATAGTTGGATTTAAATTTGACTCAAATTTTGGAGTCTCAGGAGAGCCACCTGTGGGTGAGACTTTTAAAGTACTTTTAAACATGAGCCAGGAAGTGCTAGCTGTGTGCCTGCTGCTGCAAAGAAAGCAAGTAAAGCCATCAGCTGAGCTGTAAACTTGAATGTTTTAAAATGTCTCAAGGCTGGTGAGTGTTATCTAATTTAAATCTATATACGGGATTTATTTTATATTTAGCGATTTACTTATTTTGTAAGTTATTTCAGCCAGAAATGCACAGTACTACACACATAAGGTACAGTATTTCAACTTGTACTTTTTATCCCCCCAGGTGAGAAATGCCCGACAGTACCTTTGGGAACTCATGATTCACAAAGTTGTTTCATTTAAAGTTACAATTTCCAAAAATGCAATCACAACTTAAAACAAGGACGATCTGATAGCCATTACAGAGACATGAATGCAAGAGGACAACAGGTGAGACCTGAATATTGCAGAGTACATGACAGTTCAGAAGGACAGGAAGCAAGGAAAGTGTGGAGGGGTAGCACTGTTAATTAAGGATGACATTAGTACAATAGAGAGAGAGAGAGAGAGTGAGATGACCTTAGTTCTAAAGGTCAAGATGCAGAATCAATTTAGGTAGAGATAAGAAATAGTAACGGTGCGAATAGTTTATAGGCTCCCTAATAGTAACCATACAGCAGGATAGGTCAGAGTATTCAGGAAGAAATAAGGGAGACTTGTAAGAAAGGTATGATGATAATCATGGGGGATTATAATCTACAACAGATTCGTTGAATCAGATCGACAAAGGTAGCCTGGTAGTTGAGTTCATAGTGTTTTGGAGGCAATTACGTGGAGCAGCATATGCTAGAGCCAACTGAAGAGGAGAGTATTCTAGATCTGGTAATGTACAACAAGACAGGATTAATTAATGACCACATAGCCCTCAGTTTGCAGTGATCATAATATGATTACATTTTGCATTCAGTTCGGGAGAAAGAAAAGAGTGCATCTAAGACTAGTGTTTTAAACTTTAAAAAGGCCAATTATGAGGGTAAGGAGACAAAGCTGGTTAAAGTGAACTGGGAAATTAGGTTCAGGGATAAGACAACTCAGGTGCAGTGGTAGACATTTAATATATTTCAGAACACGCAGAAAAGAGGAATTCCCGTGAGAAAGAAAGACTCTCGGAGAAGGATGTACCATCCATGGCTACCTAGAAAACTTAAAGTTAATATCATTTTGAAAGAAAAAGCATACAATGTCACGAAGATTAATGGCAGGTCAGAATATTGGACAGAATACGAAAAAAGCGAAGAAAGTTGAGGGAGAAATTACAATGCAAGAGAGAGCTTACTAAAATCGAAACATGGGGTAAGAGCTTCTACAGGTATTTACAAAAGGAAGAGAGTACATTGGTCCTCTACAGTGTGTGACTGGAGAATTAACAATGGAAAATATGTGAATGGCAGATAAATTGAGCAGGTATTTTGCCTCGGTCTTCATTGTACAGGATACACACAGCATAGAAATAAGTGTGCGAAAGGGATTATTTACAATCACTAGGGAAAAATTGTAATGAGAAAATTATTGGAACTAAAAGCTGACAAGCCGAGATACTGGTGGACTTCACCCTAGGGTTTTAAAATAAGTGGCTGTTGATGCATTGATTTTAAGTTTCCAAAATTTCCTATATTCTGGAAAGATCCCATCAGATTGGAAAATATCAAATGTAACTTCTCTATTCAATATAGGAGGGGAACGAAAAGCAGGAAACTACAGCTTAGCACTCTGTCACAGGGAAAATACTGGAATCTATTGTTAAGGAGGTTAATGCGGGACCAATGCAATCAGGTAGAGTCAATGTGTCATATCTGGGTTGATAAAATATAATGAGTGAAGTGCCACAGGGATCAGTTCTGGGGCCTCAACTATTAACAATCTACATGAATGATTTTGATAACGGGACAGAATGTATGGTTGCTAAATTTGCTGATGACACAAAGATAGGTAGGAAATTATGAATAGGACATAAGCGCGGGGGAAGGGTTAGATCATAGAATTTACAGTGCAGAAGGAGGCCATTCGGCCCATCGAGTCTGCACCGGCTCCTGGAAAGAGCACCCTACCCAAGGTTAACACCTCCACCCTATCCCCATAACCCAGTATCCCCACCCAATACTAAGGGCAATTTTGGACACTAAGGGCAAATTATCATGTCCAATCCACCTAACTTGCACATCTTTGGACTGTGGGAGGAAACTGGAGCATCCGGAGGAAACCCACGCACACACGGGGAGGATGTGCAGACTCCGCACAGACAGTGACCCAAGCCGGAATCGAACCTGGGACCCTGGAGCTGTGAAGCGATTGTGCTATCCACAATGCTACCGTGCTGCGTTCCGCTTCTATTTTTGAAGGGTGGGACTGAGGGGTCCAAAACACAATTTTTAAAAATATTTTTATTGAAGCATTTGCTAAATTTTTATAACAATAACAAACAAAACAATAATAACATAAACATCAACGCGGTCGTTCCCCTGAGTAACAAGTATACCGTTTTGGATACTTGTGGGGGGGGGGACTTACCAGGGGTAAGCCATGGGGTACGGGCCTCTGGCACGGAGTCTGTCCCTGTTGCTCAGAAGGGAAGGGGGGAAAGGAGTAGAACATTAGTAATTGGGGACTCAATAGTCAGGGGCACAGATAGGAGATTTTGTGGGAGCGAGAGAGACTCACGTTTGGTATGTTGCCTCCCAGGTGCAAGGGTACGTGATGTCTCGGATCGTGTTTTCCGGGTCCTTAAGGGGGAGGGGGAGCAGCCCCAAGTCGTAGTCCACATTGGCACTAACGACATAGGTAGGAAAGGGGACAAGGATGTCAGGCAGGCCTTTAGGGAGCTGGGATGGAAGCTCAGAGCGAGAACAAACAGAGTTGTTATCTCTGGGTTGTTGCCCGTGCCACGTGATAGTGAGATGAGGAATAGGGAGAGAGAGCAATTAAACACGTGGCTACAGGGATGGTGCAGACGGGAGGGATTCAGATTTCTGGATAACTGGGGCTCTTTCTGGGGAAGGTGGGACCTCTATAGACAGGATGGTCTACATCTGAACCTGAGGGGCACCAATATCCTGGGGGGGGAGATTTGTTAGTGGTCTTTGGGGGGGTTTAAAATAATTCAGCAGGGGCATGGGAACCTGGATTGTAGTTTTGGGGTACGGGAGATTGAGAGTATACAGGTCAGGAGCACAGATTTGACTTCGCAGGAGGGTGCCAGTGTTCAGGTAGGTGGTTTGAAGTGTGTCTACTTCAATGCCAGGAGTATACGAAATAAGGTAGGGGAACTGGCAGCATGGGTTGGTACCTGGGACTTCGATGTTGTGGCCATTTCAGAGACATGGATAGAGCAGGGACAGGAATGGTTGTTGCAGGTTCCGGGGTTTAGGTGTTTTAGTAAGCTCAGAGAAGGGGGCAAAAGAGGTGGAGGTGTGGCGCTGCTAGTCAAGGACAGTATTACGGTGGCGGAAAGGATGCTAGATGGGGACTCTTCTTCCGAGGTAGTATGGGCTGAGGTTAGAAACAGGAAAGGAGGGGTCACCCTGTTGGGAGTTTTCTATACGCCACCTAATAGTTCTAGGGATGTAGAGGAAAGGATGGCGAAGATGATTCTGGAAAAGAGCGAAAGTAACAGGGTAGTTGTTATGGGAGACTTTAACTTTCCAAATATTGACTGGAAAAGATATAGTTCGAGTACATTTGATGGGTCGTTCTTTGTACAATGTGTGCAGGAGGGTTTCCTGACACAATATGTTGACAGGCCAACAAGAGGTGAGGCCACATTGGATTTGGTTTTGGGTAATGAACCAGGCCAGGTGTTAGATCTGGAGGTAGGTGAGCACTTTGGAAACAGTGACCACAATTCGGTGACCTTTGCGTTAGTGATGGAAAGGGATATGTATATCCCGCAGGGCAAGAGGTATAGCTGGGGGAAGGGCAATTATGATGCCATTAGACATGACTTAGGATGTGTAGGTTGGAGAAGTAGGCTGCAAGGGTTGGGCACACTGGATATGTGGAGCTTGTTCAAGGAACAGCTATTGCATGTTCTTGATAAGTACGTACCAGTCAGGCAGGGAGGAAGGGGTCGAGCGAGGGAACCGTGGTTTACCAAAGAAGTGGAATCTCTTGTTAAGAGGAAGAAGGAGGCCTATGTGAAGATGAGGCGTGAAGTTTCAGTTGGGGCACTTGATAGTTACAAGGAAGCGAGGAAGGATCTAAAGAGAGAGCTAAGACGATCAAGGGGGGGACATGAGAAGTCTTTGGCAGGTAGGATCAAGGAAAACCCAAAAGCTTTCTATAGGTATGTCAGGAATAAAAGAATGACTAGGGTAAGAGTAGGGCCAGTCAAGGACAGTGGTGGGAAGTTTTGTGTGGAGGCTGAGGAGATAAGCGAGATACTAAATGAATACTTTTCATCAGTATTCACTCAGGAAAAAGATAATATTGTGGAGGAGAATGCTGAGACCCAGGCTATTAGAATAGATGGCATTGAGGTGAGTAGGAAAGAAGTGTTGGCAATTCTGGACAAGGTGAAAATAGATAAGTCCCCGGGGCCTGATGGGATTTATCCTAGGATTCTCTGGGAAGCCAGGGAAGAGATTGCTGAGCCTATGGGTTTGATTTTTATGTCATCATTGGCTACAGGAATAGTGCCAGAGGACTGGAGGATAGCAAATGTGGTCCCTTTGTTCAAGAAGGGGAGTAGAGATAACCCCGGTAACTATAAGCCGGTGAGCCTCACGTCTGTTGTGGGTAAAGTCTTGGAGAGGATTATAAGAGATACGATTTATAATCATCTAGATAGGAATAATATGATTAGGGATAGTCAGCATGGTTTTGTGAAGGGTAGGTCATGCCTCACAAACCTTATCGAGTTCTTTGAGAAGGTGACTGAACAGGTAGACGAGGGTAGAGCAGTTGATGTGGTGTATATGGATTTCAGTAAAGCGTTTGATAAGGTTTCCCACGGTCGTCTATTGCAGAAAATACGGAGGCTGGAGATTGAGGGTGATTTAGAGATGTGGATCAGAAATTGGCTAGTTGAAAGAAGGTGGTGGTTGATGGCAAATGTTCAGAATGGAGTTCAGTTACGAGTGGCGTACCACAAGGATCTGTTCTGGGGCCGTTGCTGTTTATCATTTTTATAAATTACCTAGAGGAGGGCGCAGAAGGTTGGGTGAGTAAATTTGCAGACGACACTAAAGTCGGTGGAGTTGTAGACAGTGTGGAAGGATGTTGCAGGTTACAGAGGGACATAGATAAGCTGCAGAGCTGGGCTGAGAGGTGGCAAATGGAGTTTAATGTAGAGAAGTGTGAGGTGATTCACTTTGGAAAGAATAACAGGAATGCGGAATATTTGGCTAATGGTAAAATTCTTAGCAGTGTGGATGAGCAGAGGGATCTCGGTGTCCATGTACATAGATCCCTGAAAGTTGCCACCCAGGTTGATAGGGTTGTGAAGAAGGCCTATGGTGTGTTGGCCTTTATTGGTAGAGGGATTGAGTTCCGGAGCCATGAGGTCATGTTGCAGCTGTACAAAACTCTGGTACGGCCGCATTTGGAGTATTGCGTACAGTTCTGGTCGCCTCATTATAGGAAGGACGTGGAAGCTTTGGAACGGGTGCAGAGGATTTTGCCTGGTATGGAGGGAAAATCTTATGAGGAAAGGCTGATGGACTTGAGGTTGTTTTCGTTAGAGAGAAGAAGGTTAAGAGGTGACTTAATAGAGGCATACAAGATGATCAGAGGGTTAGATAAGGTGGACAGTGAGAGCCTTCTCCCGCGGATGGAGGTGGCTAGCACGAGGGGACATAGCCTTAAATTGAGGGGTAATAGATATAGGACAGACGTCAGAGGTAGGTTTTTTACGCAAAGAGTGGTGAGGCCGTGGAATGCCCTACCTGCAACAGTAGTGAACTCGCCAACATTGAGGGCATTTAAAAGTTTATTGGATAAGCATATGGATGATAAGGGCATAGTGTAGGTTAGATGGCCGTTAGTTTTTGACTTCCCATGTCGGTGCAACATCGTGGGCCGAAGGGCCTGTACTGCGCTGTATCGTTCTATGTTCTATGGTAAACTAGACATTTCCCACCCAACCCCTTCTGCTCATCCCTTAACCATATTGCACCTACCCTCCCCCCCCCCCCTCCCGAATGCTGCTTCTGCCAACATATTAATTTTCCCCGCAAAAAGTAGACGAACGGCTGCCACCTCCGAGAGAACCCCAGCATTGACCCCCTCAAGGCAAACTTTATTTTCTCCAGCTTGAGAAACCCAGCCAAGTCTGACCCAAGTCTCTACACTTGGGGGCTTCGAGTCCCTCCACATTAAAACGATCCGTCTCTGGGCTACCAGGGAGGCAAGGGCCAAAACGTCGGCCTCTTTCACTCCCTGGTCTTCTGATACTCCAAAGATCACTATCTCTGGACTCGGCACCACCCGTGTACCTAGCACCTTGGACATTGCCTTAGCAAACCCCTGCCAGAATCCTCCATGCTTCGGGCATGCCCAAAATATGTGGAAATGGTTTGCTGGCCTTCCCGCACATCTATCTTCTACTCCGAAAAACTTGCTCATCCTCGCTGCCGTCATGTGTGC
Source organism: Scyliorhinus canicula (assembly GCF_902713615.1). NCBI lineage: Eukaryota > Metazoa > Chordata > Chondrichthyes > Carcharhiniformes > Scyliorhinidae > Scyliorhinus > Scyliorhinus canicula. The sequence goes on from NC_052153.1 coordinate 158,296,967, forward strand.
CCGGTGTACCACCTCAAACTGTATTAGACTGAGCCTAGCACATGATGAGGAGGAGGAATTAACCCCGTTTAGGGCGTCCGCCCACAGACCTGCCTCTAACTCCCCACCTAGCTCCTCCTCCCACTTGCCCTTCAGTTCCTCCACAGGGATCTCCTCCGCCTCCAACAACTCCTGATAGATATCCGACACTTTCCCCTCCCCCACCCAGGTACCGGACACTACTCGGTCCTGTATCCCCTGTAGCGGGATCAGCGGAAAAGCCAACACCTGTTTCCTCAGAAAGTCCTGGACTTGTAAATATTTGAAACCATTCCCCGGCGGCAGCTTGAACTTGTCCTGCAGTGCATTGAGACTGGGAAAACATCCATCTACGAATAGATCTCCCATCCTCCTAATTCCTGCTCTGTCAAGTTTGGAACCCGCCATCTATCCTGCCCGGCGCAAACCTGTAGTTGTTGCAAATCGGGGCCCAGACTAACGCACCCTCCACCTTCTTATACCTCCTCCATTGCCCTCAGATCCTCAATGCCACCACCACCACTGGGCTAGTGGAGTAACGGGCTGGCGAGAACGGCAGAGGTGCCGTTACCAGTGCTCCCAAACTGGTGCCTTTGCATGACGCCGCCTCCATCCACTCCCATGCCGACCCCTCTCCCATTACCCACTTCCTAATCATTGTTATATTCGCCGCCCAGTAGTAGTTGCAGAAGTTCGGCAGCGCCAACCCACTCTCCCCCGACTGTGCTCCAACATTTTCTTCACCCGTGGGGTTTTATTCGCCCATACAAAGCCCGAAATAATCTTGTTTACCCGCTTGAAAAAGACCTTAGGGATGAAGATGGGGAGGCACTGGAAGACAAACAAAAATCTGGGGAGCACTGTCATTTTCACGGTCTGTACCCTCCCCACCAGTGACAGCGGGAACATATCCCATCTTTTAAAGTCCCTCTCCATTTGCTCCACCAGCCGGGTTAGGTTGAGCCTGTGTAATGCCTCCCATTTCCGAGCCATCTGTATTCCCAGGTGGCGAAAGCGCCTCTATACCATCCTGAGTGGCAGCTCCTTCAGTCTCCTCTCCTGCCCCCTTGCATGGATCATGGACAATTCATTTTTTCCCACGATCAATTTGTACCCAGAGAACCTGCCAAATTCCCCCAAGAACTGCATAACCTCCCCCATCCCCTCCACCGGGTCCGAGATGTACAAGAGCAGATCGTCCGCTTATAGCGAAACCCGGTGCTCCCCCCCCCCCCCCCCCTTCCTTGATGCTCTGAGCGCCATGGCCAACGGCTCCATAGCCAGAGCGAACAGCAACGGGGAGAGGGGGCACCGCTGTCTCGTCCCTCGGTGTAGCTTAAAGTACCCCGACCTCAGCCGGTTCATGCACACACTCGCTACCGGCGCCTGGTAGAGCAATCGCACCTAGTCTTTGAAGCCCTCCCCAAACCTTCCCAGAGTCTCCCAAAGATACTCCCCACTATTGAAAAAATATATTTTTTTTACTCTCCTTTTTCACATTTTCTCCCAAATTTAAACCCAACAATAAACAATAATCAGTAATGAATGTAATGTCAATTCCCATATTAATAACGATTCCATTCTCCCACCAAATCCCAAACATTGGCCCGCATGTTAACATAAACAAATGACAAAGAGGAATCAGGAATCACCCATAATCTCCATTCACACATACAGTCCCCCTCCCCCCAACCCTCAAACCCCCTAATGTTCATTGTGATCCAATTCTCGAAAATGCATAATGAATAACGCCCATGAATTGTAGAGCCCCTCAATCCTTCCCCTCAGTTCAAATTTGACCTTTTCAAGCGTTAAGAATTCCAAAAGGTCCCCCCGCCACACCAGGGCACAGGGTGCAGAGGTTGTTCTCCACCCTAACAAGATTCGCCTTCGGGCGATCAACGAGGCGAAGGATACAATGTTTGCCTCCGCGCCCGTTTCCAACCCTGGCTGGTCCGACACCCTGAATATTGCCTCCTGAGTGCCCGGGTCCGGTTTCACGTGCACCACTTTAGAGATTACCCTAAACACCTCCTTCCAGTAATCCTCCAGCTTTGACAGGACCAAAACATACAAATGTGGTTCGCGGAGCTCCCCCCCACAACCCCGGCAATGGTCACACACATCTTCTACCCCCTCAAAGAGCCGGCTCATTCTTGCCCTTGTAAGGTGCACTCTATACACCACCTTCAGCTGTATCAGCCCCAACCTCGCACACGAGGTGGAGGTGTTCACCCTCCGGAGCACCTCACACCAGAACCCCTCCTCCATACCCTCTCCCAACTCTTCCTCCCACTTTGCCTTGATCCATTCTAACGGCGCCTTCTCCTCTTCCAAAATAGCCCCGTAAACCGCCGATACTACCCCTTCTCCAGTCCCCCTGTCATCAGCACCTCCTGCAGCAATGTGGAAGCCGACTCAACTGAGAAGCTTTGTATCTCCTTTCTGGCAAAGTCTCGAACCTGCATATATCTGAATATTTCCCCCTGCCCAAAACACTATTTACACTGGCTGGATTACGTATTGTGATCCCCCCCCAACAACCTTTATCAAGCCTGTATGCTTGATAATCTGCTCCCCACCCTCTTCTTCGGCATGTGTGAATGTGCATGTGTGTGGTGTGCACGAAGGGGGTGGTTGCGTGTGGTGCTATTCTATTTGTGTGTTTCGGGACGCCGTTTAAAAATGGAACTACAATTTTTTTAAATCCAACTTGCTGGCGGGATGGCTTCAATCAGAGATCGCCCTGCCAACGTTATGTCGTGGGACCCACCCCATCACTTTTTAGGGGTTCTGAGACAAACGACATGGCAGAGAAAGCTCCACCGGATTCAATGCAGTTTTTCCCGCCTGCTGAGTCTCTCGGTCAAAAAATGGGAAAATTCCACCTCAGCAATGTGCAAAGGGATATAGACAGGTTAAGTGAGTGGGCAAAAATTTGGCAGAGAATAATGTGGAAAAATGTGAATTTGTCCACTTTGACAGGATGAATAAACAGCAGCGCAGCATTTTATTAAGTGGGGAGAGATTGCGAAACGCTGAGCTAGAGGTGGATCTGGATGTCCTGGTACAAGAATCACAAAAAGTTGGTATGCAGGTGCAGCAAATGAAGTGGAACGTTGTGATTTATTGCAAGGGTTATGGAATATAGAAGTAGGGATGTTTTGCTACAGTTGTATATGATATTGGTGAGATCATACCTGGAGTACAGTGCACAGTTTTGGTCTCCTTACTCAAGAAAGGTTTTAATTGCGTTAGAAAGAATTCAGAGACGGTTCACTCGTCTAATTCCTGGTACATAAAAACATAAGAACTAGGAGCAGGAGTAGGCCATCTGGCCCCTCGAGCCTGCTCCACCATTCAATGAGATCATGGCTGATCTTTTGTGGACTCAGCTCCACTTTCCGGCCCGAACACCATAACCCTTAATCCCTTTATTCTTCAAAAAACTATCTATCTTTATCTTAAAAACATTTAATGAAGGAGCCTCAACTGCTTCACTGGGCAAGGAATTCCATAGATTTACAACCCATTGGGTGAAGAAGTTCCTCCTAAACTCAATCCTAAATCTACTTCCCCTTATTTTGAGGCTATGCCCCTAGTTCTGCTTTCACCCGCCAGTGGAAACAACCTGCCCGTATCTATCCTATCTATTCCCTTCATAATTTTATATGTTTCTATAAGATCCCCCCCCTCATCCTTCTAAATTCCAACGAGTACAGTCCCAGTCTACTCAACCTCTCTTCATAATCCAACCCCTTCAGCTCTGGGATTAACCTAGTGAATCTCCTCTGCACACCCTCCAGTGCCAATATGTCTTTTCTCAAGTAAGGAGACCAAAACTGAACAAAATACTCCAGGTGTGGCCTCACTAACACCTTATACAATTGCAGCATAACCTCCCTAGTCTTAAACTCCATCCCTCTAGCAATGAAGGACAAAATTCAATTTGCCTTCTTGATCACCTGTTGCACCTGTAAACCAACTTTCTGTGACTCATGCACTAGCACACCCAGGTCTCTCTGCACAGCAGCATGCTTTAATATTTTATCATTTAAATAATAATCCCATTTGCTGTTATTCCTACCAAAATGGAAAACCTCACATTTGTCAACATTGTATTCCATCTGCCAGACCCTAGCCCATTCACTTAACCTATCCAAATCCCTCCGCAGACTTCCGGTATCCTCTGCACTTTTCGCTTTACCACTCATCTTAGTGTCATCTGCAAACTTTGACACATTGCCCTTGGTCCCCAACTCCAAATCATCTATGTAAATTGTGAACAATTGTGGGCCCAACACGGATCCTGGATGGACACCACTAGCTGCTGATTGCCAACCAGAGAAACACCCATTAATCCCCACTCTTTGCTTTCTACTAATTAACCAATCCTCTATCCATGCTACTACTTCACCCTTAATGCCATGGTACGAGGGAAGTTATCTTTTAAGGAAAGGTTGGGCCCGTATCGGTTGGAATTTAAAAGAATGATAGGCGATCTTATTGAAGCACAAGATTCTGAGGGGGATCTGACAGGATATTATGATCCTAGACGAGACCCCAACAGTGGCTAGGATATGCTGGATCAAAACTTCAATATTTTAGTTTATTTTAAGACTGGAAAGAATGATTCTCTCCTGGAGTGATTGTATGAAAAAAATAGGGCTTTGATATTTCGAAAATAAAATTTTATTACGAATACAATATTAAACTTTTAACTTCACACCCAAAAAGAACAGCTTACAATGAGCCCCTTAATACTACTATACAATTTCCCATTAAACACTATGCAATTTTCCATTGGACAAAAGAAACATACAGCTCTCAATCTGTTTTAAAATTAGCAGGGAATAGAGTAGTACTTGCTTTGCAGGACAGATTTGGGCCCCGGTAAGAAACCTTGCAGAATCTGGCTGAATGTCTTCACAAAGCTGGTTCGCATGGGTTGTTTCAGCTTCTTCCTTGTCCCCAGACAATACTGTTCTGTTTTACAGATTATTACTCTTTTATGCCTACCCTACTGTGAGAGAATTGTGGACTCTGGGTCAGGCAGATCAGAATTCAGCTCTCCTCTCTCTCAATGCTTCTCCAAAACTCAACTGCCTCTCTGTATTCCTGGGCTTCCCCCCACAATGGCCTCATCTCCCCAAGCTGAAAATCAAATTATCTCTGCAGGCTGCAAAAGCATAACAACCCCCCAGGGACTCCCCCAGTCAAGCCACATTTCCTCTGGTCAATTTCACCTGCTGTTTCCCAGAAGCAAACCAAAATCTTTTTTAAAAACATGACCACTGCAGTCAAACACTCTTGGCCTCCCAGGCTTTTAACCCTTATCATGTCCCAATCTTTAGAACCCAATATTCCTAAAATCTTATATTAGTCATACCTCCCCCTTTAAAAAAATGAACCAATGTAAACATATGGCTTAATTTTTGAAAACCCTTGTAAACTTTAAACATTCTTAAGATTACATACAACTTATATTCTACAAGATATACTATTTAATATTTTTAAACAAGCAAACATCAGCATGAATATCGTCCATTTTAGTCTTCTCATGTTATAGTCGTGATAAAGCATCAACCATCACATTTTCTCTTTCTGCCAGATGTAGAATTCGTAAATTAAATGGTTGTAATAATAAACTCCATCTGAATAGTCTTGCATTGTGTTTTAAATTTGTCCAAGAATTTTAATGGGTTATGGTCCATATACAATTATGTCAGATAAATGGTTACTAACATAAATGTTGTAACGCCAATATAAAACTCAAGGTCTCCTTCTTGATGGTTGAGCATTTCTTTAGGTGAATGTAAGTTTTCCAGAAAAATACCAGATTGGTTCATTGATTCCTTCGTCATCTTCCTGCAGCAGTGCAGCACCAATACTCACATCACTTGTATCAACTGCCACCTTAAATGGCATGGCATAATTAGGTGTCAACAACACTGGTACAGTGGTTAACATAGCCTTCAGTTTATCGAATGCCTCCTGTCGTTCTACCGTCCACTGAAATTTCTTGTGCTTTTTTTTAATAAATGTTTTTTATTCAGTTTTCATGTTTTAAATTGAACAAATTACAAATTGTTAGAGAGAGAAAAAAAAAGAACACGCAAAAATTAACATATATATTTACAGGTAAGCACCTTCGTAATAATAACTGTGGCCTCCCCCCTTTAGCCGGCATACATATTTTACATTCCCCAATATGGCCGAGGCACATGTTTATTGGCATTTATTTAGTTTGGTTTTGGGCCTTAGCTAGCCATCAAACCCCCATAACGAACCCGTAGCCCGCCCCCCCCCCCCCCCCCCTCCCCCCGATTCCCGTCCATTTTCCCCTGATTCTTGGCCACCCGACTATTCTTCCTCTTGTACGTTGGCCACAAACAGGTCCCGGAACAATTGCATGAATGGCTCCCACGTTCTGTGGAAGCCGTCGTCCGACCCTCGGATGGCGAATTTGATTTTCTCCATTTGGAGAGATTCCGAGAGGTCGGACAGCCAGTCTGCAGCTCTGGGCGGTGCTGCTGACCGCCAGCCAAACAGGATTCTACGGCGGGCGATCAGGGAGGCAAAGGCAAGGGCGTCCGCCCTCCTCCCCAGGAATAGATCTGGCTGGTCTGAAACCCCAAAGACCGCCACTATCGGGCATGGCTCCACCCTCACCCCCACCACTTTGGACATAGCCTCGAAGAAGGCTGTCCAGTACTCCACAAGTCTGGGGCAAGACCAGAACATGTGGGCGTGGTTGGCCGGGCCTCTTTGGCACCGTTCACATCTGTCCTCCACCTCCGGGAAGAACCTACTCATACGGTTTCTCGTTAAGTGGGCTCTATGTACCACTTTTAGTTGCGTCAGGCTGAGCCTTGCGCACGTGGAGGTGGAGTTGACCCTATGCAGTGCTTCGCTCCAGAGTCCCCACCCTATCTCCATCCCCAGGTCGTCCTCCCATTTCCTTCTTGTTGCGTCCAGTACGGTGTCGTCCCTTTCTACCAGTCGGTCATATATGTCGCTACAGTTCCCTTTCTCTAGGATACTTGCGTCCAGTAGGTCTTCCAGTAGTGTCTGTCGTGGCGGTTGTGGGTACGTCCTTGTCTCCTTTCGTAGGAAGTTTTTGAGCTGCAGGTACCGTAGCTCGTTCCCCCCAGCTAGCCAAAATTTCTCTGTCAGTTCGTCCAGTGTTGCGATCCTGTCGTCCGTGTATAGGTCCCTGACTGTCAGTGTCCCCCCGTCCTGCCTCCACCTTTTGAAGGTGGCGTCAGTCAGTGCTGGTTTGAACCTATGGTTGTTGCAGATGGAAGCCTTGTCCGACATTTTGTTCAGGCCAAATTGCTGCCGCAGTTGGTTCCAGGATTGGATGGTGGCTGTCACCACTGGGCTGCTGGAGTGTATTTTGGGTGGGGATGGGAGTGCTGCCGTGGTGAGGGCCCGGAGGGAGATCCCCATGCAGGAGGCCTCCTCCGCACGCACCCACTCGGCTTCTGGCTCCTGGATCCATCCCCTTACTCGCTTGGCTGTTGCCGCCCAGTGGTAGAATTGTAGATTCGGGAGGGCTAGCCCCCCCGGATTTTGTTTTTTGTAGGACCTTCTTTGGGATATTAGCATTTTTACCCCCCCCATACGAACGCCATGATAAGTTTGTCCAGCGCTTTGAAGAAGGCCTTGGGGATGTAGATCGGAATGGATCTAAACAGGAAGAGGAACCTGGGCAATACGTTCATTTTGATCGTCTGGACTCTCCCCGCGATGGAGAGTGGGAGTGTGTTCCATCTTTGCAGGTCCTTTTTTACTTCCTCCGCCAGGCTGGTGAGGTTCCATTTGTGGATCCCTTTCCAGTCATGGGCTATTTGGATCCCCAGGTAGCGGAATTTATGTCGGGCTTGTTTGAATGGCAGCCCCTTTAGTGCTGCCCCCCCCCCCCCTGCTGGTGTACTGGGAAGATCTCGCTTTTGCTCATGTTGAGTTTGTAGCCCAAGAAGGCTCCAAACTCTTTCAGGAGCGCGATGATTCCGTCCATGGTGCTTTGTGGGTCCGAGATGTAGAGGAGCAGATCATCTGCATAGAGTGAGACTCTGTGCTCTCTGCCTCCCCTTCGGATCCCCCTCCAATTTTTTGCTGCCCTGAGTCCGATTGCTAGCGGTTCGATTGCTAGTGCGAACAGCAGCGGGGACAGTGGGCATCCTTGTCTGGTGCCCCTGTGCAGCTGGAAGTATTGGGAGTTGGTATTGTTGGTCTGTACACTCGCCATGGGAGCGTTGTATAGGAGCTTTACCCAAGCGGTGAACCCTGTTCCAAGCCCGAACCGCTCCAGTACCTCTATGAGGTATTTCCATTCGACTCTGTCGAAGGCCTTTTCTGCGTCCAGGGCGTCTTGTGTTCTCTCCCCGGAGGGGGTCATTATCACGTTCAGCAGGCGCCTGATGTTCGAGGTGAGCTGTCTACCTTTGACGAAGCCTGTCTGGTCCTCTGTGACCACCTCAGGTACACAGTCTTCTAGCCTTTTGGCTAGGATTTTGGCCAGTATTTTGGAGTCTGCGTTCAGCAGAGATATGGGTCTGTATGACCCACATTCCGTTGGGTCTTTGTCTTTCTTAGGTATCAGCGAGATTGAGGCCTGTGCTAACGTGGGTGGCAGTGTGCCCCTAGCTAGCGAGTCTGTGAACATCTCCCGCAGGTGCGGGGCCAGCGCTGTCGCAAATTTTTTGTAGAAGTCCGACGGGAATCCGTCCGGTCCCGGCGCCTTCCCCGTCTGCATGGAGCTGATACTGTCCATGATCTCTCCCAGTGCTAGTGGTGCTTCCAGGTCCCGTTTCCTGCCCTCTCCCACGACTGGTATGTCCAGTCCATCAAGGAACCGGTTCATCCCAGCCTTCCCCGTTGGGGGCTCCGAGGTGTTCTTGTGCTTTTTTAAGTTCAGTCAGAGGAACCACACTGCTGAAATTTGGCACTCATGCCCAGAAATTCTCCTAGTCAATGGTACTGAAAATTCTTCAATAGCTTTCGTTTTCACATTCCGTGAAACCATGTGACCTTTGTCCCATCTTTTCAACAGTCTTCCAAACAAGGAATAGGGTATAAATTTGATTTCATAACTGCGTTGACTCTTCTATAGTCCACATATATTTGTTTTGCTCCATCCAGTTTTAGTACCATGACAATCAGTGAGCTCCAATCACTGCAACTCACATCAATGATATCTTCCTTAAGTATGTTGTTAATCTCCTTTTGTACCTGTACTAACTTTAGTGGATTGAACCTGTATGGATATTGTTTAATGGGAATAGCCTTTTCTATATCTACATCATTCATAATTATTTTCGTACTTCCCAATTTATTCCCACATACAGCTGTGACGGTAATAACTCTTTTAGGTCATTTTGATTTTCCTCCGCAAGATAGCTCAAAAATTCATTCCAATTTTTTTAATACTTCCTCATTATTCAATTTAATTTGAGGAATGTCAAATTCAGAATCGTTTGGATTTATCTCTTCTCCCTGAGCTACAATGACCAACACTTCCTCCTTTTCTTCTCTTATCAAAATACCTTTTGAGCATGTGAACATGACACACTGAGTTTTCCATGTGTCTGGCCTTCTTGGCAAATAATTCACCTCACTCAATTTTTCCCCAAAATGATATGGTCCACTAAATCGTGCTTTTAATGGTTCACCTACCATTGATAATAATACAAGTACTTTCCCCCACTAACAAAACTACTAATTTTTGATTTCCTATCCGTTTCTATTTCATTACCTGTGACAATTTAAATGTTTCCTACCAATTCACCAGCTCTAGTTAATCTCTCACTAAAGTTTAACACCTAGTCCAACAACATAGTCTCAGACCGCTGACTCACCAACTTCTCCGATCAATTTAATTAGTCCTCTCACCTCATGACCAAAAATCAATTGGAATGGACTGAATTTAGTTGATTCATTAGGTGCATCCCAAATTGCAAATAGTACAAATGGAATTCGGTTATTCCAATCCTCTGGACAATCTTGGCTATAGGCCCTCAACATGGTCTTTAGAATTTGATGCCACCTTTCTAATGCACCTTATGATTCCAGATGATATGCCATTGAATTAAATTACTTTATTCTCAAGCTATCCATAACTTCCTTGAACAATTTTGACATAAAATTGGATCCTGATCTGAATTAATTTCTTTTGGTAGTCCATATCTAGTAAAAAGAATTTGGTTAATTCCTCTGCAACTTTCTTGGATACAAGGTTTCTTAATGGAAATCCCCCGTAAATCTCGTAGACACATCCAATATGGTCAACAGGTACTGATTCCAAATTTTGGTTTTAGGCAGGAGTCCTACACAATCAATTAGGACCCCAGTAAAAAGGTTCCTCAAAAACTGGAATGGGTATTTAAGGAGTTGGTTTGATTACCATCTGAGGTTTCCTTATTATCTGACATATGTAAACATATATGGCAAAATTCAACTGCATCCTTATACGTCCAGGCTGAGTTTTCCTTACTCCCAAATTACCCTCTACTGGAACCTCGTGCACTACCTGCAAAAACTCCTTTCTCTAGCCTACTGGTAATACCACTCGATGAACCTCTGCCCATTTCTTACCACTTCACTTTTCACCGGACTCTCAAATCTTACCTTGGCACACTACTGCTCTCACCACTAATTCCACCTTTACTGACATCTCATTTCAAACTACATATCTCATCTCCCACCATTAAAGACTTACTTGTTTCTATATCCTTTAAAGTCTTAATCTCCTTACCTACTCCACCTTGTACACGAGTAAACCTTATCCTCACAGATAAAATCCTTTAACAGGTCTGGTACCTGCTTATCCACCAACCTCTGTACAGGCTGTACACTCTGCTGCATGTCTTCCACTGGGACAATGAATTTTCCTCCCACTTTAATAAACTCCACTGGCTTAACCTGTTTTACCGATTCTGTCTTTCCAGTACTTTTCTTAAGCCACCAACACTGCGACTTCACATGTGCAACTTTATTACAATGAAAACACTAAAAAAAGTTTATCTCTCTAGCACAGGCATTGTCAAACTCAGGGGCAAGACCCGTGGGTGTCGGGAGGGTCGTGGAGCTGTCCGTCGCGGCGCTCCCGATCGCGCAAATCCATGTGCAAAAGCCGCAGCAGCCGGCTTTTAATAATGGCCTTCAAAATGGCCAGGAACAGATTTTTAAAAGTTGGCCGCACTGCGCATGGGCACCACGACCACATTTCTCTTTTATGGACGCCGCCTTTTTTTTCCCAAGTTCGGGAGTCCAAAGGGACCATTGGGGCCAAAGGGACCCAAAACCATTTGCTCCATTTTTGTCAGCAACAAACAAGGTAAGAGAAAATGGTGGGTCGCACAGGTTGGCCGGTGTGGGCCGCGAAGGCCGGCCGGCGTGGGCAGTGAAGGTTGACCGGCTGGTTAAAATGGGTCCCTGGAAAAAAAGTTTGAAAAATACTCCTCTACCACTATCATAGGCTGCCTTCTTACTCTGATGCACACAATCCTGACCACCACCTAAACCTCCTTTGCATTGACCACCTGTGAATTTTTTATTTCTCCAGTTTTTATTCTTCACAGATTAAAATTGATGTTGAAAACCAAACTTTGTTTTACGAACCAATTCAAAATCATTGGCCATTTCTGCAGCCTGCCTCTTGTTCTTCCACATGAGTTTTCACTACTGTGGGAAGTGAATCTTTAAATTCCTCCAAAATAATCACTTCTCCAAGAGCGTCATATGTTTGGTCTATTTTTAATGCTCTTATCCACCTATCAAAATGATTTTGTTTAATTCATTCGAATTCTATATATTTCTGACCTGGTTCTTTCCTTAGATTTCTAAACTTTTGTCTGTAGGCTTCTGGAATTAGTTCATATGCACTTAATATGGTTTTCCTCACCTCATCATAATCCCTAAATCCTTTGATAGTGATGCAAACACTTCACTAGATTTTTTTATTATTTAAAAGTCTGTCCCTCTACCATGTTCTCCAGTCTAAATTCTGTTCTTTGACAGAACATATTCTATTTTGCTTTATTTTAAAATGTTTCCAATTAAGGGCAAATTTACCGTGGTCAATCCACATACCCAGAATATCTTTGTGTTGTTCGGGTGGGACCCATGTAGACACAGGGAGAATGTGCAAACTCCACACAAGCAGTGACCTGGGACCTGGATCAAACCAGAGTCCTCAGCGCCGTGATGCAGCAGTGCTAACCACCACGTCACCGTGCGCCCTGCTTCGCTAGGTCTACCTACTAACTTTGTTTGAACCAACACCCACATGATCTTTGGCCAATTCTATGTTTGAGCCACATTCTCAAATGAGATGAAAAAGGTTTTCGCATCTTTCTCATCAAATCTTGGCAATCCCCAAATATATTTAAACATATCCCTACTCAGCTTTCGACTACGAAGTATTTCTTCTTCCTCTCGACCTTCCTTGCTTCTACCTTTAACTCCAGCCTTTTAAGTTGTTTTTCCTTGCAGCACCAGTATCTGAAGTTCAATTCTCTTTTATCCCTTTCTTCCTTTGCTAATTTTACTATTTCTACTTCAGGTTTCCTCCTTTCCAAATCCTTTTGATGAGCTCTCTCTTCCTTCGCTTCTGCCATCGCCAATCTCTCCTCTTCCTTTTCTTCTGCCATTGCCAATTTCTTATTTTCCTTCATTTCCAATTTTCTGTTATTTAAGGATGACATCCGGGCAATAGTAAGGGATGACATCGGTGCTATGGAGGATAAGGTTGAATCCATTTGGGTGGAAATCAGGAATAGTAAGGCGAAAAAGTCACTGATAGGAGTAGTCTATCGGCCACCAAATAGTAACGAGATGGTGGGGCAGGCAATAAACAAAGAAATAACTGATGCATGTAGAAATGGTACAGCAGTTATCATGGGGGATTTTAATCTACATGTCGATTGGTTTAACCAGGTCGGTCAAGGCAACCTTGAGGAGGAGTTTATAGAATGTATCCGCGATAGTTTCCTAGAACAGTATGTAATGGAACCTACGAGGGAACAAGCGGTCCCAGATCTTGTCCTGCGTAATGAGACAGGATTGATTCATGATCTCAGTTAGGGATCCTCTCGGAAGGAGCGATCACAATATGGTGGAATTTAAAATACAGATGGAGGGTGAGAAAGTAAAATCAAATACTAGTGTTTTGTGTTTAAACAAAGGAGATTACAATGGGATGAGAGAAGAACTAGCTACGGTAGACTGGGAGCAAAGACTTTATGGTGGAACAGTTGAGGAACAATGGAGAACCTTCCAAGCGATTTTTCACAGCGCTCAGCAAAGGTTTATACCAACAAAAAGGAAGGACGGTAGAAAGAGGGAAAATCGACCGTGGATATCTAAGGAAATAAGGGAGAGTATCAAATTGAAGGAAAAAGCATATAAAGTGGCAAAGATTGGTGGGAGACTAGAGGACTGGGAAATCTTTAGGGGGCAAAAGAAAGCTACTAAAAAAGCTATAAAGAAAAGTAAGATAGAGTATGAGAGTAAACTTGCTCAGAGTATAAAAACAGACAGTAAAAGTTTTTACAAATATATAAAACAAAAAAGAGTGGCTAAGGTAAATATTGGTCCTTTAGAGGATGAGAAGGGAGTTTTAATAATGGGAGATGAGGAAATGGCTGAGGAACTGAACAGGTTTTTTGGGTCGGTCTTCACAGTGGAAGACACAAATGACATGCCAGCGACTGATAGAAATGAGGCTATGACAGGTGAGGACCTTGAGAGGAATGTTATCACAAAGGAGGTAGTAATGTGCAAGCTAATGGGGCTAAATGTAGACAAGTCTCCTGGCCCTGATGGAATGCATCCCAGAGTGCTAAAGGAGATGGCTAGGGAAATTGCAGATGCACTAATGATGATTTACCAAAATTCACTAGACTCTGGGGTGGTCCTGGTGGATTGGAAATTAGCAAACGTGACACCACTGTTTAAAAAAGGAGGTAGGCAGAGAGCAGGAAATTATAGGCCAGTGAGCTTAACTTCGGTAGTAGGGAAGATGCTGGAATCTATCATCAAGGAAGAAATAGCGAGGCATCTGGATAGAAAATGTCCCATTGGGCAGACGCAGCATGGGTTCATAAAGGGCAGGTCGTGCCTAACTAATTTAGTGGAATTTTTTGAAGACATTACCAGTGCAGTAGATAACGGGGAGCCAATGGATGTGGTATATCTGGATTTCCAGAAAGCCTTTGACAAGGTGCCACACAAAAGGTTGCTGCATGAGATAAAGATGCATGACATTAAGGGTAAAGTAGTAGCATGGATAGAGGATTGGTTAATTAATAGAAAGCAAAGAGTAGGGATTAATGGGTGTTTCTCTGGTTGGCAATCAGTAGCTAGTGGTGTCCCTCAGGGATCCGTGTTGGGCCCACAATTGTTCACAATTTACATAGATGATGTGGAGTTGGGGACCAAGGGCAATGTGTCCAAGTTTGCAGGTGACACTAAGATGAGTGGTAAAGCGAAAAGTGCAGAGGATACTGGAAGTCTGCAGAGGGATTTGGATAGGTTAAGTGAATGGGCTAGGGTCTGGCAGATGGAATACAATGTTGACAAATGTGAGGTTATCCATTTTGGTAGGAATAACAGCAAACGGGATTATTATTTAAACAATAAAATATTAAAGCATGCCGCTGTGCAGAGATACCTGGGTGTGCTAGTCCATGAGTCACAGAAAGTTGGTTTACAGGTGCAACAGGTGATTAAGAAGGAAAATGGAATTTTGTCCTTCATTGCTAGAGGGATGGAGTTTAAGACTAGGGAGGTTATGTTGCAATTGTATAAGATGTTAGTGAGGCCACACCTGGAGTAGTGTGTTCAGTTTTGGTCTCCTTAATTGAGAAAGGACATACTGGCACTGGAGGGTGTGCAGAGGAGATTCACTAGGTTAATCCCTGAGCTGAAGGGGTTGGATTATGAGGAGAGGTTGAGTAGACTGGGACTGTACTCATTGGAATTTAGAAGGATGAGGGGGGGATCTTATAGAAACATTTAAAATTATGAAGGGAATAGATAGGATAGATGCGGGCAGGTTGTTTCCACAGGCGGGTGAAAGCAGAACTAGGGGACATGGCCTCAAAATAAGGGGAAGTAGATTTAGGACTGAGTTTAGGAGGAACTTCTTCACCCAAAAGGTTGTGAATCTATGGAATTCCTTGCCCAGTGAAGCAGTTGAGGCTCCTTCATTAAATGTTTTGAAGATAAAGATAGATAGTTTTTTGAAGAGTAAAGGGATTAAGGGTTATAGTGTTCGGGCCGGAAAGTGGAGCTGAGTCCACAAAAGATCAGCCATGATCTCATTGAATGGCGGAGCAGGCTCCAGGGGCCAGATGGCCTACTCCTGCTCCTAGTTCTTATGTTTAGTTCTAATTCTTTCTGTTAACCTTTTTCCTACATTTCAAATAGTTTCACTTGTCATTGGATTCTAGCTAATTCTAATGATTCAGGCTATGTCGCTGGCAAATTTAAATATTGAATATGGCTTGTACTATCTCTAGCTTCCTTGCCCCTTTGATTAGGTTAACTGCAGCTTTTCTGCCAAACCCAAAAGTTTTGCTTTAGTCTCCCTTTGTAAACCATTCCGGATAATCGCTTCCATATCCAGGAAACTTTTTGCAACTTAAGACAGTCATTGTCCTGTCACTCTCTATTACTTAAGACATCCCATCCCGGATGAGCTCCCAATTTTATTACTATCACAGACCAGACCCCAACGATGGTGAGGATACTGGACTGAAACGCCGATATTTCAGTTTATTTTAAGACCCTGTGGAAAGAATAATTCCCTCCAGGAGTGATTGCATGAAAAATAGGGCTTTGGTATTTCTAAAACAAAATTTTATTATGAGTACAATATTAAGTTTTATAACTTCATACTGGAAAATAACAGCATACAATTACCCCTTAACACTAGAATACAATTTCATTAAATAACAAAAGAAACAGACAGCTCTCAATCTATCCTAAAATTTGCAGGGCACAGTAATACTTGCTTTGCAGAACAGATTTGGCCCTTGGTTAGAACCCCTGCAGAGACTGGTCGAATATCTTCAAAATGCTGAAGCTGGATTCTCCATTTTTGGGACTATGTCCCTACGCCGTCGTGAAAACTGTAGTCTTTTATGCCAAGAAAACTGGCATCAAAAGGCCACAGATTCACCGTCTTGCAGGGGGCTAGCAGGCAGCTGTTTGGAGCTCGCAGCTCCAGATACAGCCCCGCACTTTCGGGTCAGAGGCCGCGCCGTGCTCCATGGCGGACTCAGCCTGCGGACCTGGACCACTGAAATAGTGCCCCGCATCGGCCACTCACCCAACCCAAACCGCCCCCAGCCCCGAATGAAGCCCCCCCTACCCCCCGTCCTCCGATTGGCCCTTCCCCAACTGTAGCAGACCCCGACCAACTCCGCAGTCGCCACATGAGGTTCCCGAACGGCAGGACCAGATTAGAGCCATGCCGTCAGGAAATCGGCCGTTCGGGGACGGAGAATAGCGGGGCGGGCCTCAGGCAATGGCTGGGGCGATGGATGCTCAGCGCGGCGTACTCTTTCAGGGGTGGAGAATAGCGGACCCAGCGCCAGCTCCAATCTTGTGCGGGAAAACAGATTCTTCGCCCCGTCGCCGAATGCAATTTCGGCGTCGGGGTGCGGAGAATCCAGCCCCCTATGTTTCAGCTTCTTCCTTGGCCTCAGACAAGACCATTCTACTTTACAGATTATTATTCCTTTAGCCCTATCCTACTGTGAGAGAATTGTGGACTCAGGTCACTCCTGGGCTCCACCCCACAAAGACCTCATCTCCCCAAACTGAAAAACAAATTATCACTGCAGGCTGCAAAAGCGTATTAACTCCCCAGGTGCTTCCCCAGTCAAGCACATTTCCTCTGGTCACTTTCATCTGCTGTTTCCTCGAGTTAGATGGAAGGCTGAGTTAGATAGACTCTTGACTATCAAGGGAGTCTAAGTTTAATGGGGTTAGAAAAGAAAGTGGAGTTGAGACCATAATCAGATCATCCATGATTTTATGAATAGTGGAGCAGGCTAGAGGGCCTGAATGGCCTACTCCTGCTCCAAATTAGTTTGTTCAACATTATCTCCTTGCTCTAGTATTCTATGCCTCAATTACTAAAGCCCAGAATTCTGTACGCTTTATTAACCAAGTTCTTAACCTGCTCCACGACCTTCAATGACTTATGCACATCAAGGCCCTTTGTTCCAGGACCATCTTTTCATAGGATCATAGAATTTACAGTGCAGAAGGAGGTCATCTGGCCCATTGAGCCTGCACTGGCCCTTGGAAAGAGCACCCCACTTAAGCCCGCAACTCCACGCTATCCCCATAACCTCGCCTAACCTTTTTTTGGACACCAAGGGCAATCTAGCATGGCCAATCCACCTAACCCACACAACTTCGGACTGTGTGAGGAAACCAGAGCACCCGGAGGAAACCCACGCAGACATGGGGAGAACGTGCAGAGTCCCGCACAGACAGTGACCCAAGCCGGGAATTGAACTCAGATCCCTGGCGCTGTGAAGCAACAATGCTAACCACTGTGCTACCATGCTGAAATTAATCATTTCACATTTTTCCACATTCGAACTTCATCTGCCACCTGTCTGCTCATTCCACCAAATTATCTATGTCCTTTCTGATGTTCTATACCATCTGAGGGTAGCACGGTAGCATTGTGGATAGCACAAATGCTTCACAGCTCCAGGGTCCCAGGTTCGATTCCGTCTTGGGTCACTGTCTGTGCGGAGTCTGCACATCCTCACCGTGTGTGCGTGGGTTTCCTCCGGGTGCTCCAGTTTCCTCCCACAGTCCAAAGATGTGCAGGTTAGGTGGATTGGCCATGATAAATTGCCCTTAGTGTCCAAAATTGCCCTTAGTGTTGGGTGGGGTTACTGGGTTATGAGGATAGGGTGGAGGTGTTGACCTTGGGTAGGGTGCTCTTTCCAAGAGCCGGTGCAGACTCGATGGGCTGAATGGCCTCCTTCTGCACTGTAAATTCTATGAATCTTCCTCACCGCTCATAATACTTCCACATTTCGTACCATCCGCAAACTTTGAAATTGTGTCCTTCATGCCAAAGTCTAGGTTATCAATATATATCAGGAAAAGCATGGGTCCCAACACCGACCCCTGCTCCAGCCTAAAAGACATCCATTAACTACAACCCAGTTTCCGGTTACTCCACCAATTTTGTATCCGTGTTGCCATTTGTATTCCATGAGCTATAACTTTGCTCACAAGTCTGTTGTGCAGCGATGTATCAAATGGGAGTCCACGTAACACCACCCCAGTGGCATTGCCCTCATAAACCTTCTCTATTACCTCGTCAGAAAACCCCAGTAAATTAGCTAAACACAGTTCTGCCGTAAGAAATCCATGCTGGCTTTTCTTAATTTACCCGCATTTGTCCATGTGACGAGTAATTTTGTCCCTAATTATTATTTCTAGAACACACATATTTCAAGTAAATTCAATTTGAGTATATTCAAAATGGAGATCAGTAGATTTTGAGATATTAGAGATATCAAGGGATATTGGGGTATTGCAGAAAATTAGCATTGAGGTAGATCATTAAATGGTGGGGCAGGTTCAAGGGCCAAATGGCTTACTCCTAGTTCCCATGTTCTATATCATTATTGTTTTGAGGATAAATTCAGAGTATCATTGCATTTGGGAATGCTACTAATCTCCTTTCATCCATCGAGTATAGCTAACCGTTTAGGATGGCATAGGCACTCTGATCCAGTTTTTCTTTAACCGTCCACATATTATGATACTGCTAGATTTTTTTGTTTCAAGAAATACAAGTAAATATAATTTCCACAGAAATTAGAAATGCATATTGAATTTTAATTAATCACAAAGATTTTCACCCTTTTAGGGTCTCTAAATGCTCTATTAACTTTGAATTCTCCCAGGTGATTTGGCACTTTGTTTACCATTTCTCTATAATTACATTTCAAACTATATTTTAGATCAGGTTTCTTACCTTCTGTGGCCTAATCGTTAGAGCTCTAGACATGCAAAAGACTCTCAAATTAAATGATTACTATATCAATCTCCTTTGAAAAGCAACTGGGTGAATAATGGTTAGGTATAGAATCCCTACAGTTAAGGAGGCGGCCATTCAGCCCATTGAGTCGGCACCGACCCTTCAAAAGATCACACTACCTAGGCCCAATCCCTCACCCTATCCCTGCAACCGCACCCCAAAAGGCAATTTATCATGGCTAATCCACCTAACCAGCACATTGTTGGACTGTGGGAGGAAACCGGAGCACCCAGAGGAAACCCATGCAGACATGGGGAGAATGTACAAATTCCACACAATCACCAAAGGTCGGAATCGAACCTGGGTCCCTGCCGCTGTGAGGCAGCAATGCTAACCACTGTGCTACGGTGCCATCCCATGGTTAGGGACGCTACTCTCCTTTTGATTCAACTGGCATCCACCTAGAGCTAAAAATCTCTTGTGTTAGTCACCAGTCCACCCCAAGTTGATCACCTGGGCCAAGATTGTGGGTTAAGGGTTAGGGAGAGAAAAGAACAGATAATATTCTTGCATGCAATGACTATATAAGTGATGCTTAAAAAGTGCATGTATGTGAAGATTGGGCAAGAACAGCTCAGCTATTGTATTCCATAGTTTAATAAACTACCAACGCTTCTCAGCTGGGCTCAAATGCTGAATTAGGAGGACAAACTTGTAAACAGAGTATTATTATTTGAATAATTTGAATTGGGGATTGATAAGCAGTATTCCCCATGGATTGGTACTGGTTCATTTACTATTCATTATTTTATCAATGATCGTGAAGCTATATGTAAAATGATATATAACATAATAAGAAAAATAGCTTAACAATGCAGAAGTCAGTATTAATATATTTTTATTATGGGAACATATTCTATGTTATAGAGACTAACACGTGGTTTAGATTAAGTGGTTAGGATACCACACATCAAGGCAAAGTACTAGGAGGTATCTGTTTAAAGTAAATTAGGGAACATCTAAAGGTTGTACATTGAATTATATCTAGTTTGGAAACAAAACATCTTAGTTTCAATTATTTCTCAGGCAAGAAGTGATATTTAACCAATAAGAAATTAACCCCTTGCCACATTTCAATGAGAACAGTGTTTTATCTGTAGTAGCATATGTCAAAGGATATATGACAATCTCAGAATTGATAGATTCAAATGTTTTCAAAATTCATTTATGGGATGTGGATGTCACTTGTTAGGCCAGCATTTATTGCCCATTCCTAGATGCACTTCAGAAATTGTGGTGAGTTGCCTTCTTGAACTGCTGCAGTCCTTGAGGTGTAGGTACACCCACTGTGCTGTTTGGGAAAGGGTTCCTGGATTTTACCCCAGCGACAGGGAAGAAATGGCGATATAATTCCAAGTCAGGGTGAGGAGTGACTTGGATATCCTCCAGGTGGTGGAGATCCCAGATATCTGCTGCTCTTGTCCTAGATAGTAGTGGTCATGGGTTTGGAAAGTGCTGTCCAAGGAACCTTGGTGAGATCCTGCAGTGCATCTTGTAGATGGCACACACGGCTGCTGCTGTCCATCAGTGGTGGAGGTTTGAATGTTTGTGGAAGGGGGAGCAATGTCAAGCTTCTTGAGTGCTGCTGGAGCTGTACTCATCCAGGCAAGTGGAGAGTATTCCATTACACTTCTGACTTGTGCCTAGTAGATGATGGACATGGTTTGGAGGGTCAGGAGGTGAGTTACTCGCCGTAGGATTCCCAGCCTTTGAGCTGCCCTGGTAGCCACAATATTAAATGGCTAGTCCAGTTCAGTTTCTGAAAATGGTAACCCCCAGGATGTTGATTGTGGAGGAATTCAGCAATAGTAATTCCATTGAATGTTAAGGAGCGATAGTTAGATCCTCTCTTGTAAGAGATGGTCATTACCTGGCACTTGTGTGGCACGAATGTAACTTGCCACTTGTCAGCCCAAGCCTGGCCTTGCTGCATTTGGACATGGACTGCTTTATTATCACAAATGGTGAACATTATGCAGTAATCTGCAAACATCCACATTTCTGACCTTGATCTTATGATGGAAGAGAGGCCATTGATGGAAGCAGCTGAAGGTGGATGGGCCGAGGACACTACCCTGAGGAACTCCGGCAGTGATGTCCTGGAGCTGCGAAGATTGACCTCCAACCGCCACAACCACCTTCCTTTGTGCCAGGTATGACCACAACCAGCAGGGTTTTCTCCCAATTCCCATTCAGTATTGCTCGGGTTCCTTGATGCCATACTCGGTCAAATGCTGCCTTGATGTCAAGGGCAGTCACCTGATCTCTGGCATTCAGCTCTTTTGTCCATGTTTGAACGAAGGATGGAATGAGGTCAGGAGCAGAGCGATCCTGGCAGAACCCAAATTGAGCATCCGTGAGCAGGTTATTGCTGAGTAAGTGCCACTTGATAGCACTGTTGATGACTCCTTCCACCACTTTGCTGATGATGGAGAGTAGACTGATAGGGTGGTAATTGGCTGGGTTGGATTTGTCCTGCTTCTTGTGTACAGGACACACCTGGGCAATTTCCCACATTGCTGGGTAGATGACAGTGTTCTGGCTGTGCTGGAACAGCTTGGCGAGGGGTGCGGCAACTTCTGGATCACAAGTCTTCAGCATTATTGCCGGAATAGTGTCAGGGCCCATAGCCTTTGCAATATCCAGTGCCTTCAATTGTTTCTTGATATCACGTGGGGTGAATCGTATTGGCTGAAGATTGTCATCTGTGATGCTGGGGACCTCTGGAGGAGACCGAGCTAGATCATCCACTTGGCACTTCTGGCTGATAATTGTTGTAAATGCCTCAGCCTTGTCTTTTGCACATATGATCTGGGCTGCTCCATCATTGAGGATCAGGATATTTGTGGAGTCTCCTCCTCCATTAATTGTCCACCACCATTCACAACTGGATGTGGCAGGACTGCAGAGTTTAGGTCTGAGGAGTTCATTGTGCAATCGCTTAGTTCTGTCTATTACTTGCTGCTTATGCTGTTTGGCACACAAGTAGTCCTGCGTTGTATCTTCACCAGGTTGACAACTCATTTTTCAGTTTGCCTGATGTTGTTCCTGGCATGCTCTCCTGCACTATTCACAGAACCAGCATTGATCCCCTGCCTTGATGGTAATGGCTGAATGTGGGTATGTCGGGCCATGAGGTTGCAGATCGTGATTGAATACAATTCTGTTGCTGCTGACGGCACACAGCACATCATAGATCCCCACTCTTGAGTTGCTAGGTCTGTTCACAGTTTTTCCCATTTAGCATGGTGGTAGTGCCACGCAACATGATGGAGGGTATCCTCAATGTGAAGATGGTACTTTGTCTCCACAAGGACTGTGCGGTGGTCACTTCTACCAATACTGGCATAGACAGGTGCATCTTCAGCAAACAGATTGGTGAGGATGAGGTCAAGTATGTTTTTCCGTCATTGGTTTCCTCACCACCTGCTGCAACCCCAGACGAGCAGCTACGTCCATAAGACCAAAAGACTTAGGAGCAGAATTAGTCCACTCAGCCCATCAAGTCTGCTCCGCCATTCAATCATGGCTGGAATTTTTCTCATCCCCATTCTCCTGATTCTCCCCATAACCTCTGATCCCCTTATTGATCAAACCCTATCTACCACAGCCTTCTGCGGAAAAGAGCTCCACAGATTCACCACCCTCTGGCTGAAGAAATTCCTCCTCATCTGTGTCTGAGATTGTGCCCTCTGCTTCCAGTTTTTCCTACAAGAGGAAACATCCTCTCCACGTCCACTCTATCCAGGCCTCGCAGTATCCTGCAAGTTTCAATAAGATCCCCCCCCCCCCCCCCCCCCCCCCCATCCTTCTAAACTCCCAACGAATACAGACCCAGAGTCCTCAACCGTTCCTCATACGACAAGCTCTTCATTCCTAGGATTATTCTTGTGAACCTCCTCTGGACCCTTTCCAAGGCCAGCACATCCTTCCTAAGATACCGGGCCCAAAACTGCTCACAATATTCCAAATGGGGTCGGACCAGATCCTTATGTAGTCTCAGAAGTACATCCCTGGTCTTGTATTCTAGCCCTCTCGACATGAATGCTAAGACTGCATTTGCCTTCCTAATTGCCAACTGAACCAGCATGTTAACATTAAGAGAATAGTGAACAAGGACTCCCAAGTCCCTTTGTGCTTCTGATTTTCTAAGCATCTCCCCATTTAGAAAATAGTCTATGCCTCCATTTCTCCTTCCAACGTGCATAACCTCAGACTTTTCTACATTGGATTCCATTATAGGGGCTGGTTTAGCGATAGGGGCTGGTTTAGCACATAGGGGCTGGCTTTGAAAGCAGACTAAGGCAGGCCAGCAGCACGGTTCAATTCCCGTACCAGCCTCCCTGAACAGGCGCCGGAAAGTGGCGACTAGGGACTTTTCACAGTAACTTCATTTGAAGCCTACTTGTGACAATAAGCGATTTTCATTTCATTATTTTTCATTCATCTGTCATTTCTTTGCCCACTCTCCCACCCTGTCGAAGTCCGTCTGTAGCCCGCCTGCTTCAATATTGCCTGCCCCTCTACAGATCTTTGTATCATCTGCAAACTTAGCAACAGTGCCTTCAGTTCCTTCTTCCAGATCATTAATGTATATTGTGAAAGGTTGTGGTCCCAGCACCGACCGCTGAGGCACACCACAACACAGGCTGCCATCCTGAAAAAACTTCTGCCAGTCAGCCAATCCTCTATCCAAGCCAAGATCTTACCCATAACACCATGGGCTCTTAACATATTTAACAGTCTCCCATGCGGCACCTTGTTAAAGGCCTTCTGGAAATCTAAATAAATCACGTCCACTGGTTCTCTTTTGCTAACTTCCTTGTTACTTCCTCAAAGAACTCTAACAGATTTCTCAGACATGACCTCCCTTTGACGAAGCCGTGCTTACTCAGTTCTATTTTATCATGCACTTCCAAGTACCCCGCGATCTCATCTTTAATAACGGATTCTAAAATCTTAACCAATGACCAAAGTCAGGCTAACCAGTCTATAATTTCCCGTCTTCTGCCTTCCTAGCTTCTTAAAACAGGGGTGTCACATTAGCCACTTTCCAGTCCTCAGGGACCCTTCCTGCCTCCAGTGATTCCTGAAAGACCACCACCAATGCCTCACAATCTCCTCAGCTATCTCTTTTAGAACCCTGGGGTGTAGTCCATCCGGTCCAGGTGATGTATCCACCTTCGGACCTTTCCGTTTGCCCAAAACCTTCTCCTTAGTAATGGTCACTGCACTCACCTCTGCCCCCTGGTTCTCCTAGAGCTCTGGCATCCCACTGGTGTCTTACACCATGAAGACTGATGCAAATAACTA
Source organism: Scyliorhinus canicula (assembly GCF_902713615.1). Classification (NCBI taxonomy): domain Eukaryota; kingdom Metazoa; phylum Chordata; class Chondrichthyes; order Carcharhiniformes; family Scyliorhinidae; genus Scyliorhinus; species Scyliorhinus canicula. The sequence continues at coordinate 158,321,388 of NC_052153.1, forward strand.
TTCAGTTCATCTGCCATTTCTTTGTTTCCCATTATTACTTCTCCAGCCACATTTTCCAGTGGTCCAATGTCTATTTTTGCCTCTCTCTTACCTTTTCTATATTTAAAAAAACTCTTCCTATCTTACTTTATATTACCAGCGAGGTTGCACTCATACTTCATCTTCTCCTCCCTTATTTATTTTTTAGTTGTCCTCTGCTCACTTTTAAAGGCTTCCCAATCCTCTGGCTTCCCACTAATCCTCACCACTTTGTATGTTTTTTCTTTAGCTTTTATGCTGTCCAGGACTTCCCTCGTCAGCCATGGATGCTTTGTCTTCCCCTTAGCATGTTTCCTCCTCCTTGGGATGAATTTCTCTTGTGCCTCCCGAATAACCCCTAAAAACTCCTGCCATTGTTGTTCCACTGTCTTTGTAGTTACCCTTATTTAATTGTAATACCGTTACATCTGATTGCAGCTTCTCCCTCTCAAACTGCAGGGCAAATTCTATCATATTGTGGTCACTGCTCCCTAAAAGGTTCCTTCACGTTAAGTTCCCTAATCAAGTCTGCCTCATTACACATCACCAAATCCAGAATTGAGTGTTCCCTAGTAGGCTCTGTCACAAGCTGCTCCCAAAAAACATCTTTTAGACATTCCACAAATTCCTTTTCTTGGGATCCAATACCAGCCTGATTTTCCCAGTCCACCTGCATATTGAAATCCCCCATGATTATTGTAATACATGCCTTTTCTATCTCCTGATTTATTTTCTGCCCCACATCCTGACTACTGCTAGGGGGCCTGTACATAACTCCCATCAGGGTCTTTTTACCTTTGCGATTCCTCAACTCTACCCACAGAGATTCTATGCCTTCTGATCTTATATCGCTCCTTGCTATCGGTTTAACTTCATTCCTTACTAATAATGCAACCCCACCCCCTTTGCCCATCTGCCTGTCCTTTCGATAGGACACATATCCTTGGATATTTAGATCCCAGCCCTAATCCCCTTCAGCCACGTCTCAGTGATGCCCACAACATCGTACTGGCCAATTTCAATATGTGCAACAAGCTTATTTACCTTGTTCCGTATACTGCGCGCATTTAGGTACAACACCTTCAATCCTGCATTGACCACCTCCCTTTTCATACTTGTCACCTTTTTTGCTCTGTCTGACGGTGATGTTGTTCTTTTATTTTGGTTCTCTATTTCCTCTTCAGTTATTACATCTTCTAAGCTCACATTCTGGTTCCCAACCCCCTGCCATACTAGTTTAAATCCTCCCTTTAGGACCTGGCCACCTCAGTCTGTTGTCGCACTACCGAGCCACTCTTGGTGATGTACACTGAAGTTCCCAGCCCAGAGCATATTCTGCACCCGTGCCACCCTCCGTGCCTCCTCCAAGTGATGTTCAACATGGAGGAGTACTGATTCATCAGCCGATGGTGACGGTACTTGTTAATCAGCAGAAGGGTTTACTTGCCCATGTTTAACCAGACGCCTTGAGACTTCATGGGCTCCACAGTCGATATTGAGGACTCCCAGAGCAACTCCCTCCCGACTGTAAACCACTGTGCCACTCTGCTGGGTCTGTTATGCTGGTGAGACAGGACACACCCAGGAGTGGTGATAGTGGTGTCTGTAAGGTATGATTCTGTGAGTGTGACTATGTCAGGGTGTTGCTTAGCTAGTCTGTGAGACAGCTCTTCCAGCTTTGGCACAAGCCCCCAGATGTTAGTTAGGAGGACCTTGCAGGGTCGACAGGGCTGTGTTTGCCATTGTCGTTTCCAGTGCCTGGTTCGATACTGGGTGATCCGTCCAGTTTTATTCCTTTTTTGTGTTTTTGTAGCGGTTGAATACAACTGACTTGCTGGGTCATTTCAGAGGGCATTTAAGAGTCAACCACATTGCTTTGGGCCTGGAGTCACATGTAGGCCAGAGCTGGTAAGGACGTCAGATTTCCTTCACTCAAGGACAGTAATGAACCAGATGTTTTTTTACAACAATTGACAATGGTTTCATGGTCATCATTAGATTTTTAATTCCAGATATTTTATTGAGTTTAAATTCCACCACCTGCCATTATCCTGGGTCCCTGGATTATTAGTTGAGCGACAATACCACTCAGTCACTGCAGCCCCCTAAGTTTCATGGCATTGTCCATTTGTGTGTCTAAATAAGCTCACGGTCAATCATCTTTGGTATTTTGTGCTGAGAATTAGCCTGGATTGGTTGATAGTCTGGAGATCCAAATTGATGTCTTATGTTATGTGTAAGCATATAGATGTGTAAACCTGCTTATACTTTATTAATAAACCCAAGTTTATTTATTTCTGGCATTCAAACCTCTAACTTGGATGACTCTGTTCAACTGATTTAATACTACAGATAGTAACTTAATTACATTTGCAGATGAAATGCTAACAGGCACATGGGTTGACAAAAAGGAGGTTGCAAGATGATTTAGATAAGTGAATGAATTAATCAATAACTGATATAATTTATTGTAAAGAGTAGCTGTGTTATTGATTCAAGATCAGGCAACTCAAAGCATGTTGGCCATTAAAAGAAGGGGCAGAAATAGTTTTTGGAGCTGTAAAATCAGTCACCAAACTTTCACAAGAGATGTGCTGTAGCTAAGAAAATGAAATGGGTTCGTAGAAGAATTGTTAAGTCAATAAATCTCAGAACATTATACATTAGTTACACAAGATTTTGATACTTCTTTCTGCACGTGTCAAGAAACCAAAACTTTATAACTGATAGTGTTAATTGTTAAAGGAAAATCAATGCAAAAAACTTAAATGGCACAACATGGACTCAGAATATTACTTTGCCAGTCAGTCAGTGGCACAAGAGGATAAAAAATTAGTGAAAAATGAATTTAAAACACAAAAATGTCACTCAGGTTCAATCCCATGAATTAGCAAACCTCAACCAGGACAGGGTGGCACAGTAGCACAGTGGGTAGCACTGTTGCTTCATAGCACCAGGGTCCCAGATTTAATTCCTGGCTTGGGTCACTGCCTGTGTGGAGTCTGCACGTTCTCCCTGTGTCTGCGTGGGTTTCCTCAGAGTGCTCCGGTTTACTCCCACAAGTCCCGAAAGACATGCTTGCTAGGTACTTTGGACAGTCTTAATTTTCCCTCTGTGTATCCAAACAGGTGCCGGAATGTGGCGACTAGGGGCTTTTCACAGTAACTTAATTGCAGTGTTAATGTAAGCCTGCTTGTGACAATAAAGATTATTATAATTATTATTCCAGTTGTTAGAATTGGTCTTGTGGTTCTGGATTAGGAAAGGGGCAAGGAAAAAGATGATCATGGTTCTCTCTCTCTCTCTCTCGCTTCGATCTGAAAGTGTGTGTGCAAAGACATTGGATGAAGACTAGGTTAGATTCAGCTGCAATGCCTCTAGATACATGAGCACATCAAAATTTACAAATGGCTACTTGGTTTTATTAGGAGGAGCTAATTGACATCCATAGAATTGTACCCCAACAAGAGATAAATTTCTTCAGACATGTCTCTTCATTCTTTCATGGGATGTGGGTGTCGCAGGCAAGGCCAGTATTTGTTGCCCGTCCCTAATTACCCTTGAACTGAGTGGCATTTTAAAGAATCAACCACGTTGCTGTGGATCTGGAGTCACATGTGTGCCAGACCAGGTAAGGCTAACAGATTTCCTTCCCCAAAAGGCATCAGCAAACCAGATGGGGTTTTACGACAATCGACAATGCTCATCATTGTATTTGTATCCCCATGACGGGATTCAAACCAGGGTCCCTATATCATTACTCTGGATTTCTGGATTACCAGCCCAGCGACAATACCACTACGCCACTGTTTCCCCACATAGCAGTTAATAAAGCAGAAAATTAACAAGAGATGCACAACAGTCACCAACGGCAGCAGATATAGCTATCTCCCCATCGTCAACAAGATCTTGCAGATGTCGAGCAATTCTTCAGGCAGTGATCATGTGTACTGAAACCAGGTTGGAAAAACAATGATATTTAAAATACTTCTTTCAGTCAACAGTTTTTAAACCCAGTTTGTGATTAACGGTAGCATTTGCTTATGCGGTGTGGATGGCTAGAAAAGGAGAATCATCAGTTGTGTGGGATCATTGGCCTGAGTTACTCATCGGCCCGATTTACTCACATGAACCAGTGAATCAAAACAATAAGGTTTTTTTTTGCCTTAGAGTACCCAATTATTTAATTTTTTTCCAATTCAGGGCAATTTAGTGTGGCCAATCCACCTAACCTGCTCATCTTTGGGTTGTGCAGGTGAAACCCACACAGACACTGGGAGAAGCACAAACTCCGCACAGACAGTAGGCCGGGGACCAGAATCGAACCAGGACCCTCAACGCCATACATAGCAGTGCTAACCACTGTGCCACCCTCACACAAAGTTAATTACTGACACCATGAAGGGTTCGGGTTATAGCGAGCAAAATGTCTGGTTCTCTCCCCATCTTAAGCACTGCTAAATTACTTGTCAAAATCTGATATACTTATACTTTCAACCATTCAAGCAATATAGCAATCCATTAAAAACCAGTCAAAATTATGTACACTAAAGCTCTAATTCTTACAAGGAGAATGAATATTTCTTGGATTTTAAACATCAAATTTAATACAAATTGAAAAACCTTGTACTCAACATTATCTGTTCTGTACCTTATTTAATATGAGAACAATGGGACACAAGGTTGAAGATTAAATGCACTCTTAGCTATGTTGCTGCAGGAGGCATTGAACAGCAGCGGGGAATTTGCCACTGAGCAAAGAATGTTTTTGGCAGGGAAGCCAAAAGCGATATTGCTAGCTCCATGTCACTTTATGTGAGTTGCACATTGCTTTACGTGTCTGAGACTGGGAACTTAAAAATGCACCCAAGTGGTTGCATTCCATTCTCTGAAATCTCAATATCTGATCAACCTAAAATGTTAACTGTTTCTAACTTCACAGATACTGCCAGACCTGCTGAGTATTTTCAGCATTTTCTGTTTTTATTTCAAATTTCTAGCAGCTGCAGTATTTTGCTTCAATGTTTTATTAAGTTAATGTTGATCCTTAATGGTAGGGGAGAGAAGGGACACACAAATACTACCACGTTAACAGAAAAAAGGATTCATGACTGTTTTAAAACATAATTTTAATTACTTTTGACATTGTAACTTCAACATCAGCCCCACTTAATTTTTTTTTAAATCACCACAACATTGCAACCCTTGCCAATCCTGTACCCCTCTTTAAAGCTGATTGGTGAGGCTGACTATGAAACAGGTTAGTGCTGCTTTCCAGCAAGGCAAAAAGCACATGGCTCAGCAACTGAAGAGTTGGAAAATGAACAAAATAAATGCAAAGGAGGTAAGTAATAGAAAACAAAGTGATTTCTGTTATATTTATGAACACCATACTGCCAAATATAATTTGGATATTTTACTAGGGCAGTAATTTGTACAAACCTTATTCAACTGAGTAATGGACCAGCCCAGCTCCAGTTTTTAAACCTATAAATTATATTATATCACACATTAAACCAAATCAATCTCTTTTCAGAAGTGCTACACTGGGTTTCAATTGTATTTTATAAAATGAAGAGTATAGAGCGAGTACTTCTACAACCCAACTAGAAATTTTCTAAGAATCCAATGACAGTATGCAAACAGTGGTAATGAAGACAGATTACAGACATTTAGCTGCCAAGGTCAATAACTGAAGTCTATCTTCACTACTAATCTAGCTCAAACTCATTTGGTAAAAGCAATTTTTCATCGATTTCAAAGGATTTTGTTATTTGCTTCTATGCATTTGCAACAAAATTCCTCAAAATGGTCAAAAACATTATAATTAGATAGAGAAGCACAAATTGCATGATACTGTGCCTGTATAAATATAGAACTCTGGTTATGTACTGGATTATGGGATAAAGTGTAAATTGAAGCCAAAGCAAGAACTCCACCCAATGATTAACAAAATGATGTTTCTTCTCTTAATTAAATCATATCATTCCAATATATTGATATTCATACAAAAACACCAAATAAATCAATTTCTGATTAATATTCTTTAATATCAAGGTGAACCACCAATGCCCAGTCTAAGACACTAGCAAAATGTTAAACAAGGTAAAGATGTAGTGATAAGGTAATATTTAACTTGGAAATTAAAAGCTTAGTTTACACTGGGAGATAAGGAATTTCACAATGTTGAGATCAAGAAGAAGAAGAAGAAGAAGGAGATGTCTGCCAGAAGGCCCAATTTCAATATAGTGGAGATGTAGAGAGGGATGAAAGCATTCAGCAAAGCATATTTAAGCTTTCAAAGGAAGTTCAGAAGGCTACTTGCCCTAGTACGTGTTAAAGAAAATCCAATTGTAACAAAGGCATTCACATACAGACCAGAATACAGTGGAGTGGGGGACCACCAAGCAGACAAGAGGTCTAAGGCAGGAATACCAAAGAAATGCTCACAAAGCTCTAACCATTCCTTGAACAACTGATGTCTGGCACATCATTGTATTTAGGAGTCTGCAGATCAAGCTACTGAGAAATTCACACAAATTTCTAGTTGCTAGATATAGGATGGCAATTCACTCCTAGTTGATGAAACGTTAAAAAGTGCCCTTTGCCCATCTCAGGTCAATATTGAAATAAGTAAACTTAGTGTCCTGCCCAAACCCATACACCCACCTGCATAGGCACCACTGGAAACAACAAAAAACTACTTATACCTTCTAAACTACTTATACCTTCTAATTAGTATGTTTGAGCTCCAACAACTATGATATTGCATTTGATATCACCATCTCCCATTTCGAGGCCCAGCTGATATTTGAACAATACTGAACTAATGGCTTCAAATTCATTATTTTAATCTGGTGACTATAGCCAACTGTCATCCTGATACGACCATAATTTTTCTCGCCACTAAACCAAATACCTCCTTGTCAGCTTCTACCTTCCACAAAATCCAGCTTGTCCAAAACTTACTACACACTTTTACATTAACAACACTTGCTCATCATCCCTATCTTCACTGATCTGCACTTGTTCCTCAGTAAATTTAAAATTTCTAGTATTCACAAATTCCTCCATGGACTCACCCCATTCTATCTCAACCATCCTAACCTCTCTTCCAATATCCCATCTCATGCCTCCTGTAAATCCCATTCCACCTGCCGCTTGGTGATGCTTTCAGATTTTCTGAAAACCTTCCCCCTGCTTTGCCACCATTCCTTTCTTACTCTGTCGGACATCTGTCGACATTTAAAGGCCTATATAAATGCAAATTCTATGTTGATAGATTGAAGAATAAAGCAGTGTGAAGAATCAAATATTTTGAGGTAGTTTTAGCAAGAAAGGTCTAAGAGTTCCATTTGAGGTCAGATCCTGATGCAGATAATGTTACCAGATGAAAGAGTAAATATTCGCTTAGAGGATGTAGTGATAGCTGCTCACTGAGAATTTGAAGAGAATGCAGAGTTAAAGACAATGGTTTTCATTGTTTCTGTTGATGCGAATGGAGGAAATTAAGAATAAGGAAATTAATTAATGCAACATGGAATTATCAACAAATGGTAGGGATTAGATAACATCTATATACAAAAGAGGAATAGAACGTTGAGAGAAGTCTAGAATGTTTAGGGAGGAAATTCCAGAATTTCACTTCTGGGCAGCTAAAGGGATGCACGAGAGACCAGGAGACCAACCCTGGTTCAGTGAGAAGTATAAAGAGCATGCCAGGAGCAGCATCAGACACCTAAAAATGAAGTGCAAACTGGCAAAGCTACAACACCGTGCAGGTCGACAGATCCTTAAAAGTGGCAGCACAAGTGAAAATGGTGGTAAAGAAAGCTTATGGCATGCTTGCCTTCATAGGACGGGGTATAGAGTATAAAAGCTCGCAAATTATGTTACAGTTATATAGAACGTTAGTTCGGCCACATTTGGAATACTGTGTCCAATTCTGGTCACCACACTACCAGAAGGACGTGGAGGCTTTAGAGAGAATACAGAAAAAGTTTACCAGGATGTTGCCTGGTATGGAGGGTATTAGCTATGAGGAGAGATTGAACAAACTGGGATTGTTCTCCCTAGAGAGACAGAGGACGAAGGGCTACCTGATGGAAGTTTATAAAATTATTAGGGGTATAGATAGAGTGAACAGTTGGAGGCTTTTTCCCAGGGCGGAATTGAAAATTTCAAGGGGGCACAAGTTCGAGGGGAGGGTGGATAGGTTCAGTGGAGATGTGCGGGGAGTTTTTTTTTTTTTTACACAGAGGGTGGTGGTGGCCTGGAATGCACTGCCAAGTGAGGTGGGTGAGGCAGATATGTTAGCGACCGTTAAGACTTATTTGGATAAGCACATGAATAGACGAGGTACAGAAGGATACAGGCGCTTGGTCTAGATAGGACACGTGCTCGACGCAGGCTTGGAGGGCCAAAGGGCTTGTTCCTGTGCTGTATTGTTCTTTGCAACACAAGACTATATGAATGCTAAAAAGCAAAATCAACACGTTACAGATAGAGCTAGGTGCTCCCACAGCCAATGGATCAGATCAAAATTCTGCAGTCCTATCATGTTCAGTGAAAGGTGCCGGGTCTAATTGAAATTACCCTGGAAAGGCAAAGTATCTCAAAAATGTTTACAGGTTAAGCAAGAAATTTCAGCACTGCTAAATGCAGTAACTACACAAGTGGTATTTTCCACTAATAGGACATAGGAGTGGTTGATTTCTATCTCTGAAGGACATTAATAGGCCAGATTTATTAATTCATTGAATTAAAATTTCACCAGCTGCCTTGGTAGTTTTTAAACCCATTTGCTTGGGCCTACTAGTTCAGTGACATTACCACCCTGCCATCACCTCTCAAACATGGTTGACAGAAAAATGCAGTAACTATGAAGGAATTTGCTTACTTTGACAAAGAAATATGGCTTCCAACAAGCTTACTAAATTTGTTATAATAATTCTGAAATTATTTCTTTACAAACTTTAAATGTTGGACATTGATCATTAATTGACAATATAAGATTAGCGTTTATATTTCAATTTTAATCTGTTTAAATTTTTTTCAAAGGGTATAAAACACTAGCATTAGCATTTGACCGCTTTTGACATTGATGGTCATTAAGTCGTTTCCAAATACATCTTAAAGCGGAGAAGCAACTTTACCTGCTTTTTAACCACATATTGATCATTTCCATCAACTTTCATTTTCTCAACTTTTTCTTCCTGCTGTTTCGCCTCTTTTTCATACATGAGCTTTTCCTTTGCCAGCCTGCGGAAAACAATTACAACAACAGTCAAATCAGATTTACAAAATTAAAAACTTTTCATTCCCAAGTACATATGAAAAATTCAGAGCATTTGTGATACTCCCAAGTACATCAACAGTATTAGAAAAAAAAACTATCAATTTATTACTCGGGTCATGATTTTTCCCCGACATCTCACAACAAAGTTTTTATTTGTAGAAAAAAATTCTATAGCATTTAAGTATTTACATATTCAAATGGACAAACGTTTGAATTATTGGTGCTAACAGCACTATTACTCAATACATTTAAATTTGTTTACTTTATGATTAACGTGGATAAAAACTAGTCCATCTTTTCCTCAGATTGTCGTTTTTATACAGGCGCCATAAATCCAACCATTTGTAATCCAGCTGCACGCTCATTAGCTGCGATCCGTGGCGCGTTCAGCTCCTTTCTGCTCATTCCACTAATCTCCTGTCTTTACTCCATTTATTTGCCACTTTTGCTGCTGCTCCTCTACAAAATACAACGCTGCCCCTTCTAAGATTAATTGATCATCAATTTAGTCCTAATTTGGATCAAGTCAGGTGGTAAATGGACCACTTTTGCTTGATTGTTAGTGAAATGTGTGCAAGTACATTGATAAATTTTGATTATTTGTCAATTACCACCAAATGAACTAAATCTATTGAATAAATTCCTGCCTGATTGCCATAATAGAGTTTGAAAATATTGCTATTGATAATGATTCCCATTAATAGTTTCTTCCGACTGCTGTTGCCTGGTTGTCGGCAAGACAACAAAGAATTCATTTTTCATAACATCAGCTGCATGTGCCTGAGCAATCCTTCATTAATCAGCTACATTATGGGGCCGCTCCTCTGTAATGTGTGTTGCTTTGCTCAGAAAGCTTAAAACACTTTGTCATATTTTATGTCAATTACCAGTAATTTTAATATCCTTCCATCAAAGCATCTTGTAATAGTTAGCATATGCTACAGCAAGAATTTTAAGCTTCTTTGAGATCACTTGTCTTACAGTTATGCTTGTGTTTAGTCATGCTGTCTTAGGAGTGCAAAAAAATAAATAAGTGACAAGCTAATGAAAAGCAATTCTATAGTCTTAATTTGTATTTTGTATGCTAAGTCACTTATACGAAGGGTGGAGCTGGGCTTATTTTAAATGAATCTGCCAGTGCGTTTTCCCAAAGTTAATGGAAACGCAGCTCCCTGGAAAATGGAAAAAAGAATTAGACTCGACACACACTCAACTGCTTTAATACTGTATTTTTGAGCCATGTAGCTAGTGCCAGTTCAAATGACAAAACTAAATTACTGTTGTCATTTTATTAAGAGCATCCACTGCATCTGGCACTAACTCAAATGTGCAAAATTGCAGGAAAACCATGCACAGTTCTTTCAATGACCAAATAGCGGAGGGAAGATGAAGCAGTGCTTCATTTTACTTTGCACTATGACTGCAGATCGTGCACAAGGTCATACACATATTGGTAGATCTGCACCTAGTATTGTTCCCGAATTATAAATGATTTAGGAAGTGAACTGTCGCTCAATAAATTCAATTTTAGTATCAATAGAATATTTTACCATGGACGAAACTGTTCTTTATAAAGGATAGAAATCGCCAATGACCTAGGATGAAATGGGATAGCACTCACATAATACATAACTTGTATTTATATATAATGTAGAAACATAAGTTGGTGCACGGAAGCACAAGCGAAAAAGTGATTGATCACTGCACCAAAGGCAGAACTAGGAGGGTGGCCAACACCTTTTTCCAAAAGAGGTGGGTCGTACAGGAAAAGGAAGGCTAATAATTCCAACACATAAGCTTGGGTATGGCAGGCTACAGGTGGTTATAGAAACAGAAAGCCCAAAACATTCGAGGAATTTAAAGGAGAGAATGTTAAATTGAGGGACAGAGGCCAATGCAGGCCAACAACAATGGGATGATGAGTGCAGTAGTACAGGATAGAATACAGTTGCAACTTACAGATGGGAAAGGTTAGGAAACCAGCAAGGCAAACCCTGGAATAATAATACCTGGAGGTGTCAACGATACACGTGGGAGTTTCAGCAGCAGATAGCCTGAGGTAGCAGCAATTGTGGATAAAGGTTAAAAAAAATGCAAATTTGTAGTCTCAATGATGGAGCAGATATAGAGTTAAAAGCTTAGTTCAGAGTTGAGTAAGTAACAGCAGTTGTGAACAGTCTGTTGAGACTGAAATAGTGGTGGAATGAGAGTTACTTCAGGGTGGTGAGGGCACAGAATCTATGACAAGGGCCAAGGAAAATGACATCAGTTATCTCCATGTTCAGCTGGAGGAAACAGTGACTCAGCCAAGTCTGGATGTCAGATAAGAAGTCAAGAGAGGGAGTGGAGAAGCGAAGCTGGATGGTATTGGCAAACATATGGGAAAAGAAGGGTGCAGGGATGGATTCTCGTGGAACCCCAGTGCTGGCAATGTGGGGATGGAGAGAGGGAGAGAGAAGCTACTGTGAAAAATAGTCTAGCCATGACTGGGTGGGTAAGAGTGGAACAAAATGATGACAAACCACATTGAGCTGGGCACAGGTGTGTTAGAGGAGGATATGGCTGACTGTGTTGAAGGCGACAGGGAGGTTGAGTTATGATAGAATGCATCATAGTCATGGTCACTGAAGATAATGTTTATGAATTGGTTAGGGCTGTTTCATTTCTATGGGATGAAGAAACCAGATTAGAGGGATTCAAGGAGCTTGCTGTGGGAGAGACAGGCATGAATCAGAGAGATGGCATCACAGTATCCATAACAGTATCGATTGGGGGGACTTCCGGTGGTGGCCATGGAGTGAGCGGTTGCATATTTGGTAGCTCCTGCACAGGTTGGAATTTTCAGTACTTTTCCTCATCTGAGGGGCGAACCTTTGGATGGAAAGTGGCGTAGGAGTGTCAGGAGACAAAGGTGTGACTGGTATGTTTGGTGGATGGATCCATGAACTAGGAGTGGGTCGGGAAGAATCTTCACGGTGTGCCACAGGTTAAGATGGCGGAGGGCAAAGGGCCTGTTCTGCCCGCCCAGTGGTCAACAGAACAGCTGGTGGACTTCTTAAATGAGGAGTTCATCCAGCAGAGGAGAGCCCTAGGAGGACCAAGCCACGGTGGTAGAGCCACTCAAAGCAGGGATTGACCGAGTGGAGCAAAGGCTGGAGTCCCGGGGCCAGGTGATCAAGAAAGTGGAGGAGCCAGCATGAGAAATGGCTCGCTTCATTGGTGGCCGAGGTGGGGTGATGCGGGAGACCCAAAAGAGGCTGAAGGAGAAGCTGGAGGATGTGGAGAACCGCTCCAGAAGGCTAAACACGCGGAATGTGGGGATGCCTGAAGGCATCGAAGAAGTGGAGGCCGGCCCATGTGTATGCTGGAAAAGCTGATGGGGGAGGGGGCCTTTGATCAGCCTCTGGAAGTCAACTGAGCGCACAGGGTGATGATGAGCAAGTCGCAGGCAGGCGAGCCGCCGAGGGCGACGGTGGTTTGGTTGCACCGCTTCTTGGACAAAGTGGTTTCTTCAGTGGGAGAGGCAGACGAGTGCACCTGGTAGGCGAACAAGCTGTGGGTGTACCAAGACCTGGGCGCAGAACTAGTGAAGAGGACCGGGTTTAACCGGGTCAAGGCTGCCCTTTTCAAGAAGGGGTGAGGTTTGGAGTGCTGTACCTAGCCTGCCTCTGGGTGACTTTCCAGAACTGAAAATAATATGTTGGTGTGCGAGAGGAGGAGATGGAGTTTTTGAGAGACAATGGACTGGCAGGGGACGGAGGACATTGAACTCTTTGAGGTTGTGTGAGGAGGTGTTTTATTTGGTGGCTTTTAGAAAACTCTTTCTCCTTTGAAATGTTTTGTTGGGTTTGATGGTGGGTGGGGTGGTTGGGGAGCATCAAGGGTGAGTTCACCCTTATCTGTTTCTTTGTTTCTTGAGGAAGTGCGGATGGGAGGGGGGGACATTAGGGTGGGGTAGGAGGTTTGGAGGCCTTGAGCGGGGGCTGCCATGCTAGCTGGACGAACTAGTTAATGGGAGCACAGTGGGGGTGGTCAGGTGGCTGGTGCAAGGGAGGGGGATGTGGCTGTTGTTTTGTCTGGGGGAGGGGGTTGCTGACAAGGTGGCTGGTGTGGCGCTGCTGGAAAGGGAGTGATGATGGTAGATATTGGAGGGTGGGCCGAGAGGGTCGCGTGACACAGATTGGGGGCTGGCCCAAAAAGGGATATGGCTGATCAGCAGTGGAGGGAGGTGGGGAGCCCCCCGGCCAGGCTGGTCACGTGAAACGTTAGGGAGCTGAATGGACCGATCAAACGGTTATGTGCGTGTTTCCGCACCTGCGGAGTCTGAAGACGGACGTGGCTTTTCTACAAGAGGCACATTAAAATATAATAGATCAGACAAGGCTGAGGAAAGGATGGGTAGGGCCGGTGCTCCACTCAGGGCTAGACATGAAGACGGAAGGGGAGGTGGCGGTTTTGGTGATGGGGATCAGGGGTTATGGGAAGAAGGCAGGAGAATAGGGATGAGAAAAATATCAGCCATGATCGAATGGCGGAGCAGACTTGATGGGCCGAATTCTGATCCTATGTCTTATGGTCTGATAAGCCCGTAGCGTTCGAGGTGGGGGACTTTGTGGCAGATGGAAGGGGGGGGGGGGGGGGGGGGGGGATCATGACAGTTAGTGGTAAGCTGGAGGGGATGCCGATGGTCCTGGCAAATGTTTATGCCCCAAAGTGGGATGACGTGGAGTTTAGGAGATGGGAGCTGGGGAAGATTTCTGACCTGGACTAGCACCGGCTAATCATTGAAGGAGGGGGGGATTTTTAACACAGTCATTGAATCAAGTTTGGACCAGGCGAGCCCGAGGTCGGGAAGGTGTCAGGGTGCGAAGGAGCTGAAGGGGTAAGGAATTCTCGTATTTTCACATGTGCACAGGGTGTACTTCCGATTGACTTTTTTGTTGTGGACAAGCGTTGTTGATAGGGGTGGCCGACTCGGAGTATTCTCCAATTGTGTTCTCAGACCACGTGCCGCACTGGGTGGATTTGCGAGTGGACCGGGGGGAGGTTTAGCGCCCGCAGTGGAGGTTGGATGTGGGGTGGTTGGCAGATGAGAAAGTGTGCAAGCAGGTGAGGGGCACATGGAGTTGAACAACACGAGGGAGGTAGGGTCACCACGCTGTGGGAGGCAATCAAGGCAGTGGTTCGGGGGGAGTTTATTTCGATTCGGGCACATAGGGAGAAGGTAGAACATGAAGAGATGGGAACGGTGGTGGAAGACATTTTAAGGGTGGACAGGAGGTATTCGGAGACAGGATTGTTGAGGGAGAGGCTCCTGGTGGAGTTTGGATTGGTGTCCATGGGAAGGCGGTAGGGCAGTTACAGAGGGCCAGTATACGAGTGTGAGGAGAAGGTGAGTAGGCTGCTGGCCCACCAGCTTATGAGACAGAAGGTGGTGAGGGAGATTGGTAGAGTAAAGGAAGGGCCAGGAAGGATGGTGTTGGACCGGGGGCGGGGCTTCCTCCCCTGCATTGGAGGCAGTTGACGGCGCAATCCATTGGCCACATTGCACTCTCGCTTGAGCACCGGTGAATGACGGGATGGCCCTCTCGTAGGCTTCCCGGAAGGTTTCACGCCTTTAGATTGACCCAAGTCCTGCCAGATGTCAAAATCAGGAAGCCACCCACAAGGGGCAGGACCAAACAGGGCAAGCATCACAGGATCCACCGGCATCCCAGGTTCAACACTGGTCAATACAAACATGGACAAGGCGGTACGATACCAGGGGGGTCTCGCGGGACATCGGAGATGGCTGGGTGGTCAAGGTCAGTGGAGGGTGACTCCCTGGCCCTCCCCTGGAATGCGGGCACCTTGGCACTGGCCAGCTGGCACATTGGCACGGCCAAGCTGGTAGGAGCACTGCCTGGGTGCAAGGGTGGTACTGTCAAGGATCAGAGGCCAAGGGGAGCCGTGCTCATGAATTGAGGGTGGAGGGGGGGGGGGGTTTCAAGGGTGGGGGTACCCTATCTGTGCACACCAGGTTTAGGTGAAATCCGTCAATTAGTTGAGATATATTGTTTACAGACATACAGACTAATAAACAAGGATGAAAACATTACCCCTGTCCGTGAAAAGGAGAGGAGCTGGGTCCGGTAGGGGGGTGGGGGGGAGGGGGGGGGGGGGGGGGGGGGGGTAGATTCCCAGTGAGTTAGGATGGAGGAAAGTCTGTGCAGGAGGTCAGGGCTGAGGGCATTGGCAACAGCACTGCTCCTGATGGCCCGGGTAAATATTCAGGGAGTCCAGCGGTGGTGGCGATGTTGACGATCTGGAGGCAGTTGCGGCAGTACCTAAGTTGTGGGCAGGTCAAAGGAGATGCCGATTAGGGGAACCATAGGTTTGAGCCAGGGAGGTGGGATGGGAATTTTTGGAGATGGGAGTTAGGATATTGAAGGATTTGTTTCTGGGGGGACCATAAGACCGGAGCAGAATTAGGCCACTCGGCCCATCGAGTCCGCCATTCAATCAAGGCTGATATTTTCCCATCCCCATTCTCCTGCCTTCTCCCCATAACTTCTGATCCCCTTATTAATCAAGAACCTATCTATATCTGCCTTAAAGACTCAGTGATTTAGCCTCCACACCCTTCTGCAGCAAAGAGTTTCACAGATTCACCACCCTCTGGCTGAAGAAATTCCTGCTCATCTTGGTTTTAAAGGATCGTACCTTTAGTCTCAGATTGTATTTGCGAAGTTGGAGGAGTTGGGGAGACATGGGCTGGGGCAGGGGGAGATGTTTAGATATCTGCAGGTCTGAGATTTCGCCAGGTAGGAGCTTCCCAATAGCGCTGGCCTCCACATTGCTCTCGAAGGTATCAACGGCAGGGGAATGGAGGGGGGTGGTGTCGCCGATTTATCGGGTGATTCTGGGGGAGGACAAGGTATCATTGGAGGGGATTAAATCGAAGTGAGAGGAAAAATTGGGGGAGGGCATGGAGGACAGGCTGTGGTGTGGAGGGTGAATGCCTCAACTCGTATGCGAGGTTGGAGCTGATACAGTTGAAGGTGGTGTATAGGGCGCACCTCACAAGGATAAGGATGAGCTGACTCTTTGAGGAGGTGGAATATGTGTGAGCGCTGTGGGGGGAGCCCCGCCAACCATGTTCACAAGTTTGGTCCTGTCCGAAACTAGAGGGGTATTGGAGGAAGGTTTTCAATGTTATCTCCAGGGTGGTGCATGTGAGGTCCGAACCAGGGCCCGTAGAAGCCATATTCGGGGTGTCAGACCAGCCAGAGCTGGAGGCGGATGCAGGGGCAGATGTCGTAGCTTTCGCCTCGCTGATTGCCCAAAGGCGGATCCTGTTGGGATGGAGGTCAGCTTCTCCGCCCTGTGCCTCGGCTTGGCGGGGGACCTGCTGAATTTTTTAACGCTCGAGAAGGTGACGTTTGAGTTGAGGGGAAGGATGGAAGGGTTCCACAATTCATGGGAATTGGTTATCATGCACTTTCAAGAATTGGATACTATCGAACATTAGGGTGAGGATTGAATGTATGGTTTATTGCCGATTATGTATGGGATGACCGTGGATTCTCTTTTTCTTTCTTGTTTTGTATTAGGGATGTAGGGGGGAGGTTTGGGGTTGTAGGATAAAGGGGTTGGCCAGCAGCACAGTTCAATTCCCGTACCAGTCTCCCCGAACAGGCGCTGGAATGTGGCAACTGGGGACTTTTCACAGTAACTTCATTTGAAGCCTACTTGTGACAATAAGCGATTTTCATTTTTATTGTATTTGTTATTGTTGGTTATCTTTTGTTGGGTGTACATTTGATGAAAATGTGGAAAATGAGAATTAAAATATTTTTTAAAAACCATTACCTCCACCCAATCTGGCTATAAGCAGCTTTTCCCTTCATTCCTGATTGTAGTCATACTTTCCTATCTGCTCAACAAATATTGAGAACCCATTCATATTACTTTGTTCAAATTTTTTTAGGAGGAGGTTATTAAACAAGTGCATACTTAATGGCACTCTCACCCTGAAAATGTAGCAGGTTCAGTTGGTGAGCCCCTTTCTTGAATTGCTGCAGTCCTTGCATGTAGGTAACCCAATGTACTATTAGGGAGGGTGCTCCAGGAATTTGGTCCAGTGACAGCAAAGCAACAGCAATACATTTTCAGGTCAGATTGGTGTTGAGTTGGAGAGAAATTTGCAAGCGGCGGTATTCCCATGTGTCAGCTGCCCTTGTTTTCCCAGGTGTAGGTGGTCATGACTCTGGAAGGTGCCGCTGAAGCAGTCTTGGTGAATTGTTGCAATGCACCTTGTATATGGTACAGACTGTGTCAGTAGCAGAGGGAGTAAATGCTTATGGTCGTGGATGGGGTGCCAATTAAGCTAGTTTCTTTATCCTGGATGGTGTTGAGCTTCAAGAGTGTTGTTCGAACTGCACTCATCCAGGTAAGCGTAGATTATGATCATAGATTATCATAGATTTTACAGTGCCGAAGGAGGCCATTCAGCCTATCGAGTCTGCACCGGCTCTTGGAAAGAGCACCCTAACCGAGGTCAACACCTCCACCCTATCCCCATAACCCAGTAACCCCACCCAAAACAGTGTGTGTTTTGGACACTAAGGGCAATTTATCATGGCCAATCCACCTAACCTGCACATCTTTGGACTGTGGGAGGAAACCGGAGCACCCGGAGGAAACCCACGCACACACTGGGAGGATGTGCAGACTCCGCACAGACAGTGACCCAAGCCAGAATTGAACCTGGGACCCGTGAAGCAATTGTGCTATCCACAATGCTACCGTGCTGCCGTCACACTACTGACTTATGTTTTGTAAATGATGGACGAGTGTTGGAAAATCAGAAGCGAGTTGCTCAACACAGAATTGTTACAGGAACAGTATTTATATAGCTGGTCCAGTTAAGTTTCTGGTCGATGGTAATCCCCAAGATGTTAATGACGGGAGATGGTCATGGTGCTGAATGTCAAGGGCAGAAAGTTAGATTCTCTTTTATTGGAGATCATTACCTGACACTTGTGGCACAAATGGTTCATGCCACTATTCAGTCCAAGTCAAAATGTTGTCCCGCTCTTGGTGCATATGGACTCTGAGGAGTTATGAATGGGACTGGGCAGTGCTTAACCATCAGCGAACATCCCATCTCCTGACCTGATGATGGAGGGATCATAATTGAGAAGCAGCTGAATATGGTTACGCTGAGGACACTGCCCTGAGGAATTCCTGCAGGAATGTCCTGGGGCTGAAACGATTGGCCTCCAACAACAAAACCATCTCCCTTGCAGGTTCCAACCAGTGGAGAGTTTTCCTCGAATCCAATTGACTTCAATTTTACTCTGGCTCCTTGATGCCACAGTTGGTCAATTGCTGCCATGAAGTCAAGGGCAGTCATTTTTACCATAACTCTGGAATTTAGCTTTTTTTTTAATAAACAATTTTATTGAGGTAATTTTTGGCTTTATAAACAGTTACAGACCTCATCAGAAAGGAAGCAAAAAAGGCAAAAATGTGCAAACATCCACGTACTTTCAATACTTCCATCGTAACATATTGCACAAGCCCGCTCCCCTCCCACCCGTACTACCCGCCATATTTTCCCTCCTCCTCTACTCTACCCCCCCCCCCCCCCCCTGCTGACGCTCACTCTCCCGCAAAGAAGTCAATAAATGGTTGCCACCTCTGGGTGAACCCCTGCACAGATCCCCTCAAGGCGAACTTAATTTTTTCCATCCCCAGGAAACTCGACATGTCCGCAAGCCACCACTCAGTCTTCGGGGGCTTTGAGTCCCACCACGCCAATAATATTCGTCGCCGGGCTATCAGGGAAGCAAAGGCCAACACATCGGCCTCTTTCTCCCCCGGACGCCCGGGTCTTCCGAAACCCCAAAAATTGCCACCCCTGGACTCATCACCACCCTTGTTTTTAGCACCTGGGACATGACCCCCGCAAATCCCTCCCAGTACCCCCTCAGCTCAGGGCATGCCCAAAACATGTGAACATGGTTCGCTGGTCCTCCCGTGCACCTAGCGCATTTGTCCTCTATCCCGAAAAATTTGCTCATCCGAGCCACCGTCATATGGGCCCGGTGAACGACCTTAAATTGGATCAGCCCGAGCCTAGCACATGTCGCGGTCGAGTTTACCCTACTCAGGGCCTCTGCCCACAGCCCATCCTCCATTTCCCCGCCAATCTCCTCCTCCCATTTAAGTTTCAGTTCCTCTGTCTGGGACCCTTCCTCCCTCATGAGCACCTTATATATACCCGAGACTCTGCCCTCCCCTTCTTCCCTCCTAGAGACTATTCTGTCGAGTATCCCCATTGGCGGGAGGCGCGGGAAAGATGGGACCTGTCTACGAACAAAGTCCCGCAACTGTAGGTATCTAAAATCATTTCCCCTTACCAACCCAAATTTCTCCTCCAAGCTCCTCAAACTCGCGAAGCTCCCTTTGAGGAACATATCACCCACCCTTCCCGCCCCTGCTCGCCGCCATACTCGGAACCCCCCATCCATACTGCCGGGGGCAAACCGATGGTTGTCGCAGATTGGCGCCCAGACAGACGCCCCCATCTCCCCCACATGCCTCCTCCACTGGCCCCATATCCGCAGGGTCGCCACCATTACCGGCTGGTGGTGTACTTGGCCGGCGGCAGCGGTAGAGGAGCCGTGACCAGGGCTTCCAAACTGGAGCCCCTGCACGAAGCCGCCTCCACCCGCTCCCAAATCGACCCTGTACCCACCATCCACTTCCTTATCATAGCGATGTTGGCCGCCCAGTAATAATTGACCAGACTCGGCAAAGCCAGCCCTCCCTCGCTGCGGTTCCTCTCCAACATCGCCTTCTTCACCCGCGGAGACTTTCCCGCCCAGACAAAGCTCATGATCAGCCCGTTAACTCTTTTGAAGAAGGACTGTGGGATAAAGATCGGGAGGCACTGAAAAATAAACAAAAATCGAGGGAGGATTGTCATCTTTACAGTCTGCACACTCCCTGCCAGCGACAGCGGGAGTGCATCCCATCTCCGAAACTCTCCCTTCATTTGCTCCACCACCCTGGCCAAATTTAACTTATGCAGCCTGCCCCAGTCTTGTGCCACCTCGATTCCCAAATACCGGAAATTTTCCTCAACTAGCCTAAACGGTAGCCCTCTCAATCTGTTCTCCTGGCTCCTTGCCTGGACCACAAACATTTCCCTCTTGACCGTATTTAATTTGTATCCTGAGAACTGGCCGAACTCCCTCAGCATTCCCAGTATAGTTCCCATCCCGGCCACTGGGTCCGACACGTACAGGAGCAGGTCGTCTGCATAAAGAGAAACCCTGTGTTCAACCCCGCCCCTCACCATCCCCTTCCAACCCTCTGCGGCTCTCAGCGCAATCGCCAGCGGCTCTATGGCCAGCGCAAACAGCAGCGGGGAGAGCGGGCAGCCCTGTCTGGTCCCTCGGTACAACATAACGTACTCCGACACTTCTCTGTTGGTCCTGACGCTGGCCCTCGGGGCCTGATATAATAATTTGATCCAATCCACCAGTCCCTCCCCGAACCCAAACCGTCCGAGCACCTCTCATAGATAGTCCCACTCCACCCGGTCAAAGGCCTTCTCGGCGTCCATTGCCACCACTACCTCCACCTCTCTACCCGCCGGGGGCATCATTATCACATTGAGCAATCTCCTCAGATTGGCCGCCAGCTGCCTACCTTTCACGAACCCCGTTTGATCCTCCCCAATCACCTCCGGTACACAGTCCTCCATTCTACCCGCCAGTACCTTTGCCAGGAGCTTGGCGTCTACATTAATCAGGGAGATTGGCCTGCAGGACCCGCACACCTCCGGGTCTTTACCCCGCTTTAATATCAGAGATATGGTGGCTTGTGACATTGTCGGCGGCAGGGCCCCTCTGTCCCTTGCCTCATTGAAAACCCTCGCCAAGACCGGGCCCACCAGCTCAGAGAACTTCCTATAAAACTCTACTGGGTATCCATCCGGCCCCGGGGACTTCCCCGTCTGCATGGCCTTTAGGCCCCCCAATACCTCCTCTACTCTAATCGGGGCCCCCAGCTCTTCCACTCGCCCCCCCCCCCCCCCCGCAACTGTTGGGAATGTTAACCCGTCCAGAAACCTTTTCATCCCCTCCGGTTCTTCCGGCGGCTCCGAAGTGTACAGCTTACGATAGAAGTCCTGGAATACCCTATTCAATTGTGCCGGATCCTCCACTTTGCGCCCCCCCTCGTCCCTCACTCTACCTATTTCCCTGGCCGCCTCCCTCCTCCTGAGTTGCTGCGCTAACAGTCTGCTAGCCTTTTCCCCATGCTCGTACACCACTCCCCTCGCCTTCCTAAGCTGTTCCACGGCCCTGCTCGTGGATAGTGCCCCCAGTTCCGCCTGTAGTCTCTGCCTCTCCCTGAGTAAAACCTCCCCCGGGGACTCCGCGTGCTCTTCATCTATCCGACCCATTTCCCTGACCAATCTATCCATCTCTGCCCGGTCTGCCTTGGCTCTGTGGGCCCCAAATGAAATCAGCTCCCCCCGCACTACTGCCTTTAGCGCCTCCCACACGGTCGCCGCTGAGACCTCCCCAGTGTCATTCACCTGCAGGTAATTTTTTATACATTTCCGAAACCTCTCGCAGATCCCCTCCTCCGACAGCAGTCCCACATCTAGCCTCCATTGCGGGCGTTGATAGCTCGCTCCCCCGAACTGCAGGTCCACCCAATGCGGGGCATGGTCTGAAATGGTAATTGCTGAGTATTCCGTGTTCTTTACCTCCCCCATACAGTCCCTGCTTAGTACAAAGAAATCTATCCTGGAATATACTTTATGGACGTGCGAGTAAAACGAGTAGCCCCTTCCTGTTGGCTGTCCCTCTCTCCAGGGGTCCACAGCCCCCATTTGCTCCATAAACCCTTTCAGCTCCCTTGCCATTGCTGAGAGTCTACCCGTTCTGGGACACGACCGATCCAAAGTCGGATCAAGGACCATGTTAAAGTCCCCTCCCATTATTAGCCTGCGAGAATCCAAGTCCGGGATCTTCCCCAGCACTCTTTTAATGAAGTCCACGTCATCCCAGTTCGGGGCATATATATTCACCAGCACCACTCTTCTCCCCTCCAGTCTGCCCCGTACCATCAGGTATCTGCCCCTGGAATTTAGCTATTTTGTCCATATTTGGGATTGTTTATTGACGGGGTGCAGTGCTACTAGAGTGCTCTGAAACACCGCTCCAGCACCTCCTGAGCACCGCTGGATGGAGCTCAAGGTTCCTGAGATCTAAACCAGTATCCATGCGGAGTTTGCCTACTGCACACGAATTCCCGGCTGTGATGGCTTGAGGATGCGAAACATGGCATATTGTTTCATTTTACTTGCTGGCAGCTATTATGGAATTCACGACCCAGAATAAGTCATTTGGCCCACCTATGTTGGGTTTATGTTCCACACAAGTCTCATCCCACCCTTCTTGATCACACTATCAGGGTAACCTTCAGCTTCTTTCTTTCTTCACAGTACAAGGTACAGTGACTGAGGGGAGCTCAGTGAATAGGCCCAGTAATACTAAAAGGAATAAAACACGAAGTAAAAACATAAATGGTAAGCGACGCGGCGGGTTGTTACATGAGATATGGGTTCAACGACAAGGAAAATTAGGAGAAAAGTTAAGAGGAAAAATAACTTAGGAAAGGTTACTGATCGAGGTGTTAAGATTCAAAACAAAGGTATAAAAGCCAACAAAGTGTACTTTATCTGAATGCTCATAGTATTCAGAATAAGGTCAATTTTAATTTTTTTTTTAAAATTTAGATTACCCAATTATTTTTTCCAATTAAGGGGCAATTTAGTGTGGCCAATCCACCTACTCTGCACATTTTTGGGTTGTGGGGGTGAAACCCACGCAGACACGGGGAGAACGTGCAAACTCCACACGGACAGTGAACCAGAGCCGGGATCGAACCTGGGACCTCAGCGCCGTGAGGCAGCTGTGCTAACCACTAGGCCACCGTGCTGCCCTCGGAATAAGGTAAATGAGTTGATGCCGCAAATCATCGTGAATGACTATGATTTAGTGGCCATGACTGAAACATGGTTAAAGGATGGTCACGGCTGGGAGTTAAATATCCACGGGTATCAAACTATTTGGAAGGACAGAGTGGATGGTGAGGGAGGTGGTGTAGCTCTGTTATTTAAGGATGACATCCGGGCAATAGTAAGGGATGACATCGGTGGTATGGAGGATAAGGTTGAATCCATTTGGGTGGAAATCAAAATTGTAAGGCAAAAAAGTCACTGATAGGAGTAGTCTACAGGCCACCAAATAGTAACATTATGGTGGGGCAGGCAATAAAGAAATAACGGATGCATGTAGAAATGGTACAGCAGTTATCATGGGGGATTTTAATCTACATGTCGATTGGTTTAACCAGGTCGGTCAAGGCAGCCTTGAGGAGGTGTTTATAGAATGTATTCGCGATAGTTTCCTAGAACAGTATGTAATGGAACCTACGAGGGAACAAGCGGTCCTAGATCTTGTCCTGTGTAGTGAGACAGGATTGATTCATGATATCATAGTTAGGGATCCTCTCGGAAGGAGGGATCACAATTTGGTGGAATTTAAAATACAGATGGAGGGTGAGAAGGTAAAATCAAACACTAGTGTTTTGTGCTTAAACAAAGGAGATTACAATGGGATGAGAGAAGAGCTAGCTAAGGTAGACTGGAGCAAAGACTTTATGGTGAAACAGTTGAGGAATAGTGAAGAACCTTCCAAGCGATTTTTCACAATGCTCAGCAAAAGTTTATACATACAAAAAGGACGGTAGAAAGAGGGGAAATCGACCGTGGATATCTGAGGAAATAAGGGAGAGTATCAAATTGAAGGAAAAAGCATACAAAGTGGCAAAGAATAGTGGGAGACAAGAGAACTGGGAAATCTTTAGGGGACAACAGAAAGCTACTAAAAAAGCTATAGAGAAGAGTAAGATAGAGTATGAGAGTAAACTTGCTCAGAATATGAAAACAGATAGTAAAAGTTTCTACAAATATATAAAACAAAAAAG
Source organism: Scyliorhinus canicula (assembly GCF_902713615.1). Lineage (NCBI taxonomy): Eukaryota > Metazoa > Chordata > Chondrichthyes > Carcharhiniformes > Scyliorhinidae > Scyliorhinus > Scyliorhinus canicula. The sequence goes on from NC_052153.1 coordinate 158,345,761, forward strand.
AGTGGCTACAGTAAATATTGGTCCTTTAGAGGATGAGAAGGGAGATTTAATAATGGGAGATGAGGAAATGGCTGAGGAACTGAACAGGTTTTTTGCGTCAGTCTTCACAGTGGAAGACACAAATAACATGCCAGTGACTGATAGAAATGAGGCTATGACAGGCGAGCAGCCTTGAGATGATTATTAAACAAAGAAAATTACAGCACAGGAATAGGCCCTTCAGCCCTCCCAGCCTGCGCCGATCCAGATCCCTTTATCTAAACCTGTCGCCTATTTTCCAAGGATCTACTTCCCTCTGTTCCCCGCCTGTTCATATATCTGTTTAGATGCATCTTAAATGATGCTATCGTGCCCGCCTCTACCACCCTCTGCATAAAAAACTTTCCACGCACATCTCCTATAAACTTTCCCCCTCTCACCTTGAAATCGTGACCCCTTGTATTTGACACCTCCACTCTTGGAAAAAGCTTGTTGCTATCCACCTGTCCATACCTCTCATAATTTTGTAGACCTCAATCTGGTCCCCCCTCAACCTCTGTCTTTCCAACGAAAACAATCCTAATCTACTCAACCTTTCTTCATAGCTGGCACCCTCCATACCAGGCAACATCCTGGTGAACTTCCTCCGCATCCTCTCTAAAGCATCCACATCCTTCTGGTAATGTGGCGACCAGAACCACACGCAGTATTCCAAATGTGGCCTAACGAAAGTCCTATACAACTGTAAAATGACCTGCCGACTCTTGTACTCAATACCGCACCCGATGAAGGCAAACATGCTGTATGCCTTCTTGACCACTCTATCGACCTGCGTTGCCACCTTCAGGGTACAATGGACCTGAACTCCCAGATCTCTCTGTACATCAATTTTCCTCAGGACTCTTCCCTTGACCGTATAGTCCGTTCTTGAATTGGATTTTCCAAAATGCATCACCTCACATTTGCCTGGATTGACCTCCATCTGCTATTTCTGTGCCCAACTCTCCAATCTATCTATATTTTGCTGTATTCTGTGACAGTCCCCCTCGCTCTCTGCAACGCCACCAATCTTAGTATCATCTGCAAACTTACTAATCGGATCACCTATACCTTCGTCCAGATCATTTATGTATATCACAAACAACAGTGGTCCGAGCACGGATCCCTGTGGAATACCACTAATCACCCTCCTCCATTTTGAGACACTCCCTTCCACCACTACTCTCTTATCTCCTGTTGCCCAGCCAATTCTTTATCCATCCAGCAAGTACACCCTGAACCCCATGCAACTTCACTTTTTCCATCATGGGAAACTTTATCAAACGCCTCACTGAAGCCCATGTATATGACATCTACAGCCCTTCCCTCATCAACTAACTTTGTCACTTCCTCTATTAGGTTTGTAAGACATGACCTTCCCTGCACAAAACGATGCTGCCTATCACTGATAAGTCTATTTTCTTCCAGATGTGAATAGATCCTATCCCTCACTATCTTCTCCAACAGTTTGCCTACCACTGACGTCAAGCTCAAAAGTAGATTATCCCTGCTACCTTTCTTAAAACCAAGGGACAACATTAGCAATTCTCCAGTCCTCCGGGACCTCACCCATGCTGAAGGATGCTGCAAAGGTATCTGTTAAAGCCCCAGCTATATCGTCACTTGCTTCCCTCAATAACCTGGGATATATCCCATCCTGACCTGGGGACTTGTCCACCTTAATGCCTAATACCCAAAACTTCCCCCTTCCTTATGCCAACTTGACCGAGTGTATTTAAACATCCATCCCTAACCTCAACATCCGTCATGTCCCTCTCCTTGAATACCGATGCAAAGTACTCATTAAGAACCTCGCCCATTTCCTCTGACTCCACGCACAAATTCCCTCTTTTGTCTTTGAGTGGGCCAATCCTTTCTCTAGTTACCCTCGTGCTCCTTTTATACGAATAAAAGGCTTTGGGATTTTCCTTAACCCTGTTAGCCAAAGATATTCATGACCCCTTTTAGCCCTCTTTATTGCGCGTTTGAGATTTGCCCTACTTTCGCTATATTCCTCCAAAGCTTCATCAGTTTTAAGTCTGATTTAAGATCTGTTTTAAGTCTAAGTAAAGGGCTGGTTTAGCACATTGGGCTAATTCGCTGGCTTTGAAAGCAGACCAAGGCAGGCCAGCAGCACGGTTCAATTCCCGAACAGCCTCCCCAAATAGGCGCCGGAATGTGGCGACTAGGGGCTTTTCACAATACTTCATTTGAAGCCTACTCGTGACAATAAGCGATTTTCACTTCAAGTCACCTAGATCTTATGTATGCTTCCTTTTTCATTTTAGCTAATCTCACAATTCCACCCGTCATCCATGGTTCCCTCATCTTGCCATTTCTATCCCTCATTTTCACAGGGACATGTCTATCCTGCACTCTAATCAACCTTTCCTTAAAAGACTCCCACATTTCAAATGTGGATTTACCCTTAAACAGCTGCTCCCAATCCACATTCCCTAGCTCCAGCCGAATTTTGTTATGCTTGGCCTTTCCCCAATTTAGCACTCTTCCTTTAGGACCAAAATACTCCACATTTGGAGTATTGTCATCACTAAGGAGGTAGTGATGGGCAAGCTAATGGGGCTAAAGGTAGACAAGTCTCCTGGCTCTAATGGAATGCATCCCAGAGTGCTAAAAGAGATGTCTAGGGAAATTGCAAATGCACTAGTGATAATTTACCAAAATTCACTAGACTCTGGGTGGTCCCGGTGGATTGGAAATTAGGAAACGTGACACCACTGTTTAAAAAAGGAGGTAGGCAGAAAGCGGGTAATTATAGGCCAGTGAGCTTAACTTTGGTAGTAGTGAAGATGCTGGAATCTATCAAGGAAGAAATATGTTCTATGTTCTATGTTCTAAATAGCGAGGGATCTGGATAGAAATTGTCCCATTGGGCAGACGCAGCATGGGTTCATAAAGGGCAGGTCGTGCCTAACTAATTTAGTGGAATTTTTTTGAGGACATTACCAGAGTGGTAGATAATGTGGAGCCAATGGATGTGGTATATCTGGATTTCTAGAAAGCCTTTGACAAGGTGCCACACAAAAGGTTGCTGCATGAGATAAAGATGCATGACATTAAGGGTAAAGTAGTAGCATGGATAGAGGATTGTAATTAATAGAAAGCAAAGAGTGGGGATTAATGGGTGTTTCTCTGGTTGGCAATCAGTAGCTAGTGGTGTCCCTCAGGGATCAGTGTTGGGCCCACAATTGTTCACAATTTACATAGATGATTTGGAGTTGGGGGCCAAAAGCAATGTGTCCAAGTTTGCAGATGACACTAAGATGAATGGTTAAGCAAAAAAAGTGCAGAGGATACCAGAAGTCTGCAGAGGGATTTGGATAGGTTAAGTGAATGGGCTAGGGTATGGCAGATGGAATACAATGTTGACGAATGTGAGGTTATCCATTTTGGTAGGAATAACAGCAAAAGGGAGTATCATTTAAATCAGGGGTGGGCAAACTTTTCCGTGCAAGGGCCACATTCAGAAATTCACAATTCACAAAGGGCCGCATAGTACGTATATAAAGTAAAATAATTACTTCACCCGGTTATGATTCTGGGCGCCTCATATAGAACATAGAACAGTACAGCACAGAACAGGCCCTTCGGCCCTCGACGTTGTGCCGAGCAATGATCACCCTACTCAAGTCAACGTATCCACCCTATACCAGTAAGTAACCCAACAGCCCCCCCCCCCATTAACCTTAAAAAAAATTAAAAAAAAAAAAAAAAATTTAAAAAAAAATTTTTTTTTTTTTTTTTTTTTTAGTGACTTGGTGGGCCGCAGAAATACCTTTGGCGGGCCGCATGCGGCCCGCGGGCCGTAGTTTGCCCACCCCTGATTTAAATGATAAAATATTAAAACATGCTGCTGTGCAGAGAGACCTGGGTGTGCTAGTGCATGAATCGCAAAAAGTTGGTTTGCAGGTGCAACAGGTGATTAAGAAGGCAAATGGAATTTTGTCCTTCATTGCTAGAGGGACGGAGTTTAAGACTAGGGATTTTATGCTGCAATTGTATAAGGTGTTAGTGAGGCCACACCTGGAGTATTGTGTTCACTTTTGGTCTCCTTACCCGAGAAAGGACGTACTGGCGCTGGAGGGTGAGCAGAGGAGATTCACTAGGTTAATCCCAGAGCTGAAGGGGTTGGATTACGAGGAGAGGTTGAGTAGACTGGGACTGTACTCGTTGGAATTTAGAAGGATATGGGGGGATCTTATAGAAACATATAAAATTATGATGGGAATAGATAGGATAGATGCCGGCAGGTTGTTTCCGCTGGCAGGTGAAAGCAGAACTAGGGGGCATAGCCTCAAAATAATATGTGGAAGTAGATTTAGGACTGAGTTCAAGAGGAACTTCTTCACCCAAAGGGTTATGAATCTATGGAATTGCTTGCCCAGTGAAGCAGTTGAGGCGCCTTCATTAAATGTTTTAAAGATAAAGATAGATTTTTTTTGAAGAATAAAGGGATTAAGGGATATGGTGTTTGGGCTGGAAAGTGGAGCTGAGTCCACAAAAGATCAGCCATGATCTCATTGAATGGCGGAGCAGGCTCGAGGGGCCAGATGACCTACTCCTGCTCCTAGTTATTATGTTCATGTGGTTATCATTGAATGGTTACAGCACAGGAGGTCATCCAGCACATTGTGTCAATTCTTTGCAACAGCAACTTGACCAGTCCCACTCCTCACCATTTCCCCAATAACCCTCCAAAATATTGTCTCCTCAGATTATCCAGTTCCCTTTTGAAAGCCGCAACTGAATTGGTCTCCACCACACAACTCAGGCAGATCCAAACCACTTGCATAGAAACATACATAGGTCAGTCTGACCTTCAAACCTGCTCCGCTATTCATTATGATCATGGCTGATCATAGAGTTCAATACCCTGATCCCGCCTTCTTTCCATAACCCTTGATCCCTTTAACCCCATGAGCTATATTTAATTCCTTCTTGAAATCACACAACATTTTGGCCTCAACTACTTTCTGTGATAGTGAATTCCACAGATTCACCACTCTGAGGAAAAAGATTTCTCCTCACCTCAGTCCGAAAAGGTTTACTCCTTATTCTCAAACTGTGAGCCCTAGTTCTGGACTCACTCAGCATCAGGGACATACTTTCTGAATATACCCGGACTAACCCTGTTAAGAGTTTTATAAGTTCTATGAGATCCCCTCTCACAGTGCTAAGCTCCATTGAAAATATGTGTGGGCGGCACGGTAGCATAGTGGTCAGCACAGTTGCTTCACAGCGCCCGGGGCCCAGGTTCAATTCCTAGCTTGGGTCACTGTCTGTGCAGAGTCTGCACGTTCTCCCCATGTTTGCGTGGGTTTCCTCCGGGTGCTCCTGTTTCTTTCCACAAGTCCCGAAAGACGTGCTGTTAGGTTAATTGCATATTCTGAATTCTCCCTCTGTGTACCCGAACAGGTGCCAGAGTCTGGCAACTAGGGGATTTTCACAGTAACTTCATTGCAGTGTTAATGTAAGCCTACTTATGACACTAATAAAGAGGGTTATAATTCTAATCGAGTTAGACTCTCATGTGACAGTCCCGCCATCCCAGGAACCAGCCTGGTATACTTTTGCTGCACTCGCTCCATAGCAAGAACATCCTTCCTCAGATAAGGACACCAAAGCTGCACACACTACTCCAGGTATGGCCTCACCAACGCTTTGTACAACTGCAGTAAACATCCCTATTCCTACACTCAAATCCTCTCACTATGAAGGGTTACATACCTTTTGCCTTCTTTACAGCCTGCTGTACCTGCACACTTACTTTCAGAGACTGATGCACAAGGACATCAAGGGCTCGCTAAGTACCCATTTCACTCAATTTACACCCATTCAAATAATAATCTACCTTCCTATTTTTGCTAACGAAGTGGATAACCCCACATTTATCCACATTATGCTGCATCTGCCACACAGATGCCCACTTACTCAGCCTGTTCAAATCACGCTGAGGCATCTCTGCATCCTTCTTGCAGCTCTCCCTCCCACCCAACTTTGTGTCATCTGCAAACGTGGAGATAATTAGTTCCTCGTCCAAATCATTAATATATAATGTGAACAGTTGCGGTACCCCACTAGTCACTGCCTGCCAATGGGAAAAAGAGACCCATTTATTCCAACTCTTTCCTGCCTGTCTGCTAACCAGCTTTCAATCCACGTCAAGACACTACCCACAATCCCATGCACTTTAACTTTACATAGCAATCTGCTAGGTGTGAGACTTTGTAGAAAGCACTCCAAAAATCTAAATAAACCACATCCACTGGTTCTCCCTGGTCAATGCTTACTGCATAAAGAGTTTTTTATTCAAGTCATCTCTGGTTCTTTTGTTAGTTACTTGAGGGTTCTTGACCATTTGCCAATGGGAACAGTTTCTCCCCATTTACGCCATCCAGACATGATTTTGAGCATGCCTGACAAATTTCCTCGCAATCTTCTCTTCTCTATGGAACACAGGTCTAGCTTCATCAATCTATCCACATAACTCAAGTCTCTCTACCTTGGAACCACTCTTAAATATTTTCTGCACCCTTTCTAAAACCTTCGTATCCTTCCTGTTGAGGCTGAACCAAAGTTTTATGAAGGTTCATAACTTACTTGTTTTTGGACTTTGTTTCCCTATTTATAAAATCCAAGATTCAGTATAATGTATGAATTGCTTTCTCACCCTGCCCATCTTCAATAATTTATGCACATATATACTTAGGTCACTCTACCCTGCATTTCCTTTAGAATTATTCCCTTTACCCCGTGCCTTCTGCCCCACACCCCAAAGATGTGCAGGGTAGGTGGATTCACCACGCTAAATTGTCCTTTAATTGGAAAAAAAAATAATTGGGTACTCTATAATTTTTTTTTAAAGAATTATATCCTTTAGTTTATGTTATAGTTTATGTCTCCTCGTTCTTCTGACCAATTGGATCACTTCACTACATTAAATATCAAATATCATCTATAACATGTCTGTCTATTCCACCAGCCTGTCCACATCCTCTTGAAGTCTATCACTATCCTCACAGTTCACAATGTTTCCACATCTTACATCATCTGCAAATTTTGAAATTGCGCTCTGTACACAGGGGTTTAGGTTAGAAATATAAATCAAGAAAAGCAGTGACCCCCTCTATATACCATTCCCCAGTCAGAAGGAAGTAAAGTTTTCTGTAATTCATGTTTTTTTAAATAGGCTTGAATTAAATAACGAAACTGCTGCATAATGAAATTTTAGTTACGCTAAAGATTAATGATTCAAAATACCACATGCTTTACAATAAAACGCCTACTGGCACTTTCCACTTCATACTTTTCACTAAAAAACATAGTTTTACTCTCATTTGGGGACACTAACGTTTAATACAAAGGAAATTACGGCACAGGAACAGGCCCTTTGGCCCTCCAAGCCTGTGCTGATCACGATGACCTAACTAAAAAGAACCTGCCTTTACTCAGTCCGGCATATAGATTGCTACAGTGGCACCTTGAAGGTAAAACTGAGCCCAGTTAGCACTTACGATTTTCTAAAATCTGAAAACCCATGTATTTACGAAAAGAATGAAGCTACACGATTCAACATGTAAAGCAAAAGTATTTTACAACACCAAAATCAAAGGACATGAATACTATTGACTACACTATTTTAAATAGTCAATTACATCAAAAATATTAAAAGTACAATTAACACAGTTACTTTTGCTCTAAACCAAACTTCTTAACTCAAATTTCCTTCTACATCCATTTGACTTACAACCCCAATAAATCATCTTCCAGAGAAACCAAGTTCTCAGAGGGACCACCAGCCCAACATAAAATTTAGGTTTTCCTCAAAAACACAGGGCCCCTCTCAAAGGAAAAGCCAAATTTGAGTAAGGATTTTTTCACAGCGTTTTAAAATATTACACATTGTAACATTATGAACACTTTCGTAACAATCTTATTATATATGCACACAGCAATTTCCTCCCCACAGTTCAATCAAAATTCAAATGTCCAACATTTTTGCGATTCCTATGGCCTTGACGAAAAGATGAAACTATTGAAACATAGTCTATTGAACTATTGAAACGGCCTCACGGTAGCATGGTGGTTAGCATCAATGCTTCACAGCTCCAGGGTCCCAGGTTCGATTCCCGGCTGGGTCACTGTCTGTGTGGAGTCTGCACGTCCTCCCTGTGTGTGCGTGGGTTTCCTCCAGGTGCTCCGGTTTCCTCCCACAGTCCAAAGGTGTGCGGGTTAGGTGGATTGGCCATGCTAAATTGCCCGTAGTGTAAGGTTAATGGGGGGATTGTTGGGTTACGGGTATACGGGTTACGTGGGTTTAAAGTAGGGTGATCATTGTTCGGCACAACATTGAGGGCCGAAGGGCCTGTACTGTGCTGTACTGTTCTATGTTCTATATGGAGTGAGTGCCCTGTAACATCTCCAGAATGACAATCAGTCAGATTTGTCAATTTGCTCCTACTTACTTACCTGTAAATTAAGCCGCACGTTTCTCGCCCGACCGTCTGACTCAGACCATGAATAAATGGTGCCATGCAACACTTCCCCGAGGCCTTGGGTGCGATCTAATGGCCGTCTCATGCTAGGCACGAATAAGAGTGAGGAGAGTCCAAAATAAGAAACCACGCGGGCGGCAATTGGTTTCCGATTTAACTGGCCCACTCCTGCTGGCTCCAGCACCTCAAAATTTGGCACTACACCCCTTTTGATTGGGATGATTTGCGGCAGTGTTACTGTATTCCTACATTATATTATTTAATTTTAAATTTTTCAAATGAAGGGGCAATTTAGCATGGCCAATCCACCTACTATGCACATCTTTGGATTGTGGGGGTGAGGCCCACGGAGACATGGGGAGAATGCAAATCTGGACGGACATGATCTGGGGCCGGAATCGAGCCCGGATCCTTGGCGCTATGACGCAGCAGTGCTAACCACTACGCCACTGTGCCGCCCCTACATTATAGTATTGATGCAAAGCAGTTTTAAAGCTCTGCTCACTAAGGGGAGATGTCTCAAAAAGGTGCTGTCAACAGTATGATCCAGGTCTATTAGCTATTCATTGTGTTCTTATGGATTCTTTTTATAACCTATCAATCAGAATCAGTTTCAATTTAAACTGAAAATTTCCAAAGTTCAAATCATGAGACGAGTAACCCGGAAGCCCAGGTTAATGCCCAGGGGGCGTGGGTTCTAATGTCATCAGACGACTGGTGGAATTTCAAATAAACCCAGAACATAAAGCCACTAATGGTAACAATGAAACTATCACAGATTGTTGCAAAAACCCATTGGTTCTGTTATGGGTCAGGGTTTAGAGAACCCCAAAGTGTATCATGGAGTACACATGACCCACAACTTTTAATAGATTGTGGTATGGGGAGCACACGGCCCACTCTACAGGTGTGGTACAGCAGAAATGGACGAGTATTTTTTAAAACAAAACAATGTTTATTCTATGAACTCAAGTTAACCTTTATAAAACAAACAGTGAATATCTTAGCAACCAGTAAATCAAACACAGCCCCCATAGAATACAACACTAAGTAACCCTGTAAGCTGTCCTTTAAAGACCCAAAAGACTTAACAAACCTTCAAACAGGAGCACATTAGGTTTTACATTCAATACTGAGACCTTTTACAATTCTGGGTTCACCAAATGATCCATAGATAGTCTTTGGATGGCAGAGATCAACATTACATATCTTTGTTTAAACTTCAGATGCAGCTCACTGAAAAACACACATCCTAGCTTTTTCTCAAACTGAAACTAAAAAGCAGAAGTAGAGCTGAGCTCCACTCATACCAAGAAATTACATTATTTCCCGTCGTGTCGAGGGTATCGGAAACTCCCCAATAACTTTTGTTTTCACATTCCGTGGGACCATTCGACCCTGTCCCGATTGTATGGCCAAGGAAAGTGACTTGGGCTTTTCCAACTTCACTTTTGGCTAGGTTTATAACCAAACCTGCCTCCTGAAGTTGATCAAATAACTCCATCAGATGTTTTAAACGTTCTTTCCATGTCTGGCTGAAAATTACCAGATCGTCGATGTATAACGCACAATTGGGTAATCCTGAAACGACTGTGTTAGTTAACTGTTGAAATGTAGCTGGGGCGTTTTTCATGCCAAATAGCATAACTTTGAATTGGTATAGGTACTTTGAAAGGGAAGTAGAGAAAAAGGAAGTTTTAATGACTCTAACTCAAAGTGACAAACCAAATCCAGATAACTGAATATCTGGAGTCACAAAAGCTGAAATCTCCTTCGCCCTTTCGGATAAAGGTACCTGCCAGTAACCTTGAAGTAAATACAGTTTGGAAATAAAGCTGGTTGTCCCACTTTCTCAATGCAATCCTCCAAACGTGGGATAGGATAAGAATCTGTTCTTGTAACTGCATTAACCTTTCTATAGTCCACACACAACCATTGGGTACCGTCTGGTTTTGGTACCATCACTATGGGTGAGCTCCATTGGCTGCAACCCACTTCAATTATGGCATTTTTCAGCATACTCTCAATCTCTTTGGTAACCTGTGCCAATTTTAAAGGGTTAAGTCTGTAAGGATGTTGTTTGATCGGAACAGCATTTCCCACATCTACATCATGTATAGCCATTTTAGTACTTCCCAATTTATCTCCACAAACTTGCCCATGTGATATCAATAATTCTTTCAGGTCAGTTTGTTTTTCCTCTGGAAGGTAACTCAACAATTTTAAGAACATCCTCATTTTCCAATTTAATTTGAGGTATGTCAAATTCAGTCATCTATATTTGGTTTGTCACTTTGAGTTAGAATCATTAAAACTTCCTTTTTCTCTACTTCCCTTTCAAAGTACCTTTTAAACATATTCACATGACACACTCAGTGAGTCTTCCTTCTATCTGGTGTTTTTAACCACATAATTCACCTCACTTAATTTCCTTTCAATCCGAGGTCCACAAAACCTTGCTTTTAAAAGTTCACCTACCACTGGTAACAACACTAAACCTTTATTTCCACTGGCAAAACTACGAACCTTGGGTTTCTTATCCACGACCGTTTCATCACATTTTGTGCAACTTTCAAATGTTGTCTAGCCAATTCACCTGCTCTCTTTAATCATTCGCTAAAATTTGACACGTAATCCAATAATATACTTTCCGATTTCTCACCCATCAATTTTTCCTTAATCAATTTAAGTGGTCCTCTTACCTCATGACCAAAACTTAGTTCAAAAGGACTAAATTTGGTTGACTCATTAGGTGCATCCCTAATTGCAAATAGTATGAATGGAATTCCTTTATCCCAATCCTTCGGATAATCTTGACAATAAGCCCTCAACATTGTCTTTACTGTCTGATGCCACCTTTCTAATGCTCCCATCGATTTTGCATGGTACGCAGTTGATTTAAATTGTTTTATTCCTAAGCTATCCATAACTTTGTTGAATAACTTTGAGGTAAAATTTGATCCTTGATCAGATTGTAATTCTGTGGGTAGTCCATATCTCGTAAAGAATTTAAGTAACTCCTCCACAATCTTTTTAGCTGTAATATTACATAGTGGAATGGCCTCTGGAAATCTAGTAGACACATCCATTATAGTCAAAAGATATTGATTCCCACTTTTTGTTTTAGGAAGCGGTCCTACGCAATCAATTAGGACCCTTGTAAAAAGTTCCTCAAATGCTGGAATGGGTATTAAGGGCGCTGGTTTTATCACTGCTTGAGGTTTCCCTATCACTTGACATGTGTGACATTGACAAAATTTAACTACATCTTTATGTAGTCCAGGCCAATAAAAATGTTTGAGGATTTTAGCTTGATTTTTCCTTATCCCCAAATGACATCCCACTGGTACCTCATGCGCAACTCGCAACAGCTCCTTTCTATACCCTACCGGCAATACTACTTCATAGATCATAGAATTTACAGTGCAGAAGGAGGCCATTCAGCCCATCGAGTCTGCACCAGCTCCTGGAAAGAGCACCCTACCCAAGGTTAACAGCTCCACCCTATCCCCATAACCCAGTAACCCCACCCAACACCAAGGGCAATTTTGGACACTAAGGGCAATTTATCATGTCCAATCCACCAAACTTCCACATCTTTGGATTGTGGGAGGAAACCGGAGCACCCGGAGGAAACCCACGCACACACGGGGAGGAAGTGCAGACTCCGCACAGACAGTGACCCAAGCCGGAATCGAACCTGGGACCCTGGAGCTGTGAAGCGATTGTGCTATCCACAATGCTACCATGCTGCCCAAGAGGTATACACTCAGATTCCTCTTCTGTGTATGCTTTCTGATACATCCGTTTTATTTCTGCCTGCATATGTGAAGGTCTCCATTTTCTCATCAACAGAATTTATCATCGAATTTACAGTGCAGAAGGAGGCCATTCAGCCCATCGAGTCTGCACAGGCTCTTGGAAAGAGCACGCTACCCAAGGTCAACACCTCCACCCTATCCCCATAACCCAGTAACCCGACCCAACACTAAGGGCAATTTATCATGGCCAATCCACCTAACCTGCACATCTTTGGACTGTGGGAGGAAACCGGAGCACCCGGAGGAAACCCACGCACACACGGGGAGGATGTGCAGACTCCACACAGTGACCCAAGCTGGAATCGAACCTGGGACTCTGGAGCTGTGAAGCAATTGTGCTATCCACAATGCTACTGTGCTGCCCAAGAGGTATACACTCAGATTCCTCTTCTGTGTATGCTTTCTGATACATCCGTTTTATTTCTACACCTTCCTATTGTAACTCTGCCAAGTTCCCTGAACTAAAAATATCCGTCTCATCCTGCACCTGTTCTTGTTCTTTTTCAACCATCTGATCAAAAATCGTTTCTGATAGGGCAGCACGGTGGCCTAGTGGTTAGCACAACCGCCTCACGGCGCTGAGGTCCCAGGTTCGATCCCAGCTCTGGGTCACTGTCCGTGTGGAGTTTGCACATTCTCCCCGTGTCTGCGTGGGTTTCGCCCCCACAACCCAAAAATGTGCAGAGTAGGTGGATTTGCCACGCTAAATTGCCCCTTAATTGGGGAAAAAAAAATCGTTTCTGATAATTGCACTTCAACTTTATCTTCACTCTTCGATTTCTCCTCTTGTCTTAACGACCTTGCGACCTCGTTACTACACAATCTGGACAAATCCCAGGATATTCGTCCTTCAACACTTCAGTTGTCTGAATTTCCACTGGCTTATCAACTACAGAAGGCATCACTCCTACCTGCGATCCAGCTATATCATTACCCAAGATAAACTGCATTCCTGGACAAGATAGGTTCTCTATTACTCACACTACCACTTCACTTTACTGGACATTACAACCTTACCTTATATAATGGAGCGCTGCTCCTCACACCCTGAATTCCATATATTACCACCATTTCTGGCAATATTCTTCCCAACCTACATACCTCCTCATCTCTTACCATTAAAGACTGACTAGCTCCCGTATCTCTTAAAATTGTGACTTCTTTACCTGCTCCTCCTGATACGCGAGTAAACTTTACCCACAGAAGTAAATTCTTTAAAGACATCTGGCACCTTCTTAACAATCACCTCTTGATCAGGCTATACAATCTTTTGCACCTCCTTCTCTTCACTTGGGCTTTCCTTTACACTTTAACAAACCCCACTGTCTTATCCTGTTTTACCACATCAGCCTTCCCAGTGCTTTTCTTCAACCACCAACACTGACTTTACATGGCCTAGTTTATTACAGTAAAAACATTTGAAACTTTTCATGTCTCTTCCATCCTACTGGATTTCTTCTTTAGTCCGAGGTATACTCTCCTTATTATCTCCCATCAGATCACCTTTACCTCTTCTCATGTCCCCAGTTTCTATTCCTCACAGGCTGAAACTGATGTCGGAAACCAAGCTTTGATTTATGAACTAATTCATAATCATCTGCCATTTCTGCTGCTAATCTCGCAGTTTTAACCCTCTGTTCTTCCACTTGTTCTCACAACATCAGGAATTGAATTTTTAAACTCCTCCAAAAGTATAATTTCTCTGAGAGCTTCAAAAGTTTGGTCTATTTTCAAAGCCCTCATCCACCTATCAAAATTACTCTGTTTGAGCCTTTCAAACTCCATGTACGTTTGATCAAATTCTTTCCTTACATTTCTGAACCTTAGTCTGTAGGCTTCAGGCACTAGTTCATATGCATCCAAGATGGATTTTTTCACCTCTTCATACGACTCAGATACCTCCTCTGATAGTGATGCAAACACTTCACTCGCCCTGCCTACCAGCTTTGTTTGAATCAGTAATACCCACATGTCCTGTGGCCATTTCATTTGTTTAGCTACCTTCTCAAATGAAATGAAAAAGGCTCTACCGCCTTCTCGTCAAACCTTGGCAATGCTTGGACATATTTAAATAGATCCCCACCACGCCTTCGACTTAGACACTCTTTCTCACTATCCTCATCACTATCATCCAACTGTACGTTTCCCTTTATGCCTGCCAATTTTAACTGACTGTCATGTTTCATGGCCATTTTCTGAAGTTCAAACACTCTCTCTTTATCTTTTTCCCTGATCTGTATCTCCCTTCCTCTTTCTTTTTCCTTTCTATCTGTTTCGTATTCAAGCTGCTTTAATTTTCTCATGTTCTATTTGTTTAATTTGCAACTGAATTTTTGCCATTTTCAATGAGTCAAACTGTATCTCAGGCAACATTAAATGCTTAGCCACCATCATAATTACCTCATGTTTTCGCATTTTGTCAGGTAATGTTAACTGCAATGGTTTTGCCAAATCTAACAGTCTGCTTTTAGTCTCTGTCCGTGATGTACTGCGTGTGACCGTCTCCATCCCCAAAAACTTCAGAGCCTCTGAAAGAGCCATTGTCCACAACACACTCCCCACTTAAACTAAAATACCATACCTGAAAAGTAACCACAATATGCTCACCCCTCACTGTTCACTAAGCCAATCCAATAGATAGACTTTTATCCCCTAGAGTCCCCAATTGTTATGGATCAGGGTTTAGAGAACCCCAAAGTGTATCATGGAGTTCACCTGACCCACAACTTTTAATAGATTGTGGTATCGGGAGCACACTGCTCACTCTACAGGTATGGTACAGCAGAAATGGACGAGTATTTTTAAAAACAAAACAATGTTTATTCTATGAACTCAAGTTAACCTTTATAAAACAAACAGTGAATATCTTAGCAACCAGTAAATCAAATACACCCCCCATAGAATACAACACTAAGTAATCCTGCAAGCTGTCCTTTTAACATCCAAAAGATGTTAGCATTCGCTAAAATAAATAAATCAAAATTTGCCGATGGCACATAGATATTGCAATCTATGGAGATGAAATTACAAAAAGACATTGATAGATTAAGTAAATGGGCAAAACTGGCAAATGGATTTCTATTTAGGCCAACATGAGTTAATCTGAAAAAGGACAAAATAGGATACTTTCCAAATGGGAAAAAGCTAGAAATTGTAGGGATCCAAGTACATGGGTCATTAAAATGCCGTGAGCAGCTACAGAAAATAATCAAAAAGGTCAAGAGAGTGCTGGCCTGTATATCTAGAGATCTAGAATAAAAGGAGGGAGAAGTCATGCTTCGAAGATGCAAAGTCTTAGTTAGACCGCACCTGGAGTAACGTCGTGAGCTGTTCTGAGCATCCCACCTTAGGAAGAATATAGGTGATCTTGGAAAGGGTGCAGTGCAAGTATGCCAGCATGACACGTAGACTTCCAAAGATTAAATTATCAGGAGAGATGACACAAACTGGCATATTCCTTCAAATTTAGATAGTTGGGGGTGATTCGATCATCGGTTTCAAGATGCGAAGGAGATGCCACGAATCTATTCCTGCTGGTCAGGGAGTCTGGGACCAGGGGGCACAGTCTAAAAATTAAAGGAGTGAAATTAGAAATACCTCTCCACATAAAAGAAGGTAAAGGTTTGACTTCCCTTCCAAAAACAGCAATTGATGCTATATCAATTGTTCATTTTAAATTGGAGTTTGATAGATTTTTGTGTCCCAAAAATGTTAAAGGATATGGGGCAAAACCAAGTTACGTCACAGATCAGTCAGGATCTAACAACAGAACATGCTCGAGCGGCTAAATGGCCTACTCCTGTTCCTTTGTTCCCATCAGCCACTCACATAAACATCTCCATCTTTATTAAGGATGAGGGCATTCACAAGGCTGGTCTCGAGACTGCATACTGAAGAGGTATATGGTTCTGCACATCACCTCATGGGTGTCTAGTTTTGAGTTGCTAGATCTATTCTGATATATCTTCTGAGCACATTGTAGTGCATTAGAGAATATCCTCAGTGTGAATACAGAATATAGTTTCCACAGGGACTGGAGAAAAAAATAAATCTTATTTCTTCTTGTAAGACTAGAAATGGCAATGAGTTCTTTACTATTAATCAATACCTTCTCCCCATTGGTATACAATGAAAGGTTCTTTCATAGTCAAGGCTCAGATGTGTAATTATGGTATGCCAACAACATTTAAATATGAGTGTTAAAAGAATGTTACAGATAAACTAAAAGGATTGCACTGTGAATTGTTTTAGGCTTATTCTAATCTACTGATGTCAGTTTGGTTTAATCAACACTAAACTATCAGCCTAAATTAGCACCACACTGACAGTTGCTTTCAGCCTTGTGTGTACGCTATAGATTCTAAAACCTGCGTAGATCACTTAGAACTGGTCCCAACCATACCCAATCAAGACATAACTAATGTTGCTTCAATCAATTTTAAAAATTAATTTATAGACAGCTCATGATTGATGAGATTTAACATTTTGTTTTCAATTCCTTTAATTCATTTGGCTAATTGTGCATTTTGACTTGTCAATTTCACACGTTTTCCAAGAAGTCACACAAATAAAGCAGCAGTTATGTCTGCACAGATGTGAAATATGAACATAAATTTAGCCCCCCTTGATACTAATACAGTCAAGTGGAATTGCAATCCACAATCAAATACTTTTGCCATATATAAAGCATATTGCTTGAGCTGGGTGACCTACCATAAGATTTACCAAATGGCAGAACATGACAACTTGCTTTATCTGCATATTATTCATCTATATGGTGAATGCTACCATTTTTTAAAAATCATTTATAAATTTACCAGTGTGACTTAATGCAAATTAGTAATAGAGTCATTTATGACACACATTTGGCCTATCAAATCAATGCCGGAGTTGCTCAAGGACAAAAGGAATGGGACTATCTTTCTATTAACTATCCCTATCCGAATGTCTCCTACTGGAATTGATTTTGTCTGTCTTTATGTTCATCTTCAATTCTTCCATGGTTCGTTCTTCTGTATGTCCCTCCTCGCTTTATTTTTCTTTGAGTATCATTTCTCTTTCTCATGTCTCTTATAGACTTTTCTTTTAAATGTCAGGCTTTCTCCTGTACATTTAACTAATTTTTCTCTTTCATCTACCATCTAAGGCCTGGAAGCAGTAGAGGTTGAGACCCATTGATAGTAGCAACGGTTCCACAATTTTCTGGATACAAAACCACAATTTTCCTCCTTGATATTAGTAATAACTATTAGAAGACTGCCTCCATCAGAAATATTTCAGTCTAAGTAGAGGCTAGACAAACAGTCTAATCACTATCAATATTACCAATTTTTCCTGGAACAGCAATTTTCTGGCTCAGTACGAGACAATGAAGGACAGTTGGTGTTTACTTCAATCCAGGCTTTGATGAGAACATGTCCTTTACTGAACCACTGAAAGGAAACTTTTCTAAGTTTGAAAGAGGGTGATAAAAGTCAGGGAAACAGGGCGTGGGAATATAGTTGTTAAAAGAAGTTGTTATATTTCAAAGACATTTAAATTTCTTCTCTGCTGAGAGTTCTTACAATTTCACAAATATCTTTTTTTTTTAAAGCTGAAAAGTTGAAAACTATGTAAAAAGAAAATTGCAGCAAACGTCATACATACAACTACGTTAATGATTTTTAAAATAGTGTTAGCTGTATTCAATATCGTAAACAAATTCTCATAGTATGGAGTTCAATGGGTTGACTAGAACTGCCAGTTTTACTGCCACAATGAGTTACCTTCATCTACTAATCTGGGTGTTAATATGCAGGTGCTTCCACAGAGATGTTCATGGAAATCAAATTTACACGGCAGATAGTTATAGACAGCAAATGTTCTAGATCAGGGGCGTCCAATCTTTTTGCATGAGGGGCCACAAGAGTAAATTTTGGAAAAATAAGTCATATTTCTTTTCTTTATTAGCTTACTTTCTCATCACAATATTGACTACTGATTTAGTGAGATTTCTGGCAATACACCAAGGTGGTAGGTGATCCCTAAATGACCCAACACTGCTAAACCAATTGCCCATCACGGATGTGAACCACCTCTCATTTACCTATGTATGCATAACCCAGTATGATGGCTTTCTGGCACAGATTAGATCAAATCAATTAAGCCCCAAAGCACATACTGAGACTCTGGAACTCCCTTATTCTTACCTCTCTGCCTCTTTTCAGAATGCATATCTTGGTGCTCAGCAGAAAATATACAAATACATTTTCACAGAAACCCAAATGGTGATGAATGTCATAGTATAAATGTAATGAAACATTTCCTTGTTAATACCAGTGACCTCTGTACCATTCCCACAGCATCAGTCATCAGCTTTGCACCATATATTCTAGTTGTCAAAGATGCGCAATAACTACATTATTCTGTAACGTTGAACTCAGTCAAAGGAAATTTAGACAGAGTGCAACAAAAAGAACAAGCATCGAGATATCACCCAAGTGTTTTTTTGTCAAACCAACATCGGTAAATTTTAACCACATGCTCACTAGTGCCGGATGAGAGAGCAGTTCTTTGCAGAATCTATATCACTTCCATTTACCTGCATTTGGAACGCTGGTCAGTGGGCCAGATAGAACCCTTGGCAGAGTAGACTCTCGCTCAGAGGACACATGTTGAATAACCCTGTGTTACAAATTCAAATGTCATAAACTGTCACTTCTCCTTCCAGGTATTGCCTAAACTGCTGTGATGAAAGATGGGTCTGGAACAGATGTAAATGGCAACAGCAAAACCACTACCAGTTCCCCAAGAAAATGAGAACAGTGGTTATGATCTGAAATTATTGACTTCAGTATTGAAGCTAGAAGGTTGTAAATTACAAAGTTGAAGATTTTTGGTATTAGGCGAGGGGACCAGGAGAGCTCACCTGGTTTTTCAGAATAGTGGCATGCGGCCTTTTACAATTATCAATGGCATAGTTTAGGTTTTCAATCTCATCTAAACGTTTGGCACCTCCAACTGTAGCATTCCCTCAGTGCTGCAGTGTCAGCCTAGATTTCGTGATCAATCCTAAGATCAGCTCACATTTCCAAGATTCTCCTGGAAAAGAGTATACCAACTCCATCCCTCCCTTCAGTGGTTTCTTGTTGCTTAGTTTCCCCATCACAGCCTTGACTTCCTAGCTGGCCTGAAATAAACTTCCAATCACATATAAAGTCCATCACCAAGGCTACCTAATTCCACCTCCAAAACATCACACATCTCCAACTCTGCCTCAGCTGAACTCCAAGGAAATTTAGATGGTTGCCAGTAGACTGGAGTATTGTAAATATTAGGCCGTTCTTCTAAAAATGGGAATAAACCTGACAACTAAAACCTGATGTCTAATGTTGGTGATGGGGAAACTAAGCAACAATAAACCATATCAAAATTAATCAGTGTTTGAAAAAGAATAGAATAATAAATTAAACACATCTTTGTTGAAGGCAAATTTGATTTGAGTTCTTTGAGAAGTAATAGAGATGGTTGATGACGGTACTGAGGTTAATGTTGCATATGAGTCAAACGCCTTTTAAAAGCCCAAAGTACCATTTAATAAACTTGATAGCAAAATTAAACTCCATGGAATTAAAAGGGGCAATGACAGCATGAATACAAAATTGGCTATGGTCAAAAGTTTCCTTTAAGGTGAGCACATGCACAAATGCACCGAAAAGGTATCATAGAGTCCACTCACGTTGCGTTGTCCCATTTAAGACCAATACATTGAAACAAACAGGTCGCGCTAGGGAACAGAGAGCAAATAGTAGTGTTGAATGGTTGTTTTTCAGACTGGAGGGAAGTACACAGTGGTGTTCCCCACCAGTCAGTATATTAGGACCAGTACTTTTTTGATCAACATTAATGATCTGAAGATGGCTATAGAGGACGTCATTTTCTATGTTTCCAGGTGACACAAAATTCAGAAACTTAATAATGACAGGATAGGAACACCCAGGAGGACATAGGTAAAGTGGCAAAAAGGACACACAGGGCAGATTAAATGTAATGTACAGAAGTGAAGGGATCCATTTCAGTAAGGGGAGGAGTGGCAATATGAACCAAATGGTGCAATTTGTAAAAAGGGGATGCAGCTACAGGGAAACCTGGGCTGATAAACATTTGTGCCAGAGAATCTAATCATCGCCCATTTACGTTTAGTGGCATTACCATCGCTAACCCCCCCAGCAGCGATGGCCGAGTGGTTAAGGCGTTGGACTTGAAATCCAATGGGGTCTCCCCGCGCAGGTTCGAACCCTGCTCGCTGCGGATTTTCATATTTGGGCTGTTGGGCACAGGGCTGGGGCTGTTGGGCACAGGGCTGTTGGGCACAGGGCTGGGGCTGTTGGGCACAGGGCTGGGGCTGTTGGGCACAAGACTAAATCACTGGCTTTGAAAGCAGACCAAAGCAGGCCAGCAGCACGGTTCAATTCCCGTAACAGCCTCCTCGAACAGGCTCCGGAATGTGGCGACTAGGGGCTTTTCACAGTAACTTCATTTGATGCCTACTTGTGACAATAAGCGATTTTCATTTCATTTTAATTTCATTTCATTTCAGCAGCAATATCCTGAAGTTACCATGGACCAGAAACCTAAAAAGTCCAACCATTGAAGCAGAAGAACAAGTCAGAGGCTGGGAATACTACAGCAAGTAACTCGCCACCGAACTCCCAAAAGCCAGTCCACCATCTGCATGGCATACTTGAGTGCATGGGTGCAGCTCAAACAACACAAGCAGCTTGATATCAACCAGGACAAAGCAGCCCACTTGATTTGTACCTTATCCACCACCTTAAACATTCACTTCCTCTACTACCAGCACACAATGGCAGCAATATGAACTATTTCCAGGATGTACTGCAGCAATTCGCCAATATTTATGCATGTAATTTGTTACCTCTAGTGTTGACTCTCCTCGCTGACCTCCCATCTTCCACTGAACTGATGCAAAACTCTGCTGCAAGTTTCCAAGTCCCATTCATCCATCACATTTGTGCTCACTGAATGACATGGGTAACACCTCAATTTTAAAATCCTCGTTTTTGTTTGTCAGATCCCTCCCTATTTCTGTAACCTCCTACAGCCCACAAATGATGAAATTTCCTGCTCTTCCAAGTCTGGCATCTTGCACAGTGGCATCCCTTCCCACTGGCATTCATTCTTTCAGTTGTCTCATCCATTTTTCTGGAATTTCTTCGCCAAATCTTCTCCCATCTTTGCACTCCTTTTAAGGGGAAGGCAACCACTTTGACCGAGCTTATGAATACCTGTCCTGATATCCAATGTGCCTTTGTATCAAATTTTGTTGGATAACACTCCTCTGTGAACTGCTTTAGGGCATTTGTCTGCTTTAAAATAACTTTATATAAATGCAAGTGGTTGTTGTTGCTTTTTATAGATGACTTTCTATCGCTTTGCAACACTCTAGAGTTAATAGAACATAGAGAATACACTAAGTTGAGCTCTCTAGCCTGGTTGTAGTTTGAGATACCCATGGCCCTATGACTTCAGCATGATAACTACACTTCACTGGTTAGCTTTTGTTCTAGAATGGTGCCAAGAAACTGCAACTGCTACATTACCAACAAATCATTACTTGATATTGCAATACATAAACTCATCACTTTCTTACCCATTCAAACTTAACTTTCTAGTCACACTGCAGCCATCAAAGTATTATGAATGTGGGTACAACTACTCTCCAAAAACAGGTCATTGTGCTCCAACCTGTATCACTTAATCCTGTGAGCTATATACTCTGTGATCAGGAAATATATCATATTTCTTTTTTTTTTAAATACATTTAGAGCACCAAATTCTTTTTTCCAATTAAGGGGCAATTTAGCGTGGCCAATCTACCTATCTTGCACATCTTTAGGCTGTGGGGGTGAGACCCACGCACTGTGAGACACTTGTAGCCATCTGGGATGGCCACTTACAAACCAGGAACAGAGAAGCTCCAAAGCATGGTGGGCAAAATGGACAGAGCAAGATTCAGGCAGACTCAGAGCCTGAAATGTATATTTGCAAGTGAGGAATTCAGACGGTATCGAAACTCTGACCAATTAGCATTTGATGGACCGATTAGCATTTGATGGCCCATCTCCAACAGACAAAGGACTGGTACTTGAGCGACAGGTACAGTCCCAGACATTTCGGCGCCACTCCATGTACTAGGGAAGCGTAAACAACAGGGTCAGTGACAGCTTGGGACACACCCAACCATCCAGGCACCCGCCCATTTACTGGTTCGAAATCGAACATAGTGATCAAGGATCACCCAATTAGTGGGGTCCAAACTGAAGGACCGCCCAAAAGAGCGCAAAAACCCCCAAGCATAAGAGAGTCCACCATGTGTTCGTCCTCTTTTGGACCTGGCGCCCCAGCAACGCCCATCTCCAATCGCAGCACCACCAGAAGCAAGCCCATGTTCAACGCCTGCTACCAGACGGATGAGCCTAGCTGAACAGCAGTTACTTCTACAGACCCGATAGACGCAGAATCGAACAGCGGCCACTGTTCCTCTGACCTAAGCCAGGTGCCTGAAGTTAAGTACAGGTTGTCTTAGTCGATAGGTGTCGTTTAGCTAGTCGTGTTTATGTTGCGTGACTAATTGTGTGTGTAAATAAGGTACCCTTGACTTTGAACTAACTAACTGGTGTTTGGCTCTTTGATTGATAGCCGGTTTAACCTCATGGTGGTATCATTTGATACCTGCCGACTCGGAGCATAGAATATTGATATCCAAAGGAGAGAGGGCAATGACACCGACTGCCATAGTTACAGCAGAGCCACAGAAAAGGCAAATATATCATATTTCAAACTCATTATCACATAAAAAAGACTTGCATTCATATTGCACCTTTAACAACCTCAAGTCCCAAAGCATTCAATGAAGTACTTTCGCCAGTATAGGCCAGTGGTTCCCAACCTTTTCAGTAACTTGGCACACTTCAATGAAATAAACAATTTCAGGACACACACTTTTTCAGCTGAATAAACCGCTCATAACGTCACATTTACTTACATTTACTCTGGTTACCACCTTACAAGAGTGGTTTGCAGAATACAATTGAAATTAAATGGATTGGAGCAAAACATAAAGTTGGTTAAATAGCAACTTACAGGGTTAGCAGGAAACCTGGGGCTGGCGGTGTGCACAGAGTCTTTTGGTTAGGGAAGGAATTGATGAGAGGCCTTCATCTAATACCCGAGCCAACAGTCTGAATATTAACAGGTGCTGGTTGTGTCGGTCTGGAGGAACCAAAGATTTGAACAGAAAGTCTGGCTTTCCCTGTATGCTATGGAGTTTTATAACCAATTTTTTGTAGATCCAAATTGCAATAGTGGGTGGGGGATTCAATCCCAGGAAAGAAGAGGGCAGATCCATGACCCTGTCAGCCACTAGATATATTCAGTCTGCGAGAGGGAACCACTGGCTGGCAAGCTAGTGTTGAGAGGGGAGAGCAGAAACAGTCAGCACAAATGATCAGTGAAAGAACTTGACAATGTATAAGTGGCCTGGGTTACATAACCAGCAGAAGGAAAATGCCAATGGTTTGACAACATCAATGGGACATCACATTGTAAGGTTGGACTGAATGCTCGGAGCAAAGGAGAGAGGGAGGCATGGGGGTTGGTTGAGGTGGGAAATAGTTAGTACGAAAAGGAATACACAAGGCAATTGTGTATGTAAGCCACGTTGGCTGGGTTTGGTGGTGGGTCGGGTGGGAGTTATTTACTTTGTTGTTTTTCCTCTTGGAAATTGTTAAAATTATATATGCCTTAATTGAAAAAAAAAATTGTTTTAAAAGTTAATGAAAGAACGTGCCTTGCCCAAGGCCCCTGGAAGGTGTGCTCAGGCTTCAGCAAGTGGTAAAAGAATTTATTTAACTGCCGTTAGTGCAATCATCCATCAATGTACAAAGAACAATACAGCACAGGTACTCTTTTCAATATCAAGAAACCTATTGACTGTAAAGCAGACAAAGGCTTTGACATTATTCTGTGAATCTGTGTGACCGCCGCACCCCCCCCCCCCCAATCAAATGGACTTTAAACAGAGTAGAGTGAAAGATATCCCACGCCACAAGGTTACAGATTGTGGCCGAGTACAATTATGTGACTGCTGATGGCCCACAGTGCCTCATGGATGCCCATCCTGACTTGCTCGATCTGTTCTGAATCTATTCCATTTAACACAATGGTAATGCCACAGAGCATGATGGACAGTATCCTCAATGTGAAGACAGGACTTTGTCTCCACAAGGACGATGCAGTGGTCAATCCTTTTTCTTACAAACAACAAGTGTTTTTTTTTTCAATTTTACAAAAATACCACAACGAACATATCAAACCCCCACCCAATAAGAGCCTGTCTGTTTTCGGGATGGTTAGAAAGACTTTCCTCGCAAAATTCCGCACCTGCATGTCTCCTCCTGCGCATGCCCAAACGAGGCAAAGGCGAAAACATCTGCCGCCGCTTGCAACTCCTCCAAGTTCGCAAACCACCCTCCTACAAAAAGATCCTTCATCTCCCTAATTCCTCCTCTCCTCTTATTCCCAGAATCCTGAATCCATCCTCCTTGATCGGCATCACCCTCGACCCTGCTCCTAACCTAAAGTACAGCCGGAACTGGCTCCTAATTTTTAACGTGGCCATCACCACCGAACTGCCTGAATACTTCCCTGGATCCAACACAGCTGCGCCGTTGCCCTGTCCCCCTACATGAATCTGTTTTCATATTTACCAACAAAGCCTTCGCCTCCCTATTCTAATCCCGTACCTTCTCTGCATTTACTGCCCAGTTAATAATACATCAAATTCGGGAGGCCTAATGCCCCCCCATCCCTTCACTAATCGCTTCAACAACTCTGAGCTCCTCAGTGGAATGTATCGCTAACGCAAACTGAAGGGGGATATGGGGCATCCCAGCCTCATTCACTGGTGCAACGAAAAAACCCTGAATTCATATAATCCGTATACACGCTTGCCATCGGCTCCTTATACAATAACTTCCCCCATGCCACAAACCTAAGCCCAATCCCAAACTTCTCCAACACCGCAATCAGATAATTCCACTCCGCCCGATTAAACACACCAGATTCAGCAGCCACCGTACATTCGACGACAGCTGTCTGCCCTTAATGAACTCCGTCTGATCCTCCCCAATCACCCTCGGAAGGCACACCACCACCACCGATCTTAACGCCAGCATCACTGCCAATATCTTGGCATTTACATTCAGCAAAGACTTGGACCTTTACGACCCACACTCCACCGTGTCCTTATCTCTCTTTAGCAATAACGAGATGGAGGCCTGGCCCATCGATTTCGGCAAAACTCCCCTGACCCATTGCATCCTCAAACATTTCCACCAGCAACAGCACCAGCTTATCCTTTTTTAAAATAAATTTTGAGTACCCAATTTTTTTTTCCCCCAAGGGGCAATTTAGTGTGGCCAATCCACCTGTCCTGCACATCTTTTTGGGTTGTGGAGGTGAGACCCATGCAGACACGGGGAACAAACTCAACACGGACAATGACCCAGGGCCGGGATTGAACCCGGGTTCTCGACGCCATGAGGCAGCCATGCTAACCACTGCGTGACCATGCCACCCTTGACGCCAGTTTATCATTAAACGTCTTCTAAAATTCCACCATCTCGCCCCACGGCCTTTCTCAACTGCCTCCTCTACCCCCACCGATTCTTCCAGCCCCGCCTTCTCCAGTTCGCACAGCTTCGGGCAGTCTAACCTCCCGAAAAATTCCCTCATTTCCCACTCATCCTCTGGTAGTTCCGACTTATACAAATCCCTATAAAACTCCTTAAACACCTTATTAATCCGCCACGGGGCCACCACCAGCTCGCCCGTCTTATCTCGAACCATCTCCCTCGCTGCAGCCTGCCTGCGGAACTGACCTGGTAGCATACAACCCGCCTTCTATCCATACTCATAAACAACCTCCTTCATCCTCCTTAACTGATGCACAGCTTTCCCATGGACAGGTAAACCCTCACCTGCAACTCCTTGGGGCTGGTTTAGCTCACTACCTAGGGGCTAGTTTAAACTAGCTGGCTTTTAAAGCAGACCAAGCAGGCCAGCAGCACGGTTCGATTCCCGTACCAGCCTCCCCGGACAGGCGCCGGAATGTGGCGACTAGGGGCTTTTCACAGTAACTTCATTGAAGCCTACTCGTGACAATAAGCGATTTTCATTTCATTTTTTTTTATTTCTACTTCACCAGGAGTCCTGGGTCGGGGTCCCCCGCGTACCTACCATCCACTTCCAAGATTTCTATCAATTGTTGGCCTCCTTATGCACCTTGGCCTTTAATCAAAATCACCTCCTCCCTCACCACTAATTTCAGAGCCTCCCAAACCACCGACAGCAAGACCCCTCCAGTACAGTTAAACCACACATAATCCTCAATCGCCTTCCCCATCCTATCACAGAAACTCTGGTCCGCCAACAGTTCCACATCCAGTCTCCACCCAGATCCCTGGGCCTACCCCTTCTCCAGGACCATCCAATGTGGAACAAGATCTGAAATCACAATTGTCAAATACTCAGCCCGTTTAACTCCAGCTCACAGCGCCTTCCCCACATCAAACCCCGAATGAGACACCTGGCTCAACCAGCTATGCTAAACCTCATCTGGTCCTTTACCTCAGATGGGTCTCTTGCAGCAGCATCATCACATCAGCTTTCACCCCAACCCTCTCAATGTTCCACATCACCATTCTGACCGAGGGAGCCTCTTCCCTCTTCTTCGCCGGCCCGTCTATCTGCCATCGCTACTACACCAGGCCCCACCCACCTGGTGGGACCAACCCCATCCTTCAGTCACCGTCAACCCCACCCACCTTCCCAGAATCCCCGAACCACTTCCTCTTGCAAACACCTCACCCAGTATCGATCCCCTCCCCCCACCATTCATACCTCCCAGATCCGTCAAAACCTGCCCAACCAGGCTCCAGTGACCATTGCCCCATCCCCATCACACTCCCGTTGACTAGCTAACCTTTGTTAGCTAGCAGGGAAACCCCGCCAAAGCCCCCTGCTCATCCCAAACCACCCCCCCCCCCCCCCATGCCCAGGGCCCTCCAACCCCTCCCCCACACCACAATCCCACCAAAAGCAAACTTCAACCCCCCCATACAGTCAAGAGTGGGGAGACTTCACCCATACAAAAGAAAACACACCAAAAAAGAAAAAAAACACATAAAAACCCCTGTAGAAAAAAAATCTAAGAAAAAGATCCCAGTCCACACCATCCAAGTCCAAAATCCAAAACCTCATTTTAGTCCCAGTCTTCAGCCTTCATGAACGCCTCTACCTCCTCTGCCATCTCAAAATAGAAGTCCTTTGAATTGTGAGTCACTCTGTTTCGTCGGGTAGACCACTCCAAACCTCACACCACTGCTGTACAGTGCAGCTTTCACCCGACCAGAGGCCACCCACCTTCTCTGCCAAAATATCTTGGTATATCCGTATGCCAACACCTTCCCACTTCACTTCTTGTTTCTGCTTCGGCCAACTCAAAACCTTCTCTTTCATGGTAACTGTGGAAGCAGACTGGTGGCTCATTCGGTTTAGGCTTTGGCCAGAGCGACCAATTGGCCAAGTCCAACTCATAGAGGAAGGGCTTTTGGAACTTGCTGCTTGAAAGGGTGGTGGAGGCAGTGACCCTCATAACATTTAAGAAGTATTTAGATGTGCACTTGCGATTCCAATGCATACAAGGCTATGGGCCAAGTGCTGGGAAATGAGATTAGAATAGGTAGGTGGTGGTTTTTGACCAGCACAAACCCAATGGGCTGAAAGACCTTTTCTGTGCTGTAGGTTAATGATCATGTGATTAGGGGTAATTTATTAGCTTGGATAGAAGACAGAAGGCAAAGTGTCACGCTAAATGTGCCTTTTTCTGGTTCGCAAGACACAACTGGCAGGGTGCAACAGGGTTCAGTCCTCGGGGTCCCAACTGTTTACGATATATATTAATCCTGTCCAAAACTGGAGGATTACTGGAAGAGGGTGTTTAGGGTAATCTCTAAAGTGGTGCACGTGAAACTGGACCCGGGCTCTCGGTAGGCCATAGTTGGGGTGTCGGATCAGCCAGGGTTGGAAACTGGCACGGAGGCAGATGTTGTAGCCTTCGCCTCGTTGATCACCCGAATGCGGATCCTCTTAGGGTGGAGATCAACCTCTCCGCCCTGTGACCTGGTGTGGGGATCTGCTGGAATTCTTGACACTTGAAAAGGTCAAATTTGAACTGAGGGGAAGGATGGACGGATTCTACAACTTATGGGCGTTATTCATTATGCACTTTCGAGAATTGGATCACATCGAACATTGAGGGGGGGGGGGGGGCGCGCGCGCTGTATGTGTTAATGATGCTATGGGTGATTCCCGATTCCTTTTTGTCATTTGTTTATGTTAACATGCGGGCTAATATCTGGGGTTTGGTGGGAGGATGGGATCGTTGTTACTGATATGGGGATTGACATTAAATTCATTACTGATTATTGTTGGGTGTAAATTTGGGAGAATGTGAAAAAGGAGAATAAAAAATATTTTAAAAAATAAATATTAATGACTTGGATACAAGGATAAACACAGTATTATAGCCAAATTTGCAGCTGACACTAAAATAGACAGGATAATAAGTTACAATCAGTAAATAAGCAATTTACAAATACATATAGTTGGGTAGGTGAGTGGGCCAAAATGTGGCAGATAGAGTTTAACATGGATAAGTGAGAGGTTATCCATTTTAGTTTGAAAATGAAAAGGCAACTAATTATCTAAAATGAAGAGAAACTTTAGAATCCTCGTGCATGAATCGCCGAAGACTAGCTTCCAGGTACAGCAGGTAATAAGGAAGGCAATTTTGGCCTTTATAGCCAAAGGAATACAGTATAAAAATAGGGAAGTGTTGCTGCAACTGTACACAGCATTGGTGAGATTGCACCTGGAGTACTGCATACAGTTTTGGTCCCCTTATTTGAGGGGCGATGTAGTTGCATTAGCGGCAGTTCAGAAGAAGTTGGGCAGCACGGTGGCGCAGTGATTAGCCTGCTGCCTCATGGCGCCGAGGTCCCAGGTTCGATCCTGGCTCTGGGTCACTGTCCATGTGGAGTTTGCACATTCTCCCCGTGTTTGCATGGGTTTGCCCCCACAACCCAAAAAATGCGCAGGGTAGGTGGATTCCCGTACCAGCCTCCCCGAACAGGAGCCGGAATGTGGCGAGCAGGGGCTTTTCACAGTAACGTCATTTGAAGCCTACTGGTGACAATAAGCGAATTTCATTTCATTTTCATGGCCATGCTAAATTGCCCCTTAATTAGAAAAAAATTAATTGGGCATTCTAAATTTATTTTTTAAAAGTTCAGAGGAAATTCACTAGATTGATTCCAGAGATTAGGAGTATGTCCTATTGAGCAGTTTAGGCCTCTGCTCTCTCGAGTTTAGAAGAATGAGAGGAGATGTAATTGAGGTATACATGATGATAAAAGGTATTGACAAAGTAGACACAGAGCAGATGCTTCCTCTTGTGGGGTAATCTAGAACGAGAGGTCATTGTTTTAAATCTGCTATCCCTTATCGTAAAACTTATCAAAAGAACATAAGAACTAGAAGCAGTAGGCAATTCAGCCCTTCAAACCCACTCGGCCATTCAATATGATCATAGCTGATCTCATCTCAGTCTCAACTCCCCTTTCCTACCCATTCTTCATAACCCTTCAATCCATTACTAATTAAAAAGAAATGGGTCACGAATCTGTGGAATTCACTACCCCAGAGTGTAGTGGATGCCAGGACATTGAGTAAGATTAAGGAGATAATTAGTAATGAGTTGAAAGGTTATGGTGAATGGGTAAAGAAAGTGGAGTTGATGCCGAGATGAGATCAGCCATGATCATAGTGAATGGCAGAGCAGGTTCGAAGGACTGAACTGACCAGTCCTGCTCCTGTTCATAAAAGAAAATACTCATCTCTTATTTTCAAAGGAGTAAAATATGATGGAAGAAGAAAAAAGTAATCCTATTTCAAGATATATCACAAAAACGATACGGGGGTTATGGTTACAATTAAAAGACTATTAATGCAAGGAAGAATTTCTATGAACAAAGCAAATACATCTGGACAAGTAAAGTCGCCATAGTCCCAGGTGACCATAGGCTTTGGGGGGGGGGGGGGGGGAGCTGACTGGTTGAGATTTAATCGGAGGATACCACACCTTAGGCAAGGGGCAAGGTTGAGAAGGCAGGCCTTCATGAATAACCTCAGCTGGTACAGGGATTGAATGCATACTATTGGCCTCAATCTGCAT
Source organism: Scyliorhinus canicula (assembly GCF_902713615.1). Taxonomy (NCBI): domain Eukaryota; kingdom Metazoa; phylum Chordata; class Chondrichthyes; order Carcharhiniformes; family Scyliorhinidae; genus Scyliorhinus; species Scyliorhinus canicula. The sequence goes on from NC_052153.1 coordinate 158,376,474, forward strand.
CACGAACCAGCTATCCAACCAATTGAGCTAAACCAACCCCCACCAACTAAGCACCCAGAAATGAGCATAGGAAAGGCCCTTATTTGTTATAGGAAAACAAACTAGCTTTGCCCAACTGATTCCCACAGCAGTACCGATCTTGGTTTTTATTTTAGAACTGAGTTATGTTTCAGATGCCTGCCCCGAGTTCTCCTTTGTGACAGAGTTGTGCACCTTAAATTGAAAGATGACAATGATGGAATGCTGCTGCTGCCCACTGCCTTTAGTACGAGTACCATCAAAACCCAAACCAACTTGTTCGTGTAGCGTTTGCACCAAAACCGTGTCAGTAATATCTGCTCAATCCGTGGGTTTAATCTACCATTCAAAACACCAACAGCCCTTTAAATGCCATCAAAACCCAAGGCGCCGTCTCTCAATCACAAAAGCCCATTGACGAAATTTCGCCCCGAAACAAACAGCAGCCGGGATGAGTCAGCAACTTTTGAGCCGGGATTGGGGGGGGCGGCGAGAGAGGGGGAACCTCCGTCCGGCCTGGGCCTCGACTCGCGGCAGCATCCTGGCCGCTCGGCGGGCCCTACAACCCCGTACAGCTTGGCACACGGCCCGGGCCGCCATCTCCTTCCCGCTGAGTTACATTCGCACTCACCGTTTCACCACACCGATTTTGATTTTTATCTGCCGAGTTCTGGGATCCGCCATGCTGGTGCGCCTGGAGGAAAGGGTGCAAATTGCAGCCGGAAATCCCGCGCCTCGCATTCAACTGTCGCCACCTCGTCACCGGGAGAGCGCGGCGCGCACGCGCACACGGTGCCCTCGCCCACCTGGCTACAGGTACCGTCAGCATTCCGGGATCTTGCATTGACTCTGCACAATGCTCCTCAAGGCCCTCTCAAAAAGATCAGTAATCACGGAGGGGACAGAAACAAAAGCTACGAAGGAGAAAAGTGGAAAGCAGAGAAACAGATTGAACTGCTTAGTTTGGCAGGGGGGTGGGAACCAGAGCAGTAGGCTAGTGGGAGAAATAACTGAGGGACAGCTACAGACGAAGGCCAGTACGATTAAGAAGAAGAGCAGGCAAGGGAGTGGTTGGTCAACGCAGCAGGGCTGGTGGGCTGAAGTGCATTAGTTTCAATGCGAGGAGTATTTCAGGTAAAACAGATGAAGTTAGAGCTTGGATTAGTACCTGGAATTATGATGTTGCTATTACAGAAATTTGGGTGAAAGAGGGACAGGATTGGCAACTAAACATTCCAGGATTTATGCTTCAGGCAGGATAGAGGGTGAGGCAAAAGGGGTGGGGGAAGTGCATTATTGGTTAAGGAGAATATCACAGCTGTGCTGAGGGAGGGCACCTTGGAGGGTTCAGGCAACGAGGCAATCTGGGTAGAGCTCATGGATAGGAAGGGTGCTGTCACAACATTGGGGGTTTACTGCAGACCTCCTAACAGCCAGCGGGAGATAGAGGAGCAGATATGCAGACAGATCTTGGAAAGATGCATATACAAAAGGGTTGTCGTGATGAGTGATTTTAACTTTCCCTGTATTGACTGGGACACACTGCTAGAGGCATGGATGGAGCAGAATTTGTAAGGAACGTCCAAGAGGATTTCTTGAAACAATGTGTAAATAGCCCAACTCGGGAAGGGGCCATTTTAGACCTGATGTTGGGAAATGACCCCGGCCAGATGATCGAAGTTTCAGTAGGAGATCATTTCGGGAACAGAGATCATAATTCTGTAAGTTTTAAGGTGCTTATGGAAAAGGACAAGAGTGGTCCTCAGGTGAAGGTGTGAGACTGGGGGAAGGCCAATTACAACAGCATTAGGCAGGATCTGGAGTGTGTTGACTGAGCGAGGCTGATTGAGGGAAGATCAACATCCGTCATGTGGGAGGCTTTCAAATGTCTGCTGATTAGAATTCAGGACCAGCATGTGAGGACGAAAGATAAGGGTGGCCAGTATAGGGAACCCTGGATAACGAGGGATATTATGAATCTTGTCAAAAGAAAAAGAGAGCATTTGTAATGTCTAAAAGGCTGAGGACAAATTAAGCTCTTGAAGAGTATAAAGCAAGTAGGAAGGAACTTAAGTTCGGAGTTAGGAAGGCTAAAAGGAGTAATGAAATGTCATTGGCAAACAGATTAAGGAAAATCCTAAGGTGTTTCATACATATGTAAAGAGAAGAGGGTAGCCAGAGAAAGGGTTGGTCCATTCAAGGATATTGGAGGGAATCTATGTATGGAATCAGAGGAAATGGGAGAGAAACTAAATGAATACTTTGCCTCAGTATTCACCAAAGAGAATCACTGAATCATAAAATTTACAGTATAAAAGGAGGACATTTGGACCATCGAGTCTGCACCGGCCTTTGGAAAGAGCACCCTACTTAAGCTCACACCTCCACCCTATCCTCGTAATCCAGTAAACCCACCAACCCCATCTAACCTTTTTTGGACGCTAAGGGCAATTTAGCATTGTCAATCCACCTAATCAGCACATCTTTGGACTGTGGAGGACACCGGAGCACCCGGAAGAAAACCACGCAGACACGAGGAGAACACGCACTCTGCACCGACAATGCCGGGAATCAAACCTGGGACCCTGGAGTTGTGAAGCAACCGTGCTAACCACTGTGCTAGCGTGCTGCCCTCTGCTACCCCCTAATCTTTCATGGTCATCATTAGACTTTTAATTCCAAATTTTTATTGAATTCAAATTCCTGGCATTATCCTGAGTCTCTGGATTACTAGTTCAGTGACAATGCCACTGTGCCAACGCCTCCCACTTGGTGGATGAAGAGTATAGGGTTCAGTGTGTAGATATTCTGAGTCATGTTGATATTAATAAAGAGGAGGTGTTGGGTATCTTATAAAGCATTAAAGTAGAAAAGTCCCTGCTGCCTCACAGCGGCGATGTCCCAGGTTCGATCCCAGCTCTGGGTCACTGTCCGTGTGGAGTTTGCACATTCTCCCCATGTTTGCGTGGGTCTCGTCCCACAACCCAAAGATGTGCAGGGTAGATGGATTGGCTATGCAAAATTGCCCCTTAATTGGAAAAATGAATAGGGTACTCTAATTTTTTTTTTAATGTAGATCAGTCCCCAGGGCCTGATAGGATTGTTGGGGCCTTGACAGTAATCTTTGTATCCTCATTGGCTACAGGTGAATTTCCAGAGAACTGGAGAGTAGCAAATGTTATTCCATTGTTTAAGAAGGGCAGCAGGGATAATCCAGGAAATTCTAGGCCGGTGAGCCTTACGTCAATGGTAGAGAAACTATTGGAAAAGATTCTTAGGGATAAGATTTAGTCACATTTAGAAAATAATGGACTTATTAATGATGGACAGCATGGTTTTGTGAAGGGGAGGTCATGCATGCTCCACTAATTTGATCGAGTTTTTCGAGGATGTGACAAAGATGATAGATAAGGGAAAGGCAGTAGATGTTGTATACATGGACTTCAGTAAAGCCTTTGACAAGGTACTTGATGATAGACTAGTACAAAAGGTGAAGTCACATGGGATCAGAGGAGAGCTGGCAAGTTGGATACAAAACTGACTTGGGCACAGAAGATAGAAGGTAGCAGTAAAAGGGTGCTTTTCTGAATGGAAGGCTGTGACTAACGGTGTTCCACAGGGATCATGTCTGGGGTCTTTATTGTTCATGGTGTATATAAATGATCTGGAAGAAAATGAAGCTGGCTGATTCATAAATTCGCAGACGACACAAAAATTGGTGGAGTTGCAGATAGTGAAGATGATTGTCAGAGGATGCAGCAAGATATAAACTCGTTGGAGTCTTGGGCGGAGAAATGGCAGATGGAGTTTAATCCGGACAAGTGTGAGGTAATGCACTTTGGAAGGTCCAATGCATGTAGGAATTACACAATAAATGGTAGAACTCTTGCGAGTACTGACAGGCAGAGAGATCTGGGTGTGCATGCCCACCGATCACTGAAAGTGGCAACGCAAGTGGATAAGGTGGTCAAGAAAGCAAACGGCATGCTGGCCTTCATCGGTTGGGGCATTGAATATAAAAACTGGCAAGTCATGTTGCAGCTGTAAAGGACCTTAGTTAGGCCTCATTTGGAATATTGTGTACAATTCTGGTTGCCACACTACCAAAAGGATATGGATGCTTTGGAGAGGGTGGACAAGGATGTTATCTGGTATGGAGGGCATTAACTATGAGGAGAGGTTAGATAAACTCGGTCTGTTCTCACTGGAACGATGGAGGTTGAGAGGCGATCTGATAGAGGTCTACAAGATTATGAGTGGCATGGCAGAGTGGATAGTCAGATGCTCTTTCCTAGAGTAGGAGACATTTAACCTGAGGGTCACCACACCTCAGGCAAGGGGCAAGGTTGAGAAGGCATTCATCCTCAGCCAGCACGGGATTTGAACTGGCGCTGTTGGTATGACTCAACATCACAAACCAGCAGTCCAACCGACTGAGCTAACCGCCCCCCGAAGGAAACAAGCACTGAGTGGACGACGGCCACATTCCCAAAGGATGTGCTCTGTGGTGAGTTTGCTATCATTACAAGACCAACAGGTCACCCACGTCTGCGATACAAGGACATCTGCAAGTAAGACTTCAAGTTGCCCAGGATAGTAATCGATGATTGGGATGCCCTTGCTGCAGACTGGTGCGCTTAGAGGCAAGCAGTTAGGAAGGGCGTGGATAAAGCAGAAAACAAAATAAATGACCAGGTAGTGGAAAAGAGAGCCCACTGGAAGAAAAGAAAATCAGTCGACCTCAGGCAAACACCATTATCATAGAATTTACAGTGCAGAAGGAGGCCATTCGGCCCATATTGATCTGTTCCAGCTGTGGAAGGGACGCCACTCACAAATCAGCCTGTACAACCACAACCGTGATGCTCAGTACAAAAGTGACATACACCCTGAGTGCAGTCCATTATCTCCCAAGACAGATGGATGCCTCCATGTGCTGTACCCTCCTGGTATGTAGCTCCACATATGTAGCTGCCTTACTCCACTCGCTCCTCCCACACCACACTTTCACATTATTTTACAGATCCCCAGGAAAGCCTTCTTCTCCCACCTGTCATTATCTAACCCTACCACCATCCCCTTTGATTCTAGTGTTTGGTTTCTAGTGTTCATCTAGCTTCCCATTAAATGCATCTATGGTATTTGCCTCAATTACTTGTGATAGCATGGTTAGGGGTTGGTTTAGCTCAAGGGGCTGGTTTAGCTCACTCAGCTAAATCGCTGGCTTTTAAAGCAGACCAAGCATGCCAGCAGCACGGTTCGATTCCCGTACCAGCCTCCCCGGACAGGTGCCGGAATGTGGCGACTAGGGGCTTTTCACAGTAACTTCATTGAAGCCTGCTCGTGACAATAAGCGATTTTCATTTCATTTTCATTAAACATTCTTATCATTTTTGGGGCAAACAAGCTTTTCCTGAATTCCCTATTGGATTTATAAGTGACTGTCTTACATTTAGCCACGTTTTGATATCCCACATGTGCAACTTTTCCCCCACATCTACCCTATCAAATCCTTTCATAATCTTAAAGTACTCAATAAATCACCCGCAGCCTTTAATTCGCTAGAGAAAACTGTCACAGACCATTTATTTTTTTCCTGATAGTCAGAACACCTTCAGTTCTGTGTCACTCTTGTGAATCTTGTCCTTGCGTCTTTACAAATGTTTCCCTATCTTTTTTTATAATATGGAGACCAGAACTGAACATAATACATCAAGTATGGTCTAACCAAGGTTCTGTATAAATTTAACGTAACTTCCCTGCTTTTCAATTCCATACATCTAGCCATGAATCCAATGGCAGGATGTAAGAGCAGGAGACATTCCTGGCCAGCCATGTGATGGAACAAAAGTTGGAGCTTCTATCATGGCTACCCATAGCTCCAGACTACAACATGCTTGTAAAAGTGCAATTTGCCACAACAAGTCAGACTCCTTGAGTGACTTATAACACACTACCACAACACATGAACCCAGTGCGTGGTTTGCTTTATTATAGAATGGTTACAGCACAGAAGGAAGTCATTCAGTCTATCGTGTCTGTGTCAGCTCTCTGCAAGAGTAATGGGTTAGAATCATAGAATTTCTACAGTGCAAAATAATAATAATAATCTTTATTGTCACAAACAGGCTTACATTAACACTGCAATGAAGTTATTGTGAAAAGTCCCTAGTCGCCACATTCTGCTACCTGTTCGGGTACATGGAGGGAGAATTCAGAACGTCCAAATTACCTAACAGTATGTCTTTCAGGACTTGTGGGAGGAAACCGGAGCACCCTGAGGAAACCCATGTCATAATATACACACAAGTATATGATGGTGCATAGACAGACACTGACTGACACACTGAATGACCAATCAACACACAGAACACAGCAGCCAATCACCAGACCGGACACGCCACTATAAAGCCAGAGGGCACTAGTTTTCCCGCTCTCTTGGGATGCAGCCTCTGAGACAGCCAGAGCCCGTGATCAGCAACATGAACATCCACCATGTGCTGGCAGGATAGCCTGGTCAGGTTAGCCTCAGGTCTCCAGTCAACTCAACATAGTGTCAACCCACAGTGCAAGTATGTTTAACAGCTCATAGTTCAATAAAATAGAGTTGTACTTCCACAAGTGTTGGAAGCCTGTCTCTCTCACTGCTATGGTAAACGCAGTCCTCGCAGACCCAGCAGACCCAACATATCAACCCACACAGACTTTGCACAGACAGTGACCCACAGTGAATGATCTGGAATGCACTGCCTGAGAGTGTGATGGAAGTAGATTCAATTGAGACATTCAAGAGGGAATTAGATGATTATTTGAAAATAAACAATCTGCAATCTCATTCTTCCAACGGAGCGGGCAGAGAAGGCAGCGATTTTTGGAGGGGAGAGCTGGAAGGTAAGCTGAGTTTTTGATTTTTAACTTACTTTTTCGGAGCAGGAAACCGGAAGTCGCCCGTGGAGAGACCTGGAAGGTTGTATTACCCAATAAATTTGAATGGTGAGGAAACCCGAGACACTACACATGTAGTGTCCCCCACCCTCCCTCCTCCTCGACCCTAAAAAACAAGACTGTGCTGTGAGCAGGTAAGCTATTTACTTTTTTTTCTTTTTTACTGGGAGACAAAGTAGAGGTGATGGCAGCTAGGGCAGTGGAATGTTCCTCCTGCAGAATGTTCGAGGTAAGGGAGACCACCGGTGTCCTTGCTGATTTCACCTGCGGGAAGTGCAGCCATCTCCAGCTCCTCACAGACCGTGTTAGGGAACTGGAGCTGGAGCTGGATGAACTGAGGATAATTTGGGAAGCTGAGGGGGTGATAGATAGAAGCTACAGGGACATAGTTACACCTGAGAACAAAGGTAGCTGGGTAACAGTTAGAGGTGGGAAGAGGAGGAAGCAGTCAGTGCAGGGATCCCCTGTGGTTGTTCCTCTCAGCAATAAGTATACCGCTTTGATACTGTTGGGGGGGATTACCGAGCAGGGGTAGGCTACAGTGACCGGGTCTCTGGCACGAGGTCCAGCTCTGGGGCTCAGAAGGGAGCACTAGTTATAGGGGACTCAATAGTGAAGAGGTACAGACAGGCAGTTCTGTGGGCACGGGCGAGACTCTCGGGTGGTTTGTTGCCTCCTGGGTACCAGGGTTCATGACATCTCGGATCGTGTCTTCAGGATCATTAAGGGGGAGGTGAGCAGCCAGAAGTCGTGCTGCACGTTGGTACCAATGTCGTAGGTAGGAAAAGGGGTGTGGATGTAATAAACGAATTTAGGGAGTTAGGCTGGAAGTTAAAAGCCAGGACAGACAGCGTTGTCATCTCTGGTTTGTTGCCGGTGCCACGTGATAGCGAGGCCAGGAATAGGGAGAGAATGCAGTTGAACACGTGGCTGCAGGAATGGTGTAGGAGGGAGGGCTTCGGTATTTGCATAATTGGAGCGCATTCTGGGGAAGGTGGGACCTGTACAAGCAGGAAGGGTTGCATGTGAACCAGAGGGGCACCAATATCCTGGGAGGGAGGTTTTCTAGTACTCTTCGGGAGGGTTTAAACTAATTTGGCAGGGGAATGGGAACCGGATTTGTAGTCCGGCAACTAAGGTAGCCGATGTTCAGGACGCCAAAGCATGTAGTGAGGCAGTGGGGAAGGTAACACTGACAAAGGAGAGTACTTGCAGGCAAGGAGATGGGTTGAAGTGTGTATACTTCAACGCAAGAAGCATCAGGAATAAGGTGGGTGAACCTAAGGCATGGATTGGGACTACGACGCTGTGGCCATCACGGAAACTTGGATTGAAGAGGGGCAGAAATGGTTATTGGAGGTTCCTGGTTATAGATGTTTCAATAACATTAGGGAGGGTGGTAAAAGAGGTGGGGGGTGGCATTGTTAATTAGAGATAGTGTAACAGCTGCAGAAAGGCAGTTCGAGGAGGATCTGCCTACTGAGGTAGTATGGGTTGAAGTCAGAAATAATTATAGATGTAGAGCTCGTTCTTGATCTTGCCCCGCTGTGTGTTATTAAACATGAAGGCTACCGACCGTTGGTCAGTGAGGAGAGTGAATCTCCTGCCAGCCAGGTAATGCCTCCAATGCCGCACAGCTTCAACAATAGCCTGGGCCTCTTTTTCGACGGATGAGTGCCGAATTTCTGAGGCATGAAGGGTGCGGGAGAAGAATGCCACGGGTCTGCCTGCCTGATTGAGGGTGGCGGCTAGGGCGACGTCTGATGTGTCGCTCTCTACTTGAAAAGGAAGTGTCTCGTCTCCTGCGTGCATCCCGGCCTTGGTGATATCGGCTCTGATACGGGCAAAAGCCTGTTGTGCCTCCGCTGTCAGGGGAAAGTGGGTGGACTGTATGAGTGGGCGGGCCTTGTCCGCATAGTTTGGGACCCACTAGGCGTAGTATGAGACGAACCCCAGGCAGCGTTTGAGGGCCTTGGGGCAATGGGGAAGGGGGAGCTCCATGAGGGGGTGCATGCGGTCGGGATCGGGCCCCAGAACTCCGTTCTGGACCACATAGCCGAGGATGGCGAAGCGGGTCGTGCTAAACACGCACTTCTCCTTGTTGTAGGTGAGGTTTAGGAGAGTGGCGGTGTGAAGAAATTTGGCAAGGTTGGCGTCATGGTTCTGCTGGTCATGGCCCCAGATGGTGGCGTTGTCTAGGTACGGGAAGGTGGCCCGCAAACCGTACCGGTCGACCATTCTGTCCGTCTCCCTTTGGAAGACCGAGACCCTGTTAGTAATGCTGAAGGGAACCCTGAGGAAGTGATAGAGGCGACCGTCTGCCTCAAAGGCAGTGTATGGACGGTCCGATTTACGAATGGGGAGCTGGTGGTAGGCGGATTTGAGGACTACCGTTGAGAAGGCCCGGTACTGTGCAATCTGATTGACCATATCAGATATGTGTGGGAGGGGGTACGCGTCGAGCTGCGTGTATCGATTGATGGTCTGGCTGTAGTCCACAACCATTCTGTTTTTCTCCCCAGTTTTAATGACTGCAACTTGGGCTCTCCAGGAGCTGTTGCTGGCCTCGATGATGCCTTCCCGAAGTAGCCGCTAGACCTCGGACCTGATGAAGGTCCGGTCCTGGGTGCTGTACCATCTGCTCCTGGTGGCAATGGGTTTGCAATCCGCGGTTAGATTTGCGAAGAGGGACGGCGGATCGAACTTTAGGGTCGCGAGGCCGCACACAGTGAGGGGTGGTAGGGGCCCACCAAATTTTAGGGTTAGGCTCTGGAGGTTGCACTGGAAGTCCAGGCCTAGTAGTAGGGCAGCGCAGAGGTTAGGGAGGACGTGGAGGCGGAAGTCGCTGAATTCTACGCCCTGGACCGTGAGTGTGACTGTACAGTACCCACGGATCATGACGGAATGGGATGCGGAGGCCAGGGAGATTCTTTGGTTGGCGGGGTGTACCGCGAGGGAGCAGCGCCTTACCGTATCTGGGTGGATGAAGCTTTCAGTGCTCCAGGAGTCCAGCAGGCAAGAGGTCACATGGTTGTTGATTTTCACGCTGGTCAATGCGGTGGCCAGGTTGTGCGGGTGAGACTGGTCGATTGTCACTGAGGCGAGTCGTGGTCGGTCGTCACTGACGTCGGATGATGGGGTGCCTGGGGGGCCCAGGTCCTGAAATTCTGTCGGTGTCCATGTGCCGTGGGGAAGACAAGATGGTGGCGTCGGAAGATCTTGAGGGGGACAAAATGGCGGCGCCCATGGGCCGCACGTTGCGGGGGTTGAACAAGATGGCGGTGCCCATGGGCCGCACGTGGTCTGAGGGGGTGAAGATGGCAGCGCCCATTGTGTGTAGATTAGGGGGGTGGGGGGGCAACAGTGGCAACTGCACAGGCCTGGCACACCGCGGCGAAGTGCCCCTTTTTACCGCAAGCTTCACAAAGGGCAGCGCGGGCCGGGCAGCATTGGTGAGGGTGTTTCTGCTGGCCTCAAAAATAGCATCGGGGGTCCCCGGGGTGCGATGGCTGGCTCACTGCGCAGGCGTGTTGGCTGGGTAAGGTCCCCGCTGGGGCGGCCGTCTGTGGGGTCCACGATGCATAGAAGGGGTGGGCTGGGGGTGTTGGCCTGAATGTTGCGCGAGGCGACCGTCATGGAGAGCGTTGGCTTCTTTGTCTCAGCTAGATCGAGTGTGGCCCCCTCTAACAATCTTTGGCGAATGAGGTCCGACCCAATCCCCGTAACGAACGCGTCCCTCATAAGGAGGTTTGAATGTTCAGTGGCCGTAACGGCCTGACAGTCACAGTCCCGGACGAGTGGGATAGGGCCCGCCGGAAGTCTTCTATGGACTCACCAGGGAATTGAGAGCGAGTGGCGAGTACGTGCCTGGCGAAGAGCGTGTTCGTCTTCTGCACGTAGTTTTCTTTGAGAATTGTCATGGGTTTGGCGTAGGTCGGCGCGTCCTGGATCAGCGGGAAAACGTTGGAGCTCAACCTTGAGTACAGGATCTATATCTTCTGAGCCTCAGAGATAGCGCTGGGTGCCGAGTTGATATACGCCTCGAAACAAGCTAGCCAGTGATTAAAGTCCTTTTTGGCATTGCTTGATTGTGGATCCAGCTGCAGACGATCCGGTTTGACACGGAGGTCCATTTTTAGAAAATCTTAGAGCAATAAATTTATGCACGATCAATTGAACAAAGACTAGAGGTGGGTACAACTGTGGTTTTATTGCTCTAAGATGTGTGGCCTCCCACAGCAGCTGGCGACATGGCTGCTGCATGGAGGACACACATTATTTATACTCCGCCCACTGGGCGGGGCCAGCAGGCAGGGACTATCGGCGAACCTGTAGTACAGGTCCTACCATACATCACCTAATAAAGGTTAACAGTGGTTTACCACAAGGTCTTACGAGGAAAGGTTGAGGGTGCTAGGCCTTTTCTCATTAGAACGGAGAAGGATGAGGGGCGACTTGATAGAGGTTTATAAAACGATCAGGGGAATAGATAGTCAGAGACGTTTTCCTCAGGTGGAACAAACCATTGCAAGTGGACATAAATTTAAGGTGAATGGTGGAAGATATGGGGGGGATGTCAGAGGTAGGTTCTTTACCCAGAGAGTAGTGGTGGCATGGAATGCACTGCCTGTGGAAGTAGTTGAGTCGGAAACATTAGGGACCTTCAAGCAGCTATTGTATAGTTACATGGATTACGGTACAATGCTGGAGTGTAGATTGATTTGTTCTTAATCTAGGACAAAAGTTAGGCAAAACATCGTGGGCCGAAGGGCCTGTTCTGTGCTGTATTTTCTATGCTCTATGTTCTATTGGGAGAAGGCAGGAGAGTGACATTAGGTGAAATGCTCATTCAGTCAGACAGTGCAGAGACAATGGGCCAATGACATCTTTTTACACAGTAATAATTCTGTGATTTCATTTTTGTTTTATAAATATTAAATGCTATGACATTCCTGTGTTTTTAAATTAAATTGAGAACAGATCTGAGTAAACATTGGTGCCACCTCTAACATTGCTTTGATCTCCCTATGTCTGCAATGGTTTTATTTTATTTTCCAATTTAAGGGGCAATTTAGCGTGGCCAATCCACCTAACCTGCACATTTTGGGTTGTGGGGGTAAAACCCTGACACGGGGAAAATGTGCAACTCGACACAGACAGTAACCCAGAGCTGAGATCAATTCTGGGTCCTCGGCGCTGTGAGGCAGCAGTGATAACCACTGTGCCGCCCCCTGGCAGACCATTATGACCCCAAACTGTCAGTTATTGTCCAAATGTACCAGGTCAATAAGGCCGAGAGTACCCTGGGAGAGTCTGTTACTCAGTTTCTGACACACTTACGCAAGCTGGCTGAGCATTGCGATTAAGGGCCATCCCTTCCGGAGATGTTGAGGAACCGCCTTGTTTGTGGAGTTAACAAAGTGACGACCCAGCGGAAATTACTTTTTTTAGACACGGGGAGAATGTGCAAACTCCACAAGGACAATGACACAGGACTGGGATTCGAATCCGGGTCCTCAGCGCCGTAGTCCCAGTGCTAACCACTGTGCCACCATGCTGCCCGTCTCCCAGTGGAAATTACTGACTGAACCATCTTTAACCTGAAAACGGCTATAGATATCTCGCTCTCATGGAAGAACGCAGAGAAGGGAGTCTATGAGCCCCACAAAGCATCTGAGATGGAAGCAAGTACCTTTGGACGCCTCTCCATTCAGGTGAATGGCAGCCCCTAAGAACAAAGTCGAAGCAAGGCCCTTTGGCTGAGGGCCACTACAGCCAGGCGAGACATCTACCCTGATCACGTGGAGGAGGACTCACAGAGTGCTGCACCTGTGGTCGGTGGAATCACAGGGTCCAAGAACATCAAATCAGCCAACAAGCGCATCACCCGGGTCAAAGGACACCGCCTGCCTAAAGCCACGGTTTTCCGCCTGGCACAGGCCACGAGGACGAGTATATGTGGTTAAACTGCATCACCGCGCCACGGGTTGCCCCCATCAAAGTCACCGTCTCGGTTAATGGTCACCCAGTAATAATGAAACTTGACACGAGAGCTGTGGTCTCGGTGATAGGACGGCAGTTATTCCAGAAGATCAGGATGGGAATCCAAAGTTTAGACCCGAGAGACACTGAGGTGCGTTTGACAACGTACATGGGAGAACCATTGGCCATCATGGGCACAATAATGACCCCAGTTGCCTATGGACAACAGTTAGTGGAGTGACCCGTGGCCTCGGCTGCTAGGCCGTGACAGGATGCAAAGATTCCACTTGCACTGGCAGCAGATTTTCAGGATGGGCACTGGGGATGATATGAAGTCTTAGGGAAATACCTGAAATTCATCCTGGATGGCCTGGAAGTTCCCTATGGCATGCTGACAAAGGTAGCGGATGAGCTCAACCATTTGGAAAGCCTGGGAATCATTCAGCCGGTATAATTTGCTGAATTGTTAATGGCTGTAGTCCAGGTGCTAAAGCTGTAAAAACCATCTGCCTATGTGGGGATAGTGATAGCATAGTGGTTAGCACAGTTGCTTCACAGCTCCAGGTCCAATTCCCGGCTTGGGTCACAGACTGTGCGGAGTCTGCACATTCTCCTCATGTCTGCGTGGGTTTCCTCCGGGTGCTCCGGTTTCCTCCCACGGTCTAAAGACGTGCCGGTTAGAAGGATTGGCCATGCTAAATTGCCCTTAATGTCCAAAAAGTGTTAAGTGGAGGTTACGGGGTTGCAGGGATAGGATAGATACGTGGGCTTCAGTAGGGTGCTCTTTGTAATGGCCGGTGCAGTCTTGATGGGCTGAATGGCCTCCTTCTGCACTGTAAATTCTATGATTCCATGATTAAAGCTAAAAGGAAACAAGGCCTCTCGTTTTGATGGATACCCAATGACGCGCATGGAGGACCTTTACGCAAAGCTGGCTGGAGGACGCTCCTTTTCTAAACTTGACATGAGTCACATATATGTCCAATCGGAGCTGGACGTGGCATCCAGAAGGTGCATGACTATTAATACTCATAGGGGCTTCTACAAATATACAAGGGGCTGGATTTTACATTTCAGGGACCACGCCGTCATGAAAACTGTGGTCTTTTACGCCAGAAGAACTGGCATCAAATGGCCACAGATTCACAGCCTTGCAGGGGGCTAGCAGGGAGCTGTCGTGGAGCTCACAGCTCCAGCTGCCGATGCGGCCTCCCGCACTTCTGGGTCAGATGCCGCGCATGCGCACAGCGGCGGCCTCCAGCGGCTGTGCTGTGCTCCATGTCAGACTCAGAACGCGGACCTGGATTGTGGAAATAGTGCCCCGATCGGCCGCGCGCCTGACGCGGACTGCCCACTCAAAAATATCCCAGACCCGAATGAGGTCCCATCCCGCCCTCGAATCGGCCCGTCCCCGAGTATGCCGATCGGCAGGACCATGAGTGGTCCACGCCGTCAGGAATTCGGCCGGTCGGGGCAGAGAATAGCGGGGCAGGCCTCAGGTAATGGCTTCAGGTAATGGATAATTGCCTTTTCGGGGGGAGGGCGGAGAATCGCTGAACCGGAGCAGTCCCGATTTCATGTGGGAAACTGGATTCTTCGCCCCGTCGCCGAACGCGATTTTGGCATCGGGGTGCGGAGAATCCAGCCCAAGGTTTCCATTTGGTATCTCGGTGGGTACGCAGTAGTATTGTTGCTGGACTAGTAATCCAGAGGCCCCGGATAATGATCTGGGGACCCAGATTCGAATCTCACCTTGGCAGGTGGTGGAATTTAAACTCAAGAAAATATCTGGAATTAAAAGATGATCATGAAACCATGTTCGATTGTTGTAAAAACCCATCTGGGTCACTAATATCCTTTAGGGAAGGAAGTCTGCCATCCTTACCTGGTCTGGCCTACATATGACTCCAGATTCTCAGCAATGTGGTTGACTCTTTAAATGCAACTCAGCTCGAGGGCAATTAGGGATGGCCAACAAATGTTGGCCTTGCCTGCGATGGCCACATCCTAAGAAAGAAAAAAAAATCATCGGCTTGTGTGATATTTCAGTCACGGTTTCCACGGTGGCGGTTTACTTGGATGAAGTCCTGATCACCAGAACCACCCAAAAGGGGCAGCTGAGCAATGTAGAGGAACTACTCCCCTGGTTTTCTGAGGCAGGCATCTGCCTTAAGAGGGGCAAATGCGTTTTTCATGCAAAAGAGGTCACATACTTAGGGTAGCGGGTTGATAGGGATGGCTTGCAACCGATGGAGGAGAAGGTACGGTAATCAAACAAGCTCCCATACCTGAGAACACGACCAAACTGTGGACGTTCCTAGGACTCGTAAATTATCATGGAAAATTCATCCCAAACCTGGTGATCATCCCAGCACCACTGTATGTGCTATTGAAAAAACACCAGGGTTAGGCATGGAGGCCGCCACAAGAAGAGGTATTTCGGTTTTTTTCTTTAAAAAATTTAAAGTACCCAATTCATTTTTTCCCCAATTAAGGGGCAATTTAGCGTGGCCAATCCACCTACCCTGCACATCTTTGGGTTGTGGGGGTGAGACCCACGCAGACATGTGGCAAAACTCCACATGTACGGTGACCCAGGGAAGAAGAGATATTTGTAAAGTTGAAGCAGCGATTGTTGTCATCAGGCCTGCTGACCCACTCCAGCCCTTCAAGGCCTCGTTTGGTCACTTGTGGTGCCTCCCCATATGGAATTGGGGTGGTGTTATCCCATCGTATGGAAGACGGAACGGAGAAGCCAAATAGCCCACGCATTGGACTTTGGCCAATGTGGACAGCAATTACACTCAGATTGTGAAAAAAGGGCTGACCGTCATTTTTGCAGTGAAGAAATTCCACCAAAACATTTGTGGGCAAAGTTTTATGCTCGTAACAGACGACAATCCATTGTCTGGGTTGCTCGTAGAGGACAGGGCAAACCGTCGATAGCATCTGCCCGGATACAATATTGGGCCCTATTGTTGGAGGTCTATTAGTATGTTTTAGAGTATTATCGCAGCATGCAGATCCCACACACGGACGCTTTGAGCCGATTTGCATTGCCAACATGCCCCCCCCCCCCATTTCCACCGGTGACTGACAAAGTCGTATCAACTTTGGATTTTATGGATACTTTGATGGTACCGCTGCACAAATTCACAACTGAACATGGAAGGACCTGGTCTTGTTGAAGTTACGCACAGCGGTTGGCAAGGGAAACTTCCTGCAGAGCTGTGGGTTTTCCAGGCCAAGCAGCAAGAGCTCAGCATGGAGGATGGCATCTTCCTGTGGGAAGCTCACATTCTGATTCTGAGTCATGGCAGGACCTACACAATGGACACCCGGTGTGTCGAAGATGAAAATTCTCACCCAAAGTTACACATGGCGGCCAGGCCAGGATGGCGACATCAAGAGGTTGGCACAGCAATGCACTACGTGTCAGTAACATCAGAAGCTTCCACCAGTCGAGCCCCTCCACCTATGGGAATGGCCGGGCCAAACTGGTATGCTTGCATATGTACTTCGCCGGACCCTTTCAAGGTTTGATGTTCCTGCTGATAGTGGGTGCCTATTCCAAATGGTTAGACATCCAGCCAATGGCGGCCACCACAAGGGCTACCACCGAGAAGCTGCGCCTCTCATTCAGTACCGATGGCATCCCAGAGGTATTGGTCACAGAGAATGGTACCACTTTTACTAGCGAGTAGTTTGCGCGCTTCATAAAGTCGAACAGGGACTTCCGGTTGTGGCTATGCGGAGCGAAGCCGCACGTTCGGCAGCTCCCGCTTTAATAGGACTTGTGGGCTCTTTTAAGGGCCCCAAACGGCGCTGATTCGATGATTCCCGTGGATAAAGGGGTCTGGAGCAAAACCCCCCGGGATTTATGGTGCGGACTCGGAGTGGGGCGAGGAGAAAAATGGCAGCAGCTCCCCTGGAAAAGCGGGGGAAGGTGGACAAAATGGCGGCCGGTGGAGCCCCTGAGGAGTGGAGGCAGTGGGCGGAGGAGCAGTAGGCGGCCCTTCTGTGCTAATTTACAGAGCTGAAAGGGGTGTTGTTGGAATCCCTGAAGGTAACGACTAGTAAGCTGCTGGAGACCCAGACAACCCAGGGTGCAGCGATAATTGAGTTGCAGCAGCAGGCCTCTGAGCGTGAGGATGAGGTTTCGGCCCTCGTGGGGAAGGTGGAGATACAGGAGGTGCTTCATAAACAGTGGCAAGATCGGTTTGAGGAGATGGAGTTTCGGTCACGGAGGAAGAACCTGCGGATCCTGGGCCTCGAGGAGGGGCAGGAGAGGTCGGACGTGCCGGCCTATGTGGCCGTGATGCTGAACTCGCTGGTGGGGGCAGGGTCCTTCCATCTGCCCCTGGAGCTGGAGGGGGCCACAGAGTACTGGCCAGGCAGCCTAAGGCGAATGAACCCCCGTGGGCGGTGCTGGTGCGGTTCCATCGGTTCAGTGACCGGGAGTGTGTTCTGCGATGGGCCAAGAAGGTGAGGAGTAGCAAGTGAGAGAATTCGGTAGTGCATATCTACCAGGACTGGAGTGCGGAGGTGGCCAAGAGGAGAGCCGGGATTTACCGGACGAAGGCGGTGCTCCACGGAAAGCAGGTGAAGTTCAGCATGTTGCCGCCTGTGTGCCTGTGGGTGACCTACAAGGACCGGCATCACTACTTTGAGTCCCCGGAGGAAGCGTGGGCCTTTGTGCAGGCTGAAAAGTTGGACTCGAACTTGGGGGCTGTGGGAGTTTTTCTATTTCTGTATCACTGTCTATGCTGTAGCGGGTTATTCTGTTCGTTTCTGTTTTTTCTCTCGCTTTTGGATGATGTTGGTTCTGGTTTTGTGTGTTAAAAGGGGTATGGGGGTTTGTGGTTGGTCTGTGTCTTTGTTTGTACGGAGTTGGTGGATGGGTTGGGACTGCTGGTTGGGAGCCGCGTTGGTGGGGTGGGGCAGTGTGAAAGCGCGGGCTTTTCTCTGGTTTCCCGTGCTGCGGGACGAGGGGGGTGGAGCTGGTGGTGAGGGGCGTGGTTATCAGATCCGTTTTCCCGCGCTGAATCAGTGCCAAAGAGCTGATGCAGGGGAGGAGGGGGGACCTCATATCGGGAGGGGTCGGAGTTAGGGCGGGTGCTGCCGGGGTCAGCAGAAGTCAGCTGGCTCACGGGAGTACTGTGGAGGGAGCGTCGCGGCTAGGAGGGGTCCTAGCCTGGGGGGGGTGAGGTTCTATCGCCATGGGAAACGGGCCGAATGGGTGCTGGCCAGGGCCGAGCAGTCGATGGGCTATGGCTAGTCGACGGGGGAGGGGGGTGGGGTGCCCCCTGATCCGGCTGATTACGTGGAACGTGAGGGGGTTGAATGGGCCGATTAAGCGGGCCCTGGTGTTTGCACATCTGAAGGGGCTGAAGGCGGACGTGGCCATGCTCCAGGAGACCCACCTGAAGGTGGCGGACCAGGTCCGTCTGAGGAAGGGGTGGGTGGGGCAGGTTTTCCATTCAGGGCTTGACTCGAAGTACCGGGGGGTGGCGATCCTGGTGGGGAAGAGGGTGGCGGTTGTGGCGTCTGAGGTGGTGACTGATAGTGGCGGCAGATATGTGATGGTGAGCGGGAAGCTTCAGGGGGAGAGAGTGGTGTTGGTAAATGTGTACACCCCAAATTGGGGTGATGCTGGTTTCATGAGGCGTATGTTGGGCCGCATTCCTGGCCTGGAGGTGGGGGGGCTTGATCATGGGGGGGAGGGGGGGACTTCAATACGGTGCTGGATCCCCTACTGGATCGTTCTAGTTCAAGGACAGGCAGGAGGCCGGCGGAGGCCAAGGTGTTGAGGGGGTTTATGGACCAGATGGGAGGAGTGGATTCCTGGAGGTTTGGGAGGCCGAGGGCTCGGGACTACTCTTTTTTTTCTCCCATGTGCACAGGGTTTATTCCTGCATTGATTTTTTTTGTTCTGAGTAGGGGACTGGTCCCGAGGGTGGAGGAGGCCGAATATTCGGCTATTGCGATTTCAGACCATGCATTGGGTGGATCTGGAGATGGGGGAGGTGCGGGACCAGCGTCCGCTTTGGCGTCTGGACGTGGGGTTGTTGGCTGATGAGGAGGTGTGTAGGAGGGTTCGGGGATGTATCGAGAGGTATCTCGAGGTCAATGATACTGGGGAGGTCCAGGTGGGGATGGTGTGGGAGGCTCTGAAGGCAGTGATTAGGGGGGAGCTGATCTCCATCCGAGCCCATAGGGAGAGGGGAGAGAGGAGAGAGAGGGAGAGACTGGTGGGGGAGCTGTTGAGTGTAGATAGGAGGCACGCGGAGGCCCCGGAGGAGGGATTGCTGGGGGAGCGGTGTAGCTTGCAGGCCAAGTTTAATTTATTGACCACCAGAAAGGCGGAGACACAGTGGAGGAAGGCGCAGGGAGCGGTCTATGAGTATGGAGAGAAGGCGAGCAGGATGCTGGCGCATCAGCTTCGTAAGCGGGACGCGGCTAGGGAGATTGGTGGAGTGAAGGATAGGGGTGGGAATGTGGTGCGGCAGGGGGCAGAGGTCAATGAGGTCTTTTACAGGGAACCGCCGGCGGTGGGAGGGGGAATGGAGAGTTTTTTGGATAGGCTGCGATTTCCAAGGGTGCAGGAGGAGCAGGTGGAGGGACTGGGGGCGCCGATCGAGTTAGAGGAGCTGGTTAGAAGGATTGGCCACATGCAGTCGGGGAAGGCGCCGGGACCGGATGGGTTCCCGGTTGAATTTTATAAGAAATACGCGGACCTACTGGGCCACCTGTTGGTTAGGACCTTCAACGAGGCATGGGAGGGGGGTGTTTTGCCCCCGACGATGTCTCGGGCGCTGATCTCCCTGATCCTGAAGCGTGATAAGGACCCCTTGCAGTGCGGATCATACAGGCCAATTTCACTGCTGAATATGGACGCCAAGTTGCTGGCGAAGATCTTGGCCACTAGAATAGAGGACTGGGTGCCAGGGGTGGTACATGAAGATCAGACGGGTTTTGTGAAGGGGAGGCAGCTGAACACTAACGTGCGAAGGCTGCTAAATGTGATAATGATGCCGGCAGCAGAAGGAAAGGCGGAGATTGTGGTGGCATTGGATGCGGAGAAGGCCTTTGACAGGGTTGAGTGGGGGTACTTGTGAGAGGTGTTGGAGGGGTTTGGGGTGGGGTTTATTAAATGGGTGAGGTTGCTGTACGAGGCCCCGATGGCGAGTGTCGCGACAAATGGGAGGAGGTCCGAGTACTTCAGGCTCCACCGTAGGACGAGGCAGGGGTGTCTCCTGTCCCCCTTGCTTTTTGCGTTGGCAATTGAGCCTCTTGCCATGGCTCTCAGGGAGTCGGCGAGGTGGAGGGGTCTGGTGCTGGGTGGGGAGGAGCACCGAGTGTCGCTGTATGCGGACGATTTGCTGCTGTATGTAGCAGACCCGGTGGGGGGAATGCCGGAGGTGATGGAGATTCTTGCTGAGTTCGGGAATTTCTCGGGATATAAATTGAACCTGGGCAAGAGTGAGCTGTTTGTTGTACACCCGGGAGATCAGGAGGAGGGGATTGGTAGGCTCCCGCTAAAGAGGGCAGTGAGGAGTTTTAGGTACCTGGGGGTTCAGGTGGCTAGGAGCTGGGGGACTCTGCACAAGCTCAATTTTACTAGCTTGGTGGAGCAGATGGAGGAGGAATTTAAACAGTGGGACATGCTGTCGTTGTCGGGTAGAGTACAGTCCGTTAAAATGACGGTGCTCCCGAGGTTTTTGTTTTTGTTTCAGTGCCTCCCCATTTTCATTCCGAGGGCCTTTTTTAGGAGGGTGAACAGCAGCATTCTGGGATTTGTTTGGGCGCACGGGACTCCGAGGGTGAGGAGGGTCTTTTTGGAGCGGGGCAGGGATAGAGGGGGGCTGGCGCTGCCCAACCTCTCTGGGTACTATTGGGCGGCTAACGTCTCGATGGTACGTAAATGGGTAATGGATGGGGAGGGGGCAGCATGGAAACGGATGGAGATGGCGTTCTGCGGAGGCATGAGCCTGAAGGCACCGGTAACGGCGCCGCTGCCGCTCCCTCCAACGAGGTACACTACAAGCCCGGTGGTGGCGGCTACCCTCAAGATTTGGGGGCAGTGGAGGTGACACAAGAGGGAAGTGGGGGGCTCGGTGGAGGCCCCGCTGCGGGGGAACCACCGGTTTGTCCCAGGGAACATGGATGGAGGATTCCTAGGGTGGCACAGGGCGGGCATTAGGAAGCTGGGAGACCTGTTCATTGACGGGAGGTTTGCGAGCCTTGGTGAATCGGAGGAGAAGTTTGAGCTCCCCCCGGGGATTATGTTCAGGTACCTTCAGGTCAAGGCGTTTGCTAGGTGGAGGTGTTCCCTTCGCTGCCTCCGCGGGGGGTAAGGGATAGGGTACTTTCGGGGGCGTGGGTCGGAGATGGGAAGGTGTCTGACATCTACCAGGTGATGCAGGAGGTGGAGGAGGCGTCGGTAGAGGAGCTGAAGGCTAAGTGGGAGGTGGAGCTGGGGGAGCAGATTGAAGAGGGGACATGGGCGGATGCCCTGGAGAGGATGAACTCCTCCTCTTCATGTGTGAGGCTTAGCCTCATCCAGTTTAAGGTGCTGCACCGGGCCCACATGTCCGGATCTAGGATGAGTAGGTTCTTTGGGGGCGAAGACAGGTGTGTCAGGTCTTCGGGGAGTCCAGCGAACCATGCCCATATGTTCTGGGCATGCCCGGCACTGGAGGAGTTCTGGAAGGGGGTGGCGAGGATGGTGTCGATGGTGGTAGGATCCAGGGTCAAGCCAGGCTGGGGACTCGCGATATTTGGGGTTGGGGTGGAGCCGGGAGTACAGGAGGCGAAAGAGGCCGATGTTTTGGCCTTTGCGTCCCTAGTAGCCCGGCGGAGGATCTTGCTGCAGTGGGAAGATGCGAGACCTCCGAGCGTGGAGACCTGGATTAATGACATGGCGGGATTCATTAAGCTGGAGAAGGTCAAATTCGCCCTGAGGGGGTCGGTACAAGGGTTCTTTAGGAGGTGGTAGCCTATCCTCGACTTTCTGGCTCAACAATAAGGAACTAGGTCAGCAGCAGCAGCAAACGGGGGGGGGGGGGGGGGGGGAGGAGAGGGGATGGGGGGGGGAGAGGAGGGGGGGAGAGGAGGAGGAGGGGGGGGAGAGGAGGGGGGGAGAGGAGGGGGGGAGAGGGGGGGAGGGGGGGGTTTAGGGGGATAGTGTTTAAGTAAATTTGCTTATTGTTAATTTATTTTGATGTTTATTGGGCTGGGGGAGGGTGGGGGGGTTTGTTATATACGTTGTTACGGATGCCGGGGGGGGGGGTTTATTATTGTTATTGCTATTATTGTTCTGTTGATATTTATTTTTCAAAAATTCCAATAAAAATTATTTACCAAAAAAAATGAAGTCGAACAGGGTGAGGCACATCCGGACTGCCCCATACCACCCTCCTCAAACGGTCTGGCAGAACCGACGGTACAAACATTCAAGTGAGGCATAAGGATGTGTGGCACGGTGGAGCAGTGGTTAGCACTGCTGTCTCACGGCGCCAAAGACCCGGGTTTTTTTCCCGGCCCCGGGTCACTGTCCATATGGAGTTTGCACATTCTCCCCATGTCTCTGTGGGTCTCACCCCCACAACCCAAAGATGGGCAGGGTAGGTAGATTGGCCATAACTGGAAAATAAAAGAGGTGCATCAGGAAACAGGCCCCGTTTTTTGCTCAGTTACTGCACCATGCCACATATGGCGACTGAGTGGCACCGGTGCAACTGCTGATGGGCTGGAGACTGAGAACTCGGCTCAGCCTAACATTCCCTGATATTAGTGGGAATGTAGAACGGAGACAAGATCTCCTGAGGCAGTACTGCAGCAGGCGGATATATGACATTAAGGGGCAGCAGGGTAGCATGGTGGTTAGCATAAATGCTTCACAGCTCCAGGGTCCCAGGTTCGATTCCCGGCTGGGTCACTGTCTGTGTGGAGTCTGCACGTCCTCCCCCTGTGTGCGTGGGTTTCCTCCGGGTGCTCCAGTTTCCTCCCACAGTCCAAAGATGTGCGGGTTAGGTGGATTGGCCATGCTAAATTGCCCGTAGTGTCCTAATAAAAGTAAGGTTAAGGGGGGGTTGTTGGGTTACGGGTATAGGGTGGATACGTGGGTTTGAGTAGGGTGATCATGGCTCGGCACAACATTGAGGCCCGAAGGGCCTGTTCTGTGCTGTACTGTTCTATGTTCTATGTTCTATGACAGAAGTTTCAACCAGGGGACACAGCATATGTCCAGAACTGCAGAGTCGGTTCCCGGTGGATACCTGGGACAGTGGTGGAACCAACTGGACCAGTATCATACTTGGAGGAAACACTGGAGCAGATGGTGTGAAAGCATGTGGATCACCTCCAGAGCAGGGAACCAGCAGCAGGACTGGCCCTACCAGATGAGCTGGCTCTTCATTCTGCCCACGGGCTGGAGGCAACACTCCTTAAGGTCCAGACACAAAGACTCAGGGTCTAACATGGAGACTCAAGCTTCCATGATTTTGGATGACAGTCTCGCCAAGGAACAATTGGCGATGGCAGCCCCCAGACGATTGGTGCGGAAGTGACATTCCCCAATGTGTTGCACACACCTCGACCCAGCCCTGCAACAGTCAGAGGCGTAAGCGCTGGCAAACCGGAGGAGGCCTCCTCCACCCTCTAGTTCCAAGCAAGGGCTCTTGACACGTTAACCATAGAACTTCAAGCCCAGAAAGGCATTTTTCAAAGTAATTGAAGCATCCTGATCAAATGTGAGGTCAAGAGTTTTATTTGTTTTGCCTCTTGCTAACATCTTTATAAACATGGTCTGCGTGTGGGCTATAGCTGCTGTACTGTATTGTAAAGCATATCCCTTTTCCTTTCCTGCCAGCTTTACCCAAGTGGAAATGATGGTTCATCCCCGAGGCTTCATACAAGTGTTAAGCATTCCATTCTCCAAGGTTCTGCCTACTGATGGGTGAAGCACAACTCTCAAGTAAGGACGGGAAAGTAGAGGTGGCAACAAGGAAAGTTGACAGATAAAGTGTGGCCACGGGTTTATGGCCATTTTCCAACAGAATTCACAAGTAGATATCCCAATGGGGCATGATTAAAGAGTTAATGTAGAAGCAAAGGACATTTCCAATCTCCCTTAAGATTGTCCTAAGCAAGTTGAAACAGCTGCGAGAGGATTTATTTCTGAGATCATTCCAATAGTACAGGACAGATTCACAAATCTGCAAAGAGGCCATGGTCTGGATGGAATATCTTTGTTCCAAAGCAGTGAAAAATAATGCACAGATCAGTGTTTTCACATGAAAACTATGCATTGAGACCTACAGCATCCAGGTTTGGAATCCTTCACTTCTATATTAAATGCATTGTGTGATCATTTGGAAAGAACAATCATCCACAGCAAAAACATACAGCAAAATTCTCCCATTAAGGTTATTGGGCATCCAGCTGGAAGGTCCAATAGTTGAAGATTTGGTAGGAACAGAAACTGAAGAGGCATCCTGTCCTCAATAGTTGACAGGGCCACTCTAACCAGGCCCTTCAAAGGAGTGAGGAAGTGCCAGTGAACAAGCATGGTTGGTGGTCATTGTGTTGTCGGATGTGGCTGCAGTTTTTGCATGAATGCTGTATGATACATTACCTCGAGGTTTTAGATTAAGTCCAACTTAATGGGAAAGATAACAGGACTTTTTTGCCACTTCTGCATCCTGCCATTTGGGAACCAAATTTGCCACAATGTAAAGATGAAGATTAGGCATGGAGTCATAGAATTGGGACAGCACAGAGGAAAACCATTCGGAGTACCATGGCCATGCTTGCTCTCGGGCACTGCCATACCCATGTCTTCTCCCCACAACCTTGCACATTGCTCCCACTCAGGTATTCAGAAAATTCAGACACAAAAGGAGGCCACTCTGCCCAATGTGTGTGCCAGCCTAATCCCATTTTCCAATCTGGCCCATAGCCATAGGAGTTACAGGACTTCATGAACAGATTCAGACACCTTTCAAATAGGTTGAGGATTTCTGCCTCTCCTACCATTTCAGGCAGTAAGATCCAGACCCCTACCACCCCTCTGGGTGAAAAGAAATTCTTCCTCATCTTTCCTCTAACCCTTCTGCCAATCACTTTAAACCTATGCCCTCTAGCCACTGACCTCTCTGATAAGGTAATTAGGTCCTTCCCAGCCACTCTATCCAAGCCCCTCACCACCTTGTACACCTCAATCAAATTTCCCCTCAACCAGCTCTGTTGCAAGGAAAACAGCCCAGCCATCCAATCTTTCCTCATAGCTGCAATTTTCCAGTCCTGGAAATATCCTTGGAAATCTCTTCAGTACCCTGTGTAGTGCAATACATCCTTTCTGTAATGAGATAACCAGAACTGCATGCAGTACTCAGGTTGTGGCCCAACTAGTGTTTTTTTTAATTTAGTGTTCCCAATTCTTTTTTTCCGATTAAGGGGCAATTTAGTGTGGCCAATCCACCTACACTGCACATCGTTTTGGGTTGCGGGGTAGCACCCATACAGACAAGGGGGAATGTGCAAACTCCATGCGGACAGTGATCCCGGGCCGGGATTTAACCCAAGTCCCCGGCGCAAAGAGGCAGCAGTGCTAACTACTGCGCCACCGTGCCACCCTAACTAGTGTTTATTTTTAAATTTAGAGTACCCAATTCATTTTTTCCAATTAAGGGGCAATTTAGCGCAGCCAATCCACCCAGCCTGCACGTCTTTGAGTTGTGGGGGCAAAACCCATGCAAACACGGGGAGAATGTGCAAATTCCACACGGACAGTGACCCAGAGCCGCGATTGAACCTGTAACCTTGGCACCGTGGGACAGAAGTGCTAACCACTGCGCCACAGTGCTGCCCAACTAGTGTTTTATATAGCGCCAGCATAGTCCAAAAATGTGCATGTTAGATGGATTGGCCAAGCTAAATTGCCCCTTAGGAATAGGTTGGGGAATTGGGCCTAGGTAAGATGCTCTTTCGCAGGGTCTGTGCAGACTCCATGGGCTGAATAACCTCCTTCTGCACTGAAATGAAATGAAAATCGCTTATTGTCACGAGTAGACTTCAATGAAGTTACTGTGAAAAGCCCCTAGTCGCCACATTCCGGCGCCTGTCCGGGGAGGCTGGTACGGGAATCGAACCGTGCTGCTGGCCTGCTTGGTCTGCTTTAAAAGCCAGCGATTTAGCCTTGTGAGCTAAACCAGCCCCGTCTGTGAGGATACTATGATAACCTCCTCTATATTCAGTGTGTCAGCTTATTAAGGAAAGTATTCCATAGGCCTCCTTAACCACCTTGTCAACCTATCCTGCTACCTCAGAATAAGTATGATGTGGAGATGCCGGCGTTGGGCTGGGGTGAGCACAGTAAGAAGTCTCACAACACCAGGTTAAAGTCCAATAGGTTTGTTTTGAATCACTAGCTTTCGAAACACTGCTCCTTCCTCAGGTGAATGTTCACCTGAGGAAGGAGCAGGGCTCCGAAAGCTAGTGATTCAAAATAAATCTATGCTCAAAATAAGTAGATATCCTTTTTTGTATTTTTGTTCAAGCAATTGTTTATTGGTTGCAATTATGGCAAGGTAGCAACTACTGATATAGGGCAGAAAGAGGGGAATGCAGTTTGGGTGGTTTTTCCATATATAGAGGAAATTATGATCTTCATGCTTTCATTGCACAATCACATTTGGACAAAGACAGGAAATATTAATGACTAACGGTCCTTGTCACTTTTTTTGTTTGTCCCATCAGATTGCTCCATGGCCTCTCCTGTTGACATTCTGATTTTGTGTGGGGTTCCTGATTGAACCTCTAAATTAGGGCTGAAAAAAAGAGCTTGAAACTTGCAAAAGCCATCATTCTATTGGTTTCTTCAAAAGTCCCTACACTGGGACTGATGCGGTACGTAAGAGCCATGAGGAAATAGCCGCTGATATGCAGCATGAAATCTGAATAGTCATTAATTATTTGCACATTGATGGTGTGGAACTCCTGAAGTTGCATTTCACATGCAAAACCCTGTTGACTGCATGGATTTTTTAAAAAATGGTTCTTGGGGTGTGGGTGTCGCTGGCTGGGCCAGCATTTGTTGCCAATCCCTAATTGCCCTTGAACTGAGTGGCTGGCGAGGCCATTTCAGTGAGGAAGGGGGCTGTGTATGTCTGGAGTCACATGTAGGCCAGACCAGGTAAGGATGGCAGATTTCCTTCCCTAAAGGGCATTAGTAAACCAGATGGGTTTTTACAACAACCGCCAATTATTTAATGGTCACCATTAGACTTTTAATTCCAGATTTTTATTTAATTCAATTTTCACCATCTGCCGTGGTGGGATTTGAACCCAGGACCCCAGAGCATTACCCTGAGTCTCTGGATTACTAGTCCAGTGACAATACCAGTATGCTACAACCACATCTACAATGACCTGGATTACTACCAAGAACAAAGAACAAAATAGACACGACCTCCAAGTTTCAAGGCCCACGCTATCCTGAGTTGAATGCATATCAACTTCCTTGCTAGGCTAATATCTGACAGTTTCTACTAAACATAGTCACCATGGAGACTTCCAGTGCCGTCATGTAGGTGGAGCTTGCACATTGGGTGGCTCCTGCTAGAGTCTTCAATATTTTGACCTTTATGGATAGTCATAGAACAAAAGAGAACATAGACCATACAGTGCAGAAAGAGGCCATTCGGCCCATCGAGTCTGCACCGACCACATAAGCCCTCACTTCCACTCTATCCCCATAACCCATTAACCCCTTCTAACCTTTTTGGTCACTAAGGGCAATTTATCATGGCCAATCCACCTAACCTGCACATCTTTGCACTGTGAGAGGAAACTGGAGCACCCGGAGGAAACCCATGCAGACACGGGTAGAACGTGCAGACTCCGCACAGACAGTGACCCAGCGGGGAATCGAACCTGGGATCCTGGCGCTGTGAAGCCATGGTGCTATCCACTTGTGCTACCGTGCTGCCCATATTTTCTGGTGTGGGAAGTTCTAAGGAATCGGTGGAATAGTTGAAGTTCCAGATGGACGGTCAGGGAAGGCATGGGATGAGCGAAAGTTCGTCGGCGAGTGTTGCTGGGAGTACAGCAGGAGGGAAGATGGTGGGTGCTGATTCGTCAGATGGGACCGTTCCCATTACGATTGAAACTCTGACCGAGGTAGTAGCAGGGGAATTTGAAAGGCTGTTCGCCAAACATCTAGAGGTGCATCGGAGAGAGGTGATGACCTCACTCAAGGAATGGGTGGAGGAGATGCTTTCCCCGATAAAGGCGTCTTTGACGAGGCTGTCGATGGATGTGCGGGAGAAAGGAGAGAAGATGAAGAGTGTGGAGAAGGCATGGCTGCAGCATCGCGACCCCTTCACCTTGATAAGTGAGGAGCTGCAGAGGGTGGTGGGGAACAATAAAGGGACAAGAGCCAAATTGGGGGGCATGAAGAACAGGTCTCGGAGATAGAATTTGAGGATTTTGGCTTACCCGAGGGGATGGAGGACGGGAGGACAACAAGTACTTTGCCGACATGTTCGCCAAGTTGATGGGGGAGGAGGAAGAGCCCTCCCTCTACGAGACAGAAAGGGTCCATTGGTCGCTCCGGCTGAAGCCTAAAACAATTGCGCCGACGAGGGGTGTGATAGTCTGCTTCCACAGTTATCAGAGGATGGAGAAGGTTTTGAGTTGGGTGAAGCAGATGTGAGAGGTGAAGTGAGAAGGCATTGGTATTCGTGTATACCAAGATCTTACGGCAGAGTTGGCCAGAAGGTGAGTGAAGGCGGCGCTGTACAGCAGCAACATGAGATTTGGAATGGTGTACCCAGCGAAGCTGAGAGTGACTCATAATTCGAAGGACTTCTATTTTGAGACGGCGGTGGAGGTGGAAGCATTCATAAAGAACTGGGACTGAGATTATAGAATCCCTATCATTGCAGCAGGAGGCCATTCAACCCATCAAATCTGCACTGACCCTCTGAAAGAGCACCCCAGCTAGACACACACCCTCACCCTATCCCTGTAACCCAGTAACCCCACCTAAACGTTTGTACACTAAGGGGCAATTTAAGGGCAGCACGGTGGCATAATGGTTAGCACTGCTGCCTCACGGCGCTGAGGACCCGGGTTCGATCCCGGCCCAGGGTCACTGTCCTGTGGAGTTTGCACATTCTCCCCGTGTCTGGGTGGGTCTCGCCCTCACAACCCAAAGATGTGTCTGTGAGCTGGATTGGCCATATCTCTTTATTAAAACAGTAAAAAAAATGCATACAAGGCCAAACGGTACAAACACTAATTTTGTATGGAGAAACAGGGCACCCTCCCTCAGTACCAACGTATAGGGAGGGGGGGTATGATACTCTGATTATTAAAACAGTTCACAACATGTTTCTACAAAAAACAAATGGTACAAGCACTAAACTGTGCTGGAGAGACCAGATACCCTCGCCTCTGTACCAACAGAAGGGAAAGGAAGGGTGGGTGGTGGGGAGAGAGGGGAAAGGAGGGTGGCGGGGAGGGAGGGAGTCGGAGTGTTGGTAAATTGCCTCTTAATTGGAAAAAAATTGGATATTCTAAATTTGTTTAAAAAACTAAGAGGCAATTTAGCATGGCCAATTCACCTAACCTGTCCATCTTTGGACTGTGGGAGGAAACCGGAGCACCCAGAGGAAACTCACACAGACACAGGGAGAACATGCAGACTCCACACAGACAGTCACCCAAGCCTGGAATTGAACCCGGGTCCCTGATGCTGTGAGGCTGTAATGTTAACCACAAGCCCCCGAATAATTTTGGATTTGGATTTTGACAGTGTGGACTGGGAGTATTCGGTAATTGTGTTTTCAGATCATGCACCACATTGGATAGACCTGGTCCTGGAGAAGGGATTAGCTCAGATGCCAGGGTGGAGACTGGATGTGGGTTTGTTGGCGGACGAGTATTTCAGTGTTAGAATGGGGAATATGTGGGGGTTAACTGTACTGTGGATGTGTTGCCGTCAGTGGTTTGGGAGACTCTAAATGCAGTGGTGAGGGAGGTTTATTGAATTTAAGGCTAAGGTGGATAAGGAGGCGAGGGAGCAATGCCAACGATTGATAGAAGAGATTTTGGAAGTAGACGGGAGATATGTGGAAGACTAGGACTTGGAACTACTGGTGAAGAGGATGGAGTTGCATGCGAGGTTTGATTTGTTGTCCACGGGGAAAGCGATGCGTCAGCTGCGAAAGGCAAGGGAGGGGCTGCCTATGAGTATGGGGAGAATTCCAGCCGATGTTGGCAGGTCAGCTCTGTAGGGAAGCTGCAACGAGGGAGATAGTTCAGGTGAGGGATAGGACAGGCTGGTGGCGGCACCAGAGTGACTTAATAAGGTGTTTGAGAAGTTTTACAGACAGGGATACAGTGTTGGAACCGGGAGTGGACAGGATCCAGCCGTGCTTGCTGACCCCTTCGGATAGGGGAGGGCGAAGGCATTGACGGGATTTATGAGGGAGATGGGATGGTTGACCCATTGCGGTTTTTGCATATAAGTCGGAACCGCTTATGGATGAGCTGGTGATGAGGGAGTTTTTGGGCAAGTTAGAGTGCTCGAAAGTGGATGAAGTGGAGGGGGCGGAACTGGAGGAGCCAGTGGGGTAGAAGAGGTGAAGCTGGCAATTGGGAGGATGCAGACGGAGTAGGCAGCTAGGCCAGATGGTTCCCCGGTGGAATTCTATGAGAAATTCAAGGATAAGCTGGCACCGTTATTGTATTTTCGGGAACGCGATGGCCAGGCAGTTTTGCAGAAAACGTCGGGACAGGCCTCCATCATGTTGCTGATAAAAAAGGATAAGGACCCGATGGAGTGTGGGTCATACGGACCCATATCTACTGAATAAGATATTGGCAAAGGTGCTGGCCCTAAGGCTGGAGGTGTGCCTACCAAGAGTGATTGGAGTGGATCAGGTGGGGTTCTTTCAGGGCACACAGCTGTCATTGAATGTGCGGCAGTTGCTGAATGTGGTGCTTTCTCTGTCAGAAGGAAGGGAGTTGGAGGTGATGGTGGCATTAGATGCAGAGAAGGCATTTGATCGGGTGGAGTGGAGCTATCTGTTTGCGACGTTGGAGAAGTTTGGGACTCGGCCTACGTTTGTGGCATGGGTGAAATTGCTGTATAAGGATCCAATGGTGTGTGTGTGTGTGCGTAAGAATGACATGAACTCAGGATATTTTTTGTTGCATCGAGGAATTAGGCAGGGATTACCCATGACCCCCTTCTGTTTGCATTGGCGATAGAACTCTTGGCCATTGCGCTGAGGAGTTTAGAGGTGTGGAGGGGGAGGGTGGAGAATAGGGTGTTCCTGTACATGGAAGATTTGTTGTTTTACATTTCAGAGCAGGGCTCCTCGGTGGGGGACATAATGGGTTTGCTTAAAAGATTTGGGGTGTTTTCGGGGTACAAGCTGAATGTGGGGAAAAGTGAGCATTTTGTGGTATTTTCTCCAGGGACCGGGGTGGGGTAGGGGTTGCATGGCATGGCAGCTTCTTATTTTAGCTGTCTTGGGATGCAGGTGGCCTGGGATCGGGCAGATCATTGGAAATTAAATTTTTCGAGCTTGGTGGGGAGGGTAAAAGCGGATTTGTTGAGGTGGGATAGTCTTCCCCTGTAATCTGACCCTGTTATTGGCAGGTTGGGTGCAGGCAGTTAAGATGAACATTTTGCCGTAGTCTTTGTTTTTATTTCAGTGCCAGCCGGTCTTTTTGCCAAAGGTGTTTTTCAAGGGGGTGGATAGGCTGATTTCTTCATTTGGTTGGGAGAAAAGGATAAGGAAGGTCGTACTTCAGAGAGGACGGCAGTCGGGGGTGGGGGGGTGGTTAGGTCTCCCAAATCTGATGTAATATTACTGGGCGGTGAATGCGGAGAAGATACGGGGTTGGAACAGGGAGGCGGACGCTTTGTGGGTAAGAATGGAGGTGGGTTTCTGTAGAGGGTCGGAGTTGCAGGTGCTGGCGACGGTGCCACTCCCATTGGCTCCAGGGAAGTATTCGGGAGGTCCTGTGGCGGTGGCGAGCGGGGTCCAGGGTATTGCCGATCAGGAGAATCACGGATTCGAACTGGGGAGGATGGATGCAAAGCTCCGGGGATGGGCGGAGTGAAGGGTCAGGGAGATAAAGGATCTGTTTCTGGGAGAACGGTTTGCGAGCCTGCAAGAGCTGAATGAGAAGTTTGGACTGGTGTGAGAGGAGAGTTCTCAGTACATGCAGGTGCAGGATTTTGTGAAGAAGGTTCTTTCAAAATTTCCAATTTTCTTTGAATTAAGGGGCAATTTAGTGTGGCCCATCCACTTACTCTGCATATCTTTGGGTTGTGGGTGTGAGACTAACGCAGACACGAGGAGAATATGCAAACTCCACACGGACAGTGACCCGGGGCTGGGATCGAACCCGGGTCCTTGGCGTCATGATGCAGCAGAGCTAACCAGTGCGCTACCGTTCCGCCCCTGACAAAGTCGAGGATGGGCCGGTTATTTGAGAAGATCGAGGACATCTATGAGCAGTGCGCAAGGGGCCCTGCTAACCGTGTACATATGTTCTGGTCTTGCCCGAAGCTGGAAAGGTTATGGAGGTCATTTTTAGCACCATGCCAGTGGTCTTACATGTAAACATGGAGCCTGTTCCCCTGGGGGGGCCATATTTGGGGTGTCAGACCTGCAGATGGATGCAGGAGCAGATGCTTCAGCCTTCACCTCGCTGATTGCTCGCAGGTGAGTTCTGTTGGGGTGGAGGACAGCTTCTCCATCCCGTGCCTTGCCGTGACTGGGGGACCTAATAGAGTTCTTATCGCTGGAGAAGATGAAACTTTCTGTCAGGGGGGTGCGAATGATGGGTTCCACAAGAGTTGGGGTTTGTTCATTTTGCATTTTGGAGAGCTGGTTACCGTCGACCATGATGGGGGAGGGGATCTCATGTTGGAGGTTTGAAATGATGGGTATATTTTTTGTTATTGTAAAATGTAAAATCCTGACAACTGGAATTAAAATACTTTTTAAAAAACAGTCACCATTCTCAGGGCAACTAGGGATGGGCAATAAATGTGGCCTTCCCAGTCCCAGATTTTGGTAATAATGTTCATTGTAAGTGATAGGTTTCGTAGTGTTCTTGTGTCATACTAGTACAAATAATATTGCACCAGCTTTTACAGTGGTCTCTTTTTCATTTATTAGGACATGTTCAATCCCAAATCAAACTCAACGCATCAGTCATTGGTTGTGCATTTACCAAATCAGTCAAGATATATCCGTTTATTCATTTAAAAGCATGCGCAATGTGGGAAATAATCGTTTTTTATTTTAATTTCTTCCAATAAGTGTGGCTACAACTTTGCATATTAAGGTATTTTACAAATGCTTCCCCCCCCCCCTTTTAAACACTTTGCAAATGGAAAAATGTGATAGCCAAATGTGATGTGTGAGATATGAAGGATAATGCACTAGCTTGCAACAATATTTTAATGCACAAAAATAATTGTGTTACTAAAGGGAAGCTCTGCCCATTTAAGATTCTAAATTATAATTTTAGTTAACGAACACAGATTCTATTCAATCAGAATGTAATTGTGGAAATTGGAACCACTTGGCAGTTTCACACTTCAGCTTAGAAGCTCCTAACATTCCAGGGAAATCTTTGTTTCTTAGTTTTGAAGTATTGTTTTATTCTGTAGTGAAGTGTGAAGACAGGATATGAAATTTGGAAGGTGGCACACAAAACAAGCATGTGCCATATCTGGACCATTATGGCACTAATCGAACTTAAGTTAAATGTATTGTTAGGGCTTCCAGTGACAGGGACGTGCTGAGCAGATGCACGAAAGGTGGCTCCTAAAAACTAGGAAATTAGGCACTTGAAGCTCAAAATAGCCAACTAATCTTGGGGAAAAAACACCCCTTACCCTCTTCAACAGCACCAGGACTACATCTGCCGAGCAGCTCCAGAGGCCGAAAGGACGGAAAAGGCAGCAAAAGCCTAGAAAGGCAAACCAAGGAGACGGCAAGAACGCAAGGCAACAAGGCCTCTGTGTCAAGCCGTGTCTGACACAGAGGGACCACCAGGCTGCGCACAGAGACGCCCTTCCCTACGAACGGATGGAGAGTTCCTTACAAAAGGAATTCCAGGAGCTCAAGGAGACCATCAAATCAGAGATGAGAGCAATGATCAAGATGGCGATGACAGAGGCACTGATCATCCAGCAGGTGGCCCGGGAAAAGATAGTGGGGCGGCTAGAGACCCAGGACACAACCCTAAGAGAGCTGGAGAATGCCTTGACTGACCAACACAACTGAATCGTCGAATTGGAAATGGAGATGGCAAGGTTGGTGGCGACACAAGGGATGCTAAGGGGAAAGGTCGAGGATCAGGAGAACCGATCGCGGTGCCAGAACCTACACATAGTGGGCCTACTGGAGAGAACCAAGGACAGGAACCCCACGGAATACATGATGCAACCATCAATTCACTCTGAGACACGAGTTGGAGTAAACTGGCTTTAATCGGCTTACAACTGAGCCTGCCTGTGACTGCACGATACTGAGGGCGGTCTCGCAGGACCGCAGCACTTATACTCCCTAAAGGGGCAGAGCCACACAGTGACTCACAGATGGGGCCCACAGGGACAACAGTAAGGTACAGTGTGAATTACCGTTTATACATTCACCACATTCACCCCCTGTTAAAAAAATCAAGTCCGGCGGGGGTGACGGGTCTACAAGTTCAGTCGGTCCGGCGCCCGGATCGTGCATTGCGACCGGCGAAGCAGTGGTGTTGCAGCCGTTTCGGATGGCTGTGGAAGGATGTTCAGTGCGGGTTTGGGAGTGGACTCCGGGGATGGTTCTTCCTGGGCTTCGTTTCTGCGGACTGGTGTGCCAGGTGGAAGGGAGCGTGGAAAGCAAATAGGCGCGGGGACGCGGGCGTGGGAGGTTGGATGGGGTACAGTGTGGGGGGGTATATCGGCGGTAGTGGTGGTACAGCCTGCGGGTGCCAGGTCCCGGAGGGAGACGGTGTCTTGCCGGCCATCGGGGTGTTTGACATACGTGTAGTGGGGCTTCAAGTGCAGGAGCTGGACCCTCTCCACCAGGGGGTCGGTCTTATGTGCCCAAACGTGTTTCCGAAGGAGGACAGGGCCCGGTGTCCTCAACCAGGATGGAAGCGAAGCCCCCGTGGTAGTTCCCCAAGGGAAGACAAATAAGCGATCATGTGGAGTCTGATTCGTGGCCTTACAAAGGAGGGACCTAATAGCATGGAGCGCATCAGGGAGAACCTCCTGCCAGTGGGAGATCGGGGGATTCCTGGACCGTATGGTCAGTAGGACGGTCTTCGAGACCGTCGCGTTCTCCCTCTCCACATGCCCGTTCCCCCTGGGGTTATAACTGGTAGTCCTGCTCGAGGCGATGCCTTGCTGAGCAGGTACTGACGCAGTTCGTCACTCATGAAGGACGAACCCCTGTCACTGTGTACGTAGCTGGGGAACCCGAACAGGGTGAAGATGCTGTACAAGGCTCTGATAACCGTGGGGGTGGTCATATCGGGGCATGGGATGACAAAAGGGAAACGGAGAACTCGTCTATAATGTTGAGAAAGTAGGTGTTACGGTTGTTCAACGGGAGGGGCCCTTTGAAATCAATACTCAGGTGTTCAAAGGGCCGGGATGCCTTCACTAGATGGGTCTTGTCTGGTCTATAGAAGTGCGGTTTACACTCCGCGCAGATCCAGCTTTGACCTCCTCAGTGGAGAAGGGCAGGTTGCGGGCCTTGATGTAATGGGCGAGCCGGGTGATCCCCGGATGGCAGAGGTCATTGTGGATAGCCTGTAGTTGGTCGTCTTGTGCGCTGGCGCATGTGCCGCGGGACAGGGCATCTGGGGGCTCATTGAGCTTCCCAGGACGATATACTATAATCGTAATTATAGGTGGAGAGTTCAATCCTCCACCGCAAGATTTTGTCATTCTTGATTTTGTCCCGCTGCGAGTTGTCAAACATAAACGCAACCGATCTCTGGTCGGTGATGAGGGTAAACCTCCTACTAGCGAGGTAGTGCCTCCAGTGCCGCACGGCTTCCACAATGGCTTGAGCTTCCTTTTCGACTGAGAAGTGTCGAAGTTCCGAAGCGGAGAGGGTTCGGGAAAAGAACGCTATCGGCCTGCCTGCTTGGTTAAGGGTGGCAGCGAGAGCGACCTCTGATGCGTCGCTCTCCATCTGGAATGGGACGGACTTGCCTACTCCACGCATGGCAGCTTTTGCGATGTCCGCCTTAATGCAATTGAAGGCCTGGCGAGCCTCTGCTGACGGTGGGAAGAGGGTGGCCTTAAATAGTGGGCGGGCTTTGTCCGCATACTGGGGGACCTACTGGGCGTAGTATGAAAAAAATCCGAGGCACCTCTTGAGGGCCTTGGGACAGTGAGGGACAGGGGGTTGTACGGTCAGGGTCGGGTCCTAGGACCCCATTTTCCACGACGTAGCCGAGGATGGCTAGCCTGGTCGTGCGGAAAACGCACTTCTCCTTATTGTAGGTGAGATTGAGTTTTTGGGCGGTCTGGAGAAATCGGTGGAGGTTGGTGTCGTGGTCCTGCTGGTCATGGCCGCAGATGGTGACGTTATCCAAGTACGGGAAAGTGG
Source organism: Scyliorhinus canicula (assembly GCF_902713615.1). Lineage (NCBI taxonomy): Eukaryota > Metazoa > Chordata > Chondrichthyes > Carcharhiniformes > Scyliorhinidae > Scyliorhinus > Scyliorhinus canicula. The sequence goes on from NC_052153.1 coordinate 158,413,073, forward strand.
CCCGCAGCCCGTACTGGTCCACCATTCGGTCCATTGCTCGTTGGAACACCGAAACCCCGTTCGTGACGCCAAAGGGAACCCGGAAGAAATGGAAAAGGCGGCCGTCTGCCTCGATCGCCGTGTAGTGGCGGTCCTCCGGGCGGATTGGGAGCTGGTGGTATGCAGACTTCAGATCCACCGTGGAGAACACGCGGTACTGTGCGATCTAATTTACCATGTCTGCAATCCGGGGGAGGGGGCACGCATCAAGGTGAACCGGTTAATGGTTTGGCTGTAATCAACCACCATCCGGAGCTTTTCCCCGGTTTTGATGACCGCCACCTGAGCTCTCCAGAGGCTATTACTGGCCTCTATGATTCCTTCACGCAAGAGACGCCGGACTTCGGATCTGATAAACACCCTGTCCTGTAGACTATATCTCCTGCTGCGAGTGGCCACTGGTTTGCAGTTGGCAGTGAGATTAGCGAAGAGTGGAGGGGGGGTCGATTTTCAGAGTTGCTAGGCTGCATATAGTGAGTGGGGGCAGGGGACCGCCAAAGCTGAATGTTAGGCTGCTGAGGTTGCACTGGAAATCCAGTCCCAGGAGGAGAGGGGCGCAGAGGTCTGGGAGCACATACAATTAGAAATTAGTGTAATCGGCACCCTGTATGGTCAGAATCGCAGTAGTGCGCCCCTGTATTTGGACTGAGTGTGACACCGAGGCGAGGGAGATCGTTTGCTATGTCGGGAATATCGGGAGCGAACAGCGCCTTACCAGATCCGGGTGAACGAAGCTCTCAGTGCTCCCGGTGTCGAACAGGCACGGTGTCTCGTATCCGTCGATCCGGACGGACATCATGGAGCTCTTGAGGTGCTTGGGCCGCAACTGGTCCAAGGTGACTGCGCCGAGTTGAGGATAGTTGGTGGCGTGGTCGGCGGTGTTGGAGCGGCCCCGCGATGGCTGTCCGCGAAGGTCGTAATCTTCGAGTGGCGTAGCGGGTGATGGCCAAGATGGCGGCTCCTGTTGATCGCACGTGGCGGGCGGCGAGGAAGATGGCGTCCAAGATGGCCGTCCCATGGATCACACGTGGCGAGCGGCGAGGAAAATGGTGCCCAAGATGGCGGCCCCCATGGATCGCACATGGCCGGCCGCGTGGGGGAGGATGGCCAAGATGGCGGCCCCCGTGAGTTGCACATGTGTGGAGGCGGAATCGGCAGACATGCTGCCACATTGCAGGGTCTGCGGGCATGAGAGTCAGAGGAGCGAGTGTTCCAGTTAGAGTTTCGAGTTTTTTGATTTGGCCAGGCAGACCTTAGCGAAGTGTCCTTTTTGGCCGCAGCTGCTGCAGTTCGCGTTGCGGGCCGGGCATTGCTGCTGGGGGTGTTGGGACTGGCCGCAAAAATGGCACGATAGTTCTCCGTGGTTGGCGGGTGGCCGCGCGGCGCAGGCCTGGGGCAGCCTTTGGTCGGGAGTCCACGATGGGGTTTAGTGATCGGCCGGGAACGCAGTTAGGCTTTGGAAAGCAACCTCCAGCAAGGTCGCCAGTTTTACTGTGTCCTCCAGGTCCTGGGCCCCTTTCTCAAGGAGACGCTGCCGCACATAATTTGATCGGACCCCCGCAACGTACATATCTCGGACGGGCGAGTTCCATGTGCTGAGTGGCTGTTACGACCTGGTAGTTACAGTCGCGTGCTAGGGCTTTGAGGTCGCTAGATAGCGACTCCCCAGGGCGCTGGCGACGAGTTGTGAAGATGAGTCGCGCACAGACGTTGTTCACGGGCCGCACGTACAGGCGGTCGAGTATCGCGAGTGCCTCAGTGTAAGAGTCAGCTTCATCAAGTTGAGTAGAAATACGATGGCTCACCTGTGCATGGAGAAGACTCAGTTTCTGTTCATCTGTAACGGAGGAAGTCGTCGACGCAGCCAGGTAGGCCTTGAAGCACCAAAGCCAATGCAAAAAAAATTCCATTGCCTCTGCGGCCTGTGGATCGAGTTCCAGTCGGTCAGGTTTGAGGGTTGATTTCATAGTAGTTCTTTAAGTCGATTAAATTGATGCGACCATCAATTCACTCTGAGACACGAGTTGGAGTAAACTGTGGCTTTAATTGGCTTACAACTGAGCCTGCCTGCGACTGCACGATACTGAGGGCGGTCTCACAGGACCGCAGCACTTATACTCCCTAAAGGGGGTGGAGCCTAGGGCGGAACCGTGTACATGCTCCTGATCTCCCCCCTGTGGGCAGAGCCGCACAGTGGCTCACAGATGGGGCCCACAGGGACAACAGTAAGGTACAGTGTGAATTACCAGTTATACATTCACCACAATACATGGCCCAAATTCTTGGTAACCTGATAGGGAGAGATAGCTTCTCCAAACCGCCAGAAATAGAGAGATCCCATAGGTCACTCCGGCCAAAGCCCAAGGCCGGAGAACAACCAAGGGCCATAATCGCAAAGCTGCACCAGTACCAGGACCTGAAAAGGATCCTGAGCTGGGCCAGACAGACAAGGTCCTACAACTGGGAGGGCCATTCGATCAGGATATATTGGGGTAGACCTGGCCATGCACGGGTGGAATTCAACAGAGCAATGGCAGCCCTGTATATGAACAGTGTGGAATTTGGAATGCTGTGCCCAGCCAAGCTCTGCGTAACATTCTACGGCAGAGAACATTACTTCACCGCATCAGCAGACACGGACGATTTCATCCACAAACACCGGCTGGGAAGACAGCAGCAGAACCAGCGATGAACCCTGGTGGATTGGGACATTGAAAGACTTTGCGTGACACTGCAATGCCTCATTCTGAATGTTGGAGCTAAAACTCAGTAAGATAGGGGCGAGGGCAGCAGGGTGAAGGGGAAGTTTAGACCGACCTCAGGAGGGGATACCACCATATTAGCAGGTAAGCTAGCGCCAGGATGTACGAGTGAGGGGGTGGTGCGGCCCATCCCCCGTTGTGGGAGGGTACCTGGCGATGGGGGTGGGTAGTAAGTGGGGAAACCTGGAGGGAAGCAGACTCAGTGGGAGAACAAAAGGATGGGCGGGGGGGCAGGGCTCTAGGCTGGCTATGACAGATCACACATGGCAGCAAGGAACACAAAGGCACCACAAGTAAACAAAGGGAAACCCCCGAGTGCAGGGACTCACCCGCATGGCGTACACATAGTTGACGGCTTTCTCGGATGGTCTCTCGACAAAGGGAAACCCCGGCGGACAGAGACCAGGTCTCATGGTGAGTATGATTACAATGGCCATTTTGGATGGCACCCCAGCAAAGGGAAACTCCAGAATGTAGAGGCACATCCACAAAGTAAGTATGGTTGACCCCGTAATAGGGGGACGACAGACCCCCCCCATCAGAATAGTAATCTGGAATGTCAGGGGACTTAACGGCCCAGTGAAAAGCTTCAGAGTCTTCGCTTCCCTGAAAAGTATGAGGGTTGACATAGTCTTCCCTCAAGAGTCACACCTGAGGGAAAAGGACCATTGCAGGTAAGAAAGGGCTGGATGGAACAGTACCATTCATGCTATGGGATAAGAGCTTGGAGTAGCCATGCTACTCAATAAGAAGACTGTGTTCACAGCGACGAGGATGATTACAGACTCAGGGAGACGGGACGTCATGGTTAGTGGTGTCCTGGAAGGTGCACCAGTGGTCCTTGTTAATGTGTACACTCCCAACTGGGCGACAAGGAATTCATAAAGAAGACCATGGTGGAAATCCCCGACATAGACACACGCTGATGCATTATGGGAGGGCATTTGTACAGGACCCACGGACAGTCAGCTCAAACACCAAATCGGGGAAAAATCAAACATGGCACAGGAACTGGGAGTGTTCATGGAACAGATGGGGGCAGTGGATCCATGGAGGTTCACACACCCAGGCGAGAAGGAGTTCTCCTTCTCCCAGGTACACAGGGCCTACACCAGGATTGACTTCTTTGTAGTGGGGAAATCAGTGCTTCCAGGGGTAGTCGGAGCAGAATAGTCTGCAATCGTAATCTCTGACCACTTGAGGTTGGAGACTGGCCATGCACAATGCCCCTCATGGAGTTTGGATACGGCCCTCCTTGCCAGTAAGGCTTTTTGCTAAACGATATTACAGGCCATAGACAGGGGCATCACCAATAACCATAATGTGGAGGCCTCACCTTCCACATTCTGGATGACTCTGAAGGCTGTGATCAGTGGAGAGATTATCACATTCAGAGCGTGCAGGAGAGGTGGTTAGGCAACAGCTAGTCGACTCCATACTGGAGGTGGACCAGCGGCACTCCGGTCCTCGAGTTTCTGGCGGAGAGGAAAAAGCTACAAATGAACTTTGACCGGCTCGTCATGAGGAAAGCAGTGCACCAACTCTGCCAGACACAGGGGACCTTCAACGAACACGGAGACAAAGCTAAGCTCATCAGCTGAGAAAGCAGGCAGACAAAAGAAAATAGCACGGGTTAGAGACAAAAATGGCAGGCTGGTAGCCGAACCGGAAAAGATCAAGAAGTATTTCAGGCCTTCTACCGGGGGCTGTACACCTCCAAGCCCCCTGAGGGTGATTCGACAATGAAGCAGTTCTTCGATGGACTGGACATGCCGGTCTTGGGGGAAGACAGGAGACAGGGCCTGGAAGCACCATTAGGACTGGGGGAAGTCATGGAGAGTATCAACTCTATGCAGGCAAGGAGGGCGCCGCGACGAGATGGATTCCCGGTGGACCTCGACAAAACATTTGTGCCAGCGTTGGCCCCACACTTTGCGGAGATAATCGCAGACTTGCTGGCAGGGGGCTTCCTGCCACTAACACTGGCACAAGCCTCAATATCGCTAATACCCAAAAAAGATAAAGACTTGACTCAATGCAGATCCTGCAGACCCATCTTGCTGCTCAATGTAGGTGTGAAAATCCTGGTAAAAACCCTGGCTAGGTGGCTGGGCAGTTGCATGCCAGAGGTGGAGGACCAGACTGGTTTTGTCAAGGGCAGGCAATTAACATTGAACATCAGGCACCTGCTGAACATGATAATGACCCCATCCAGGGAGAGAACACCAGATGTAATCATCTCCCCGGACCACAGAAAAGGCCTTGGACAAAGTCGAGTGGAAATACCTCATGGAGGTACTGGAACAGTTTGGGCTTGAAACAGGGTTCACCGCCTGGGTGAAACTACTGTACAGCACTCCCATGGTAAGCGTACGGACTAACACCATCAGCTCTAAATACTTCCAACTGCACAGAGGCATGAGGCAGGGATGCTCGCTGTCCCCACTGCTGTTTGCCCTGGTAACTGAGCCACTGGCGATCGCCCTCAGAATGGCAAAAGGCTGGTAATGTATCCAGAAGGGGGACATAGCGCACAGAGTCTCACTCTATGCAGATAACCTGTTCCTCTACACCTCGGACCCCAAAGCCAGTATGGAATGGATCATGAAGCTCTTAAAGGAGTTTGGAGCCTTCGCAGCTGCAAACTCAACCTGAGCAAAAATTAAATCTTCCCGGTGAACCTGCAAGGGAAGAGAAAGAGCTGGAAGGATTACCGTTCAAACAAGCCCAAAACAAATTCCACTACCTGGGGAACAAATTGCCCACCACTGGACGCGGATCCACAAATGGAACCTGACAAGTCTGGGGGAGGAAGTTAAAAGGTACCTGCAGAAGGGGACACACTCCCACTCTCGCTGGCAGAGAAAGTGCAGACGATCAAAATGAACGTGCTGCCCATGTTCCTCTTCCTGTTCAGATCCCTACCGATCTACATCCCCAGGCTTTCTTCAACATGGTGGATAAACTAATCATGCCGTTTGTGTGTGTGGGGACGGGGGGGGGGGGGGGGGGGGCGGAAGAACCCAAGGATCTAAAAAAGGGCCCTACAAATAAAAAGAAGTATGGGTGGTATGGCCCTCCCGTACCTACAGTACTACCACTGGGCGGCTACAGCAGAAGGAGTGATCAGATGGGTGAAGGAATCGGGAGTGGAATGGGTGAGGGTGAGGAGAGTCCCTCCGAGTGTTAGTCACGACAGCACTCCCATCTCCTCCAACCAAACACTCAAAAAGCTCAATGGTGAGGGAAGCACGGTGGCGCAGTGGTTAGCACTGCTGTCTCGCTACACCGAGGTCCCAGGTTCGATCCCGGCTCTTGGTCACTGTCCATGTGGAGTTCGCACATTCTCCCCATGTTTGCATGGGTTTCGTCCCCACAACACAAAGACATGCAGGGCAGGTAGATTGACTACGCTAAATTTCCCCTTAATTGGAAAATATGAATTGGGTCTCCAAATTAATTTTTTAAAAGCCCAATGGTGGTAGCTACACAGCAAATGTGGTATCAAAGGAGCAGCACATCGGCCTGACCAAAATGCCCACCATGGTCCCCATCTGTAACAACCACAGGTTCATTCCAGCCACAATGGACACCACCTTTAAAAAGGTATAGACAGGACGAGGGGGCATTGACGGTTAGGGACATGTACACAGACGACAGAAGATCGACCCTGGAGAAACTCACAGAGACGTTCAAACTACCCAAAGGGAATGAATTAAGGTACGTACTGATCAAAAACTTTCTCCGCACGAAAACTACGACGTACCAGCGGACGCCAAGGCACTCGCTAGTTGAGGAACTGTTGGACACGGGTGACTTGAATAAAGGGAACTGTGGGGACCAAACTATATGGATGGCTGTTGGATGAGGTTCGCTCCCACCTGGACAAGACAAGAGAAAAAAGAGAGAACTAGGCATAGAAGTAGGGGGGAGGGATTTTGGATCGAAGAACTAAACAGAGTGAACTCCACCTCCACATACGCAAGGCTGAGCCGAATGCAGCTAAAGGTAGTGCACAGAATGCACCTAACCAGAACCGGAATGTGCAGGTTCCTCCCAGAGGCGGAGGACAAATGCAAAATATGCCAGGGAGGCTTGGCCAACCTACCATGTTCTGGACCTGCCCCAAACTTGTCAGATTCTGGACAAACCTTTTTGAACAATGTCCACGGTTATGGGGATGAGGGTGGAACCACTCCCAAAGTGGCAGTCTTCGGGGTATCAGAACAGCCAGAACTCTTTATAGGGAGGGGGTACTGATGCTCTCGCCTATGCCTCCCTAATCGCCCGCCGAAGAATCCTGCTCGGCTGGTGATCGGCAGCAAAGCGGCAGACTGGTTGCCCAACCTGTCGGAATTCTTCCAAGAACAGGAGATAAAATTTGCCATCTGTGGGTCGATGAGAGCTTCTTCACCAACTTGTTCCAAGACCTGCTTGTAGCCAGCAACCAGTAGGTCAGGAGGAGGGAGATGGTGGTGGAGGCACAGATGAGCCACAAACTGCAAAGGAAAGGGAGAGAGGGGGTGGAGAGGGGACAGGGAGTGAAGGGGGGAGGAGGGAGGGGCAAAACCCGATTTTAAAAGACCACGGGACACAGGCGGCATAACAGCTGACGACGGTCCTTCTCCCTCAGGTGTGTCTCCTGCAGCTAAATTAGCGGGAATAACAGAGACAATGGGCTGGATTCTCCCCTACCCGGCGTGACGGAGGGTTCCGGCGTAGGGGAGTGGCGCCAACCACTCAGGGGTCAGGCCTCCCCAAAGGTGGGGAATTCTCCCCACCTTTGGGGGCCAGCCCCGCGCCGGAGCGGTTGGCACCAGAAGACTGGCACAAAAAACCGGCGCCCCTGGCAGCGGGGCTGGCCGAAAGGCTTTCGCCGGTCGGCGCATGCGCCGGCAGTGGCGGCAGCTGGCCGCTGACGTTACCACCGGCGCATGTGCGATGTGGGGTTCTCTTCCGCTTCCGCCATGGCCTCCGCGGAAGGAGAAATAGTGCACCCAAGGCACTGGCCCGGAGTCTGAGCGGGGGGCCCCGATCGCGGGCCAGGCCACCGTGGGGGCACCACTCGGGGTTCGATCGCCCCCCGGGGCCCACTCGCGCCGCTGATCCCGCCGTTACAGAGGTGGTTCAAACATCGGCGGCGGGAGAGGCCTCCCAGCGGCGGGACTTCGGCCCATCCGGGCCAGAGAATCACCGCAGGGGCCTCGCTGATCGGGGTGGCGAGATTCCCGCCACCGCCACTTCCCGGGTGGCGGAGAATCTCTGCCACGGCGGGGGCGGGATTTTCGGCGGCCCCAGGCGATTCTCCGACCCTGCTGGGGGTCGGAGAATTTCGCCCAATATCAGCATACTGGGCAACACACGGTAGGGCCAACATTGGGATCCCAACAAAGGCAGAACGGTCAAAGAGGGCCTACAGCCATGGTGGGGGGAGAAACCTCATGTAAATATTATAATGATCCTTGTTTGATTATGGGTTGTGTTTTCTTTCTCTCTTCCTGTTCTAGGTGTTTCTTCTTGTTTTGGCATTGGCTTATTGCACACTTGTAAATATTCAGTTCTCTTTGGCTCAACAGTATGCACGGTGATGAAACCGGTAAACATAAAAGTTAGAGACTTCCTGTGGCAGTGATGTGCTGAGCGGACGCTCTTCAGGTGGCTCTCCTCCCAGTTGGACCCAACACAGTGAATTTACTTGAGTTTTTGGTCCAAAAAGCCACTTAAAACCCACCCGAATACAAAAGGTGCCAACAGCGCGAGTAAGAAAGAGGATGCCTTCGGACAACAGATCAAAGGGATGGTGAGAAGTCAGAAGCAGAAGCGAAGGAAAGGAGTAGGAACAATAGGCAAGCGGACCAGCAGCCCCACGAGGTGAGGCAAAGGCCCAGGCGAACCAGGAGGGGGAACGATCGGCGACCGGAACAGCAAAAACAGTGCTCTACAAGAAAGGGGTGCGAATTGGCACGCTATTCCCGGCCAGATTCTGGAGGACATACCATGGGAAGGAACATTACTTCGGCATCCCGGTGGAGGCCGATGAGTTCGTAAAAATGAACAACCTCGAGGGAGAGCAGGCACGGCAGCGATGAAAGCGGCAGGGACAGAGGAAGAAAGGCAATGAGAGTGGAGGACGGACCAACAACGAAAACTGTAATATGGACTATGTTTAGTGGAGCTGGAAGAGACTGTGGACTGTGATTGGGGAGCGGGAAAATGTATAAATGCTATAACTTTCTTTTTACTGATGTGTATTGTAATTTACTTCTCTTCACATTGTTACAAAGTTCAAGTTATTGGTTGGGTTGATTGGCATTCTGTGTTGCGACGGTTATATCTTAGTTTAGTGAATTGTATGGGTTGGATTGTTGTTTTTGTTTTGTCTTTCACTGGGACTGGGTGGGAGGGGACGGTATATCTTGGCGGGGGGAGCCACCCGCGCTAGCTAACTTAAGTCGGCTAGTGAATGGAGGTGAGAGGAGGGCTGCGGACATTGGAGCCTGGTTGGCAGGTTTCGATGGGCCTACGAGGCGACCGAGGAGGGGGGGGGGGGGGGGGGGGGGGGATTGATGCTGGGAGATGTTTTTCCGAGAGGAACTGTAGGGGGGTTTTGGGAGGGGGGTAGGGGTTCGATGTTAATAATGGATCGGGGCGGGTCAGGCTCATGGGGCACGGCCTGGTGGTATGATGATGGTGGATATGAAGAGTGGGGGGGGGGTGGTGAGAGACCTCCAGTTAGGATAGTTACGTGGAACGTGAGAAGGCTAGGAGATCCGGTCAAGAGCTCCGGTCAAGAGGTCAAGGGTGCTTGCGCATCTTAAAAGTTTGAAAGCCGATGTGGCAATGTTGCAGGAGACTCACTTGAGGGTGAAGGACCAGGTGAGACCTATAAAGGGCTGGGTTAGTCAGGTGTTTCGCTCAGGACTTGGCGGAAGGGCTCAAGGGGTAGCGGTAATGTTCAGCAAAAGAGTACACTTCCAGATGGAGAAGGTGGTGGCAGATCAGGGGGTTAGATATGTGATTGTGACAGGGGTGCTGGAGGGGAGGTTAGTGGTGCTATTAAGTGTATACGGTCCCAATTGGGACGATGTGGGATTCGCAAAGAAGATGTTTGGGGCCATCCCCAACTTGGACACACGTGAACTGATAGTGGGGGGGGGGGGCTACTTGGTGCAGTAGCCAAGGTTTGACAGGTCACGGCCACGCTCGCTGGTCCCATCAGGATGGGCGAAGGCATTGGCTGGGCTAATGGTGGAAATGGGAGTGGTGGATCCTTGGAAGTTTCTGCACCCAAGGGAGCGGGAGTACTAGTTTTTCTCAGCAGTCCACAACGTATATTCGCGGATCGACTTTTTCGTGGTGGGGAAGGCTTTGCTGGCTGGGGTTAAGGGGTCAGAATACTCGGCAATTGCAGTGTCAGATCATGCTCTGCATTGGGTGGATATGGTACTGGAGAATGGGGTAGCGCAGAGGCCGGGGTGGAAATTAGATGTGGGATGTTTGGGGAACCAATTACATAGAACAGTACAGCACAGAACAGGCCCTTCGGCCCTCGATGTTGTGCCGAGCAATGATCACCCTACTCAAATCCACATATCCACCCTACACCCTATACCCGTAACCCAACAACTCCTCCCTCCCTTAACCTTACTATTAGGACACTACGGGCAATTTAGCATGGTCAATCCACCTAACCCGCACATCTTTGGACTGTGGGAGGAAACCGGAGCACCCGGAGGAAACCCACGCACACACGGGGAGGACGTGCAGACTCCACACAGACAGTGACCCAGCCGGGAATCGAACCTGGGACCCTGGAGCTGTGAAGCATTGATGCTAACCACCATGCTACCATGCTGCCCCCTAATTGTTCTGTGACAAAATTGAAAAGGTAATTAAGGAATATGTAGGTTTCAACTGTACAGGTGAGGTGTCGAAGGCAGTCGAGTGGGAGGCTGTAAAGGCGGTGGTGAGGGGGGGGGAGGTGATTTTGTTTAAGGCCGGGGTGGACAAAGAGGAGAGGTTGGAGCAGCAGAGGGTAATTGATGAGATGTTGGAGGTAGATAGGAGTTATGCAGAGGATGGGGACCCAGCAAAGCTGGAAAAGAGGAAGGAACTACAGGTGAGCTTTGACCGACGATCTACCAGGAAGGCGGTGCACCAACTGAGGCGAGCAAGGAGTGCAGTTTACAAGCATGGAGATAAGGCGGGGCATCTGTTAGCAGGTCAGCTCCGGAGGGAGGCAGCAGCAAGGGAAATTGTTCAGGTGAGGGAGAGGGCAGGGAAATTGGTGATGGCTCCGGATCTGATTGGCAAGGTTTTTGAGGAATTTTATGAGAGGTTATACAGGTCAGAGCCACCCGGGGGAGACCATGAGATGCAGGAATTTCTAGATGGGTTGGAGTACCCGAGGTTAGGGGATGGGGACAGGACTACATTAGAAGGAGCGATAGTGGAGCAGGAGATAAAGGATGCGATTGGGAGGATGCAGTCGGGAAATGTGGCAGGGCCAGATGGGTTTCCGGTGAAATATTATAATAAATTCAAGGATAAGCTGGCGCCACTGATGGTGGGGATGTTTGAAGAGGCGATGGGGAAGGGCGTGTTGCCACAAACCTTGGGGCAGGCATCGATTTCCCTGTTGCTAAAAAAGATAAGGATCCGACGGAGCGTGGGTTGTATAGGCCCATATCACTTCTGAATGTGGACGCAAAAGTATTGCTGAAGATACTGGCGGGTGGGCTGGAGGAGTGCCTCCCGAAGGTGATAGGTGAAGATCAGATGGGGTTCGTGAAAGAGAGGCAGCTCTTTTCAAACATTAGAAGGGTATTGAACGTCATTATGGCACCGTCAGAGTGGAAGGAAACAGAGATGGTGTGGCATTGGATGCTGAGAAGGTATTCGACCGAGTAGAATGGGGGTACTTGATGGCAGTTCTGGAGCAGTTTGGGATTGGACCAAGATTTGTGAATTGGGTGAAGCTACTATATAAGGAGACGAGGGTGAGTGTCTGCACAAACAACATCAGCTCGAGATATTTTTCTCCCCACCGTGGGACGAGGCAGGAATGTCCTATTTCCCCCTTGCTGTTTGCACTCGTGACTGAGCCGTTGGCCATCGCAGTAAGAAGTTCGGGGGAATGGAAAGGAATAGTCCGGATTGGGGGGGGGGGGGGGGCGGGGATAGAGCATAGGGTGTCCTTATATTGCAATGACTTGCTGTTATACGTGTCGGAACCGAGTGTGTCGATAGGGGGAATATTGCAGCTGCTTCGAGTGTTTGGGTCTTTCTCCTGGTACAAGCTGAATCTAGACAAGAGTGAGTATTTTGTGGTGTCTCGGCTGGGTGGGGGGGGGGGGGGCTGCCATTCCGTAACGCAGTGACTCACTTTAGGTACCTGGGGGTGCAAGTTGCCTGGGAGTGGTGGGGGGGGGGGGGGGGGGGGCTCCGCAGGTACAACATTTCTAGTCTGGTGGGGAGAGTGAAAGCTGATCTGACAAGGTGGGATGGTCTCCCTCTGTCACTGGTGGGTCGGGTACAGGCGGTTAAAATGAAAATGTTGCCACGATTTCTGTTTATTTTTCAATGCCTGCCAATTTTCCTGCCGAAGGCTTATTTCAGAGAGATTGAGGGAAGGATTACGTCGTTCATATGGGGAGGGAAGGTGGCCAGAGTTAGAAAGGTGCTACTACAGAGGGGAAGGCAGGTCTTCCGAACCTAATGTATTACTACTGGGCGGCGAATGTGGAGAAGGTGCGGAGCTGGGTCAGAGGGGTTGATTCCCAATGGGTCAGAATAGAGGAGAGTTCGTGCAGGGGGTCGGGATTGAAAGCACTAGCAACAGCGCCGCTCCCGATAGCCCCAGGGAAGCACTCAGGGAGTCCGGGAATAATAGCTTCATTGAAAATCTGGAGGCAGTTTCGACAACATTTCGGGTTGGGGGCAGGGTCAAGGGAAATGCCGATTTGGGGGACCACAGATTTGAGCCAGAGAGGTGGGATGGAAATTTTCACAAATGGGAGGAGAAGGGGATTAAGACACTGAAAGATTTGTTTCTTAGGGGTCAGTTTGCAGGACTGAAGGAGCTGGAAGCGAAGTATGCGCTGGAGCAGGGGGAAATGTTTAGATACATGCAGGTTCGAGATTTTACCAGAAAGAAAGGAGATACAGAACTTCCCGGTGGAGCCGGCCTCCACATTTCTGGAGGAGGTGCTGACGACAGGGGGACTGGAGAAAGGGGTAGTGTCAGCGGTTTACGGAGCTATTTTGGAAGAGGAGAAGGTTCCACTGGAAGGGATCAAAGCAAAGTGGGAGGAAGAGTTCGGAGAGGATATGGAGGAGGGGTTCTGGTGTGAGGTGCTCTGGAGAGTGAATGCCTCCACCTCGTGTGCGAGGTTGGGGCTGATATAGTTGAAGGTGGTATACAGAGCACACCACGAGGGTGAGGATGAGCTGATTCTTTGAAGGAGTAGATGATGTGTGTGAACGTTGCGGGGTGGGGGGGGGGGGGGGGGGATGGCGTGGCGCTAATCACATTCATATGTTTTGGTCCTGTCCAAAGTTAGAGGATTACTGGAAGGAGGTTTTTAGGGTAATTTCTAAAGTGGTGCACGTGAAAATGGATCCGGGCCCTCGGGAGGCCATATATGGGGTGTCGGACCAGCCAGGGTTGGAAACGGGTGCGGAGACAGATGTTGTAGCCTTCACCTCATTGATTGCCCAAAGGTGGACCCTGATGGGTTGGAGAGCAGCCTCTCCACCCTGTGCCCTCGCGTGGCGGGGGGGATCTGTTGGAATTCTTGTGTCTTGAGAAGGTTAAGTTTGAACTGAGGGGAAGGATAGAAGGGTTCTACAATTCATGGGCATTATTCATCATGCACTTTCAAGAACTGGATAACATTGAACATTAGTTGGGGGGGTGGGTGGGAGGGTTGGGGGGAGGGGGCGATGGGTGTTAATGGTGGCTCTGGGTAATTCCTGATTCCTTTTTGTCATTTGTTTATGTGAACATGTGGGCAAATGTTTTGGGTTTGGTGGGAGGATGGGATCGTTGTTAATTGATATGGGGATTGACATATATGTTACTGATTATAGTTTATTGTTGGTGGGTGTAAATTTGGGAGAAAATGTGAAAAAGGAGAATAATTAAAAATATATATTTTTTAAATGGACTATGTTCTTGCGCGGGGCTGTGCTGCCTCGTTTTCGTGTTTGTCCCCTCTCTCAATTTGAAGATGGGAAACAGAGAAAGGGGAGCGAGAATATGGGAAGCAGGCAAGGGGGTGAGACGGGGTGGAGATGGGTAGGTAGAACAGAGCCAGGGCTAGACCAGCACTAGGAGGGGAGCACTGTTCTAGCGAGGAAGGCTAGCACGGGATGACAGGCATTAAGGGAGGACGTGGCGCACCTCTCAGGGGAGAGGAGCATCTGGCCAAATTGGGGGGGGGGGGGGGGGGGAAGAACACAGGGGAGGGTCAGAGGGATGAAGCACAGGGGGGAGTAGGGGAAGGGGGGAATGGAGATGGGAAGGATGCGCAGAACAGAAAGGGAACAAGAAGACAGGTAAGGCTAGACAACGAGACAGACACAGGCCTCGGCAGGCATGGAGCAGGGCGAGGAACCAAGATGGTGCTGCAAGCAGCCACTCGGGAGGATCCCTGGGCAAAGAAAGACCCCGCAATGTAGGGGCGCACCCACGTGGCGTACACGTAGTTGGTGGTCATGTTGGGTGCCCCCTGGGCGAAGAGAAACCCTGGAGTGCAGGGTCCCAACCTCATGGTGAGAGCAGTGACCACAGCCATTTTGGACAGCTCCCTAACAAAGAGAAACCCCAGTATGAGGGGCGCGTCCACCAGGTAAGTATGGTTGATCCCGCAGGACCAGGGGTGTCAGAAACCCCCCACCAGGATTGCTACCTGGAACTTAAGGGGACTTAATGGCCCGGTGAAAAGTTCCACAGTCTTCGCCCACCTAAGAAGCCTGAAGGCCGACATAATTTACCTGCAGGAGACACACCTGAGGGAGAAGGACTGACTGCTGGTAAGGAAGGACCAGATGGGACAGACGTACTGTTCGTGCTACGGGACGAGGGCTAGGGGAGTAGCCATACTGATCAGCAAGAGGACAAAGTTTACCGAAACCAATACGGTTACGGACCCAGGGAGACGGTATATGAAAAATGAAAATCGCTTATTGTCACAAGTAGGCTTCAAATGAAGTTACTGTGAAAAGCCCCTAGTCGCCACATTCCAGCGACTGTTCGGGGAGGCTGGTATGGGAATTGAACCGTGCTGCTGGCCTGCCTTGGTTTGCTTTAAAAGCCAGCGATTTAGCTCTGTGCTAAACCAGCCCCTCATTAAAAACCTTCACCAGGAGCGGCCCCAACACACATCATGGTCAGCAGTGTCCTGGAAGGGACACACCAATGGTACTGGGGCGACACAGAATTTATAAAAAAATCCCCAACATCAACACACACCAACTGATTATGGGGGGGGGGGCGACTTTAACTGTGTGCAGGACCCACTGAACGACCGATAAAACTCCAGAACGGGGAGAATGACAGGCATGGCTAGAGAGTTGGGAATATTCATGGAGCAGATGGGGGCGGTAGACCCATGGAGGTTCCGGCACCCGGGAGAAAAGGAATTCTCATACATTTCGCAGGTGCACAGGGTGTACACCCATGTCGACTTCTTTGCAGCAGGGAAATCAGTGCTTCCAGGGATCATAGGAGCGGAATATTCCACAATCGTCATCTCCGATCACGCTCCACATTACATGGATGTGAGGTTGGAGACGGGCCATACCCAGCACCCCACATGGAGGCTGGAAATGGACCTCCTGGACAACAGAAAACATTGCGGATCATAGGCAATTACATTAGAAACAACCAAAACGGGGAGGTCTCACCCTCCACGTTGTGGAAGGCACTGAAGGCCGTGATTAAGGAGGGATCATAGCCGACAAGGCAAGCAGAGATAGGGAAGAGAGGGCGGCCAGGCAGCAGCTGGTTGACTCCATTCTGGAGGTCGACAGAAAGTACTCCGAGGCCCCGACTGTAGAGCTGCTGGCGGAGAGGAAAAAGTTACAAATGGACTTTAACCTGCTCTCCACCAGGAAAGCAGTGTACCAACTCCGCCAGACACGGGAGACTTTCTATGAACACAGGGACAAGGCTGGCTGCCTACTGGCTCACCAGCTGAGGAAGCAGGCAGCCAAGAGGGAAATAGCGCAGGTAAACAACAACAGAGTCAGACTGGTAGCAGAACCAAAAGAGGTCACTTAGGCATTTGAGAGCTTCTACCGAGGACTGTACACCTCCAAGCCCCTCGACGGGGACGGGGGATGAAACAGTTCCTCGACGGACTGAGACTGCCATTTGTGGGGAAGACAGACAGGGGTGGGGACTGGAACTCCAATAGATCTGGGAGAAATCATGGAGAGCATCAACTCCATGCAGGCGGGGAAGGCGCCGGGATCAGATGGATTCCCAGTGGACCTATACAAAACATTTGTACCAGCCCTGGCCCCACACCTAAGTGACATGTTTGTGGACTTGCTGGCAGGGGGCACTTTGCCTCCTTTGCTAGCGCAGGGCACAATCTCACTGATACCCAAAAAGGATAAAGACCCGACAGAATGCGGATCATACAGACCCATTTTGTTGCTGAATGTAGGCGTGAAAATACTCGCAAAGGTCTTGGTCAAAAGGCTGGAGGGCGGTGTACCAGAGGTGGTCACAGAGGACCAAACGGGCTTTGTCAAGGGTAGGCAATTCACTGCGAACATCAGGCGGCTGCTGAATGTAATAATGACCACCCCCCCGGGGAGAGAACATCAGAGGTGATTGTCTTCCTGTATGCAGAAACGCCCTTCGACTGAGTCGAATGGAAGTACCTCCTAGAGGTACTGGAACGGTTTGGGCTAGGAGCGGTTTCTCCACCTGGGTGAGACTCCAGTACAACGCTCACAAGGTAAGCATTCGAACCAACATCACCAGCTCTGAATACTTCCAGCTACAAAGAGGCACAGGCAAGGATGCCCGTTGTCCCCTCTCTTGTTTGCGTTAGCAATTGAACTCCTGGCAATAGCCCTGCGGGATGTGAAAAGCTGGAAGGGCATCCAGAGAGGAGACAGAGAACACAGTCTCACTCTACGTGGATTACCTGCTCCTGTATGTCTCCAGGCCGCAGGAAGAACTGAAGGCAATCATGCAGATCCTGAAAGTGTTTGGAACCTTCTCGGGTTACAAATTTAACCTGAGCAAAAGCAAGGCATACCCAGTGAACCCAAACGGGGGAGGGGCAGAGCTGTAGGGGCACCCATTTAAAACAGACCAGCACAGATTCCGATACCTGGGGATCCAAATAGCCAGATACTGGACACAGATCCACAAGTGGAACCTAACCAGTCAAGTGGAGGAAGTTAAAATGGACTTATTGATGCGCGATCAATAACTACTGAAACGAAGGTTGCCCGTAAACCGTATCGGTCGACCATTCGGTCCATCTCTCGTTGGAAGACTGAGACCCTGTTTGTGACACCAAAGGGAACCTTTAAAAAGTGGTAGAGCCGCCGGTCCGCCTCGAACCTGGGGAACTGGTGGTAGGCCGACTTCAGGTCTACCGTGGAGAAGACCTTGTACTGTGCGATCCTGTTGACCAGGTTGGATATACGGGGGAGAGGGTACGCGTGCCTGTTGATGGTCTTACTGTAGACTACGACCATCCTATTCTTCTCCCCGGTCTTTACCACCAGAACTTGTGCTCACCAGGGGCTGTTACTAGCCTCAATGAGCCCTTCCTTCATAAGCCGTTGGAGCTCGGACCTGATGAAGACTCGGTCCTGGGCACCATTGTCAGCTCCTGGTGGTGACAGGTTTGCAGTCCGGAGTGAGGTTTGCAAACAGCGACGGGGGATTGACCTTGAGGATTGCGAGGCTGCAGACAGTGAGGGGAGGTATAGGGCCGCCAAATTTAAATGTTAGGCTCTGGAGGTTACAGTGGAAGTCTAACCCCAGGAGTGCGGCTGCGCAGAGGTGGGGGAGGACGTAGAGCCTGTAATTTTTAAACTCCCTCCCCTGGAACGTGAGGTCCGCTATACAATACCCCATGATCTCAACCGAATGGGAGCCAGAGGCCAGGGCGATTTTTTGCTTTACGGATAGTCAGGAAGAGCGCAGCGTCTTACCGTGGCAGGGTGTATGAAACTCTCTGTGCTCCCGGAGTCCAGCAGGCAGGTCGTTTCGTGCCCGTTGAGCAGGACCTTCGTCGTCGCCGTAGAGAGGGTGTGGGGTCGAGACAAGTCCAAGGTGACTGAAGCGAGTTGTGGCAGAAGATCGGAGTCGTCATCGGGCAGTGCGTAGTCACCCGCGCCGGGGTCCTCGGAGCCGATCCAAGATGGCAGCGCCCACTGGTCGCACATGGCGGGGGATGGACAAAATGGCGGTGCCCGTCACCCGCACGTGGCGTCGGAAACACAAGATGGCGGCGCCCGGAGGCTGCAATTGGCGGTGGGGGATAGGGACAGAGAAGTTCGCGGGCCGCACGGGGCCCTTGGAGAGAGATGGGGTGATGTCCCGCAGTCCGGGACCGCAGCGACCGCCTTGGCCTGGCAAACGGACAGAAAATGTCCCTTCTTACCGCAGCCCTTGCACGTTGCCGATCGGACTGGGCAACGCTGTCGGAGTGTTTTGTCTGTCCACAAAAGTAGCAATGGGGCCCAGCGGGGTTCCCAGGGCGTCTCGCAGCACAGGCCTGTGGCGATTCAGAGTCCGTAGGGGAAGGGAAAGCTGAATTCCACGCTGCCCAGGGGGCCACCACACGGTCGGGGGCGTATGAACGGACGTTTCTGTTCGCAACATCTAGAGAGTTTGCGAGGGCCCGTGCCTCCGTGAGGCTCAAAGTTTCCCTTTCTAACAGTTTCTGGCGGATTTGTGGGGACTGCATACCCGCAACAAAGGCGTCTTGGATTAAGAGTTGGGTGTGCTCGCTAGCCGAAACTTGCGGGCAGCCGCAGTTCCTCCCCAGTACAAGGAGCGCACGGTAAAAATCGTCTAATGACTCACCAGGGATCTGCTGCCTCGCAGCCAGCAAGTGCCGAGCGTAAACTTGATTTACCGGCCGGATGAAGTGTCCTTTAAGCAGTTCCATGGCAGAGTCGTAGTCGGTCGTGTCCTCGATGAGCGTGTAGATTGCGGTGCCGACGCACGAGTGGAGGATGTGTAGCTTCTGCTCCCTCGTCGGTACGCTTTCCGTCGTGCTGAGGTAGCTATTAAAACAGGCCAGCCAGTGCTTGAATGTGGCTGCTGCATTAGCCGCATGGGGGCTGAGTCGCAGACTCTCCGGCTTGATCCGGAGCTCCATCCTATAAAAACTTGTTGATTAAATTGATGCGCGATCAATAACTACTGAAACGAGGACTTCCGGTGGCTGTGATGGATCAGTAAGCCACACATTTGGAAGCTCCCGTTTTAAAGAGATTTTTCGGCTCTTTTGAGAGCCCAAAACGGAAATTTTTCGACGTCTCCCGGTGGGGGAAGGTGTGCTGAACGACTTTCCCTGCAGTCCATGACTCGAACTCGGAGTGGAAAGGTGGAAAAAACAGCAGCAGCTCCTCAGAAAAAACGGGGGAAGGGATCCAAGATGGCCACTGACAAAGCTCCAGAGGGGTGGAGACTCTGGGCCCAGAAACAACAAACTGATCTCCTGCGCTGCTTTAAAGAATTCAAGGATGAAGTACTGAGCTCTCTGCAGGAAACAAACAGAAGGCTGTCAGAGATTCAGTCCACCCAGGGTGCTGCCATCAAGAAGTTGCAGACGCAGGCCATTGAACGAGAGGAGGAGGCCGTGGTCCTCGTGAGTAAGGTGGAGGGGCACGAAGCACTCCACAAGAAGTGGCAGGAACGCTTTGAGGAGCTGGATCACTGCATGAGGCGGAAAAACCTGCGGATCTTGGGCCTTGCAGAGGGGCTGGAGGGATCGGACCTGACAGCCTATGTGGCTGTAATGCTGAATTCGCTAGTGGGGGCCGGATCTCTCCAGCTGCCCTTGGAGCTGGAGGGAGCGCACAGGGTGCTGGCCAGGAGGCCCAAGGAAGATGAACCCCCGCGTGCGGTGCTGGTGAGGTTCCACCGGTTCAGTGATTGGGAGTGCGTGCTGCGCTGGGCCAAGAAGGTGAAGAGCAGCAATTGGGAGAATGGGGTAGTGCGGATCTACCAGGACTGGAGTGCGGAGGTAGCTAAGCGGCGGTCCGGATTTAATCGGACGAAAGACGTGCTTTATAGAAAAAAGATAAAGTTCGGAATGTTGCCGCCCGCGCGCCTGTGGGTAACTTATTCGGACCGGCACCATTATTTCGATTCCCCGGAGGAGGCGTGGGCCTTCGTGCGGATGGAGAAACTGGACTTGAACTAGGAGTTGGGGGTTGCGAGGTCGGCTGTAAGATATTAGTGCTGGATTCTGCTGTTGCTGTGTTCTCGTTTTCTTCTTGTTTTAGTACTTTTGCAATTTTGATATGGTTATTTACGGGGGGGTTGTTCTGCTATGTTTTTGTTTTTGTGCTGTGGGACATTGTCTGGGCTGTGTATCTTGAGGGGAGGGTCGGGGGGGTATGTTGTATTCTATGCCGGAGTGGGGGTATGGAGTGGGGCTGTTATTTGGGAGCTGCGTCAGAAGGGTGTGGTGGGGCAGTGCGAAAGCGCGGGCTTTCCTCTGGTTTCCCGCGCTGCGGGGCTGGGGGGTGGAGATGGTGACGGGGGAGGCGGGGCCTTAACTGGTTCTTCCCCGCGCTGGAGCGGTGCCAGGAGGAGGGATAGATTGGGGGATGATCCCACTTCGGGAGGGGTCGGGCTATTGGCGGGAGTTTCCGGGGTCAGCAGAAGTTAGCTGACCCACGGAAGTACAATGGAGGACGGTTCGCGGCTGGGAGGGTTCCTAGCCTGGGGGGGGAAGGGAGGGGGGGAAAAGGGAATACCGGGTTGCTGCTGGTAGGGTCAAGAAGGAGCTGGTGGGGGCTGGGGGGACAGAGGTGAGGGGTTGTCGCTATGGGGACGGGGTCGAGCAGGGGGTGCTGGCCTGGGGCGGGCAGTCGACGGGCTATGGCTAGTCGACGGGGGAGGGGGGCGGGACGCCCTCTGATCCGGTTGGTCACCTGGAATGTGAGAGGGTTGAATGGGCCGGTGAAGCGGTCGAGGGTACTGGCTCACCTGAAGGGGATAAAGGCGGATGTGGCAATGCTTCAGGAGACCCACCTGAGGGTGGCGGACCAGGTCCGCCTGAGGAAGGGATGGGTGGGGCAGGTTTTCCACTCGGGGTTGGATGTGAGGAACCGGGGAGTGGCGATTCTGGTGGGGAAAAATGTGTCGTTTGAGGCATCGGAGGTGGTGGCGGATAAGGGGGGTAGGTATGTGATGGTTAGGGGCAGGCTACAAGGAGAGAAGGTGGTACTGGCTAGTGTGTATGCCCCAAATTGGGACGATGCGGGCTTATGAGGCGTATGTTGGGACGGATCCCGGATCTGGAGGCGGGAGGTCTGATCATAGGGGGGGACTTTAATACGGTGTTGGATCCTTCACTGGATCGGTCCAGCTCTAGGACGGGTAGGAGGCCGGCGGCGGCCAAGGTACTGAGAGGGTTTATGGATCAGATGGGTGGAGTGGATCCATGGAGGTTTGTGAGGCCGAGGGCACGCGAGTATTCTTTCTTCTCCCACGTACATAGGGTCTACTCTCGGATAGATTTCTTCGTGGTGAGTAGGGGACTGATTCTGAGAGTGGAGGAGGCCGAGTATTCGGCCATTGCAATCTCCGACCACGCTCCGCATTGGATAGAGTTGGAGATGGGAGAGGTGCGAGACCAACGTCCGTTGTGGCGGTTGGATGTGGGGTTGTTGGCGGAGGAGGAGGTGTGTAGGAGGGTCCGGGCAAGTATTGAGGGGTACCTTGAGGTGAATGATACGGGGGAGGTTCAGGTGGGGATGGTCTGGGAAGCCCTGAAGGCAGTAATTCGTGGGGAGCTGATATCCATCCGGGCACACAGGGAGAGGAGCGAGAGGAGTGAGAGGGATAGACTGGTGGGAAAGATGCTGGAGGTGGACAGGAGGTATGCAGAGGCACCAGAGGAGGGACTGTTGGGGGAGAGGCGCAGCCTGCAGGCTAAATTTGATTGCTGACCACTAGAAAGGCGGAGGCACAGTGGAGGAAGGCACAAGGGGCAGTGTACGAACATGGTGAAAAGGCGAGTAGGATGCTGGCTCATCAGCTGCGTAAGCGGGATGCGGCTAAGGAGATTGCTGGAGTGAGAGATAAGAGTGGGAATGTGGTGCGGAAGGGGGTAGAGGTGAATGAGGTCTTCAAGGATTTTTACGGGGAACTGTACCGGTCGGAGCCAACGGGGGAGAGGAGGGGAATGGAGAGGTTCCTGGACGGGCTTTCTTTCCCGAAGTTGCAGGAGGAGAAGGTGGAGGGGTTGGGTGCGCCGATTGAGCTGGAGGAGCTAGTTAAGGGGATCGGGCAGATGCAGTCAGGGAAGGCACCGGGGCCGGATGGGTTCCCGGTGGAATTTTATAAAAAGTTTGTGGATCTAGTGGGCCCCTTGCTGGTGCGAACACTCAATGAAGCGTGGGAGGGGGGGACTTTGCCCCCGACGATGTCACAGGCGCTGATTTCGTTAATTTTAAAGAAGGACAAGGACCCCCAGCAGTGTGGTTCATACAGGCCCATATCTCTCCTCAACGTGGACGCTAAGGTGCTGGCAAAAATCCTGGCCACCAGGATAGAGGACTGTGTGCCAGGGGTTGTGCACGAGGACCAGACAGGTTTTGTGAAGGGAAGGCAGCTGAACACGAATGTGCGGAGATTGCTGAATGTCATTATGATGCCGGCGATTGAGGGGGAGGCAGAGATAGTGGTGGCACTGGATGCGGAGAAGGCCTTCGATAGAGTGGAGTGGGGGTACCTATGGGAGGTGTTGGGGAGGTTTGGATTTGGTGAAGGGTTTATTAGATGGGTGAGGCTGCTATATGAGTCCCCGATGGCGTGCGTGGCCACGAATAGGAGGAGGTCGGAGTACTTCCGGCTTTACCGAGGGACCAGGCAGGGTTGCCCCCTGTCCCCCTTGTTGTTTGCACTGGCAATCGAGCCGCTGGCGATGGCATTGAGAGATTCAGAGAGGTGGAGAGGCTTGGTGCGAGGTGGAGAGGAACATAGGGTGTCGTTGTATGCCGACGACCTGTTACTGTATGTGGCGGACCCGGTGGGAGGGATGCCGGGAGTGATGGAGTTACTAGCCGAGTTTGGGACCTTCTCAGGTTATAAATTAAACTTAGGCAAGAGCGCGGTGTTTGTGGTGCACCCTGGAGACCAGGAGGAAGGAATTGGTAGGCTCCCACTTAGGCGGGCAGGGGAGAGCTTTAGGTACCTGGGGGTGCAAGTGGCCAGGGACTGGGGGACTCTCCACAAGCATAACTTTACCTGGCTGGTAGATCAGATGGAGGAGGAGTTCAGGAGGTGGGACATGCTGCCATTGTCGTTGGCGGGGAAGGTGCAGTCCGTCAAAATGACAGTGCTTCCGAGGTTCTTGTTCCTTTTTCAGTGCCTGCTTATATTTATCCCCAGGGCCTTCTTTAGGAGAGTGACTAGCAGTATTCTGAGTTTTGTGTGGGCACATGGGACTCCGAGAGTGAGGAGGGTGTTCCTGGAGCGAGGAAGGGATGGAGGTGGGCTGGCACTGCCCAACCTTCTGGGGTACTATTGGGCAGCCAATGTGTCAATGGTGCGTAAATGGGTGATGGAGGGGGGAGGGGCGGCGTGGAAAAGAATGGAGATGGCGTCATGTAGAGGTACGAGCCTGGGTGCCATGGTAACGGCACCGTTGCCGCTCTCCCCTAAGAGGTTTACCACGAGCCCGGTGGTGGCAGCGACCCTAAGAATCTGGGAACAATGGAGACGGCATAGGGGGGAAACAGGGGGCTCGATGGAGGCTCCACTGGGTGGCAACCATCGGTTCATCCCGGGGAACACGGATGGGGGATTCAGGGGGTGGCAAAGGGCGGGCATCAGCAAATTGAGGGACCTGTTTATTGGCGGGAGGTTTGCGGGCCTGGGGGAACTGGAAGATAAATTTGGCCTTCCCCAGGGGAACATGTTCAGATACCTGCAGGTAAAGGCGTTTGCTAGGCGACAGGTAGAGCGATTCCCTTTGCTGCCCTCGCAGGGGACGATGGACAGAGTGCTTTCGGGGGTGTGGGTAGGAGAGGGGAAGGTGTCTGACATCTATAAGGTAATGCAGGAGGTGGAGGAGTCGTCAGTGGAGGAGCTGAAGGCTAAATGGGAGGAGGAACTCAGGGAGCAGATAGAGGACGGGACTTGGGCGGATGCCTTGGAGAGAGTCAACTCTTCCTCCTCATGTGCGAGGCTTAGTCTCATCCAATTTAAGGTGCTGCACCGGGCCCACATGTCCGGGACTAGGATGAGTAGGTTCTTCGGGGGTGCGGACAGGTGCACCAGATGTTCGGGGAGTCCTGCGAACCACGCCCATATGTTCTGGGCATGCCCAGCACTGGAAGAATTCTGGAAGGGGGTGGCGGGGACGGTGTCGAGGGTGGTTGGATCCAGGGTCAAACCAGGGTGGGGACTCGCGATTTTTGGAGTTGCGGTAGAGCCGGGAGTGCAGGAGGCGAAAGAGGCCGGTGTCCTGGCCTTTGCGTCCCTAGTAGCCCGTCGAAGGATTCTGTTACAATGGAAGGATGCAAGGCCCCCAAGTGTGGAGACCTGGATCAGTGACATGGCGGGATTTATAAAATTGGAAAAGGTCAAATTTGCCCTGAGAGGATCAATACAAGGGTTCTATAAACGATGGCAGCCTTTTCTGGACTTCCTGGCTCAGAGATAGGTAACTGGGTCAATAGCAGCAGCAACCCGGGGGGGGGGGGGGGGGGGGGTGATGCATTATTGTAGTGTTTATTCTGTAACTTTATAGTGTGTTAATTTGCGTTGTTGTTAAAATGCTGGGTTGTTCATGGGGATGGGGCGAATGTATATGATTGTTAATATTATTGTTATTTTCGGTATTTTACTAAGGTGCGTCAATGTTGTATAAAATCAAAATTTCTCAATAAAAATTATTTTTAAAAAAAATAACTACTGAAACGAAGGAGTAGTCCGAATTGAAGGCTTTAATCAACAAGATGTTTCCCCAGCAGCTCGAGTACAGAAAGATGGTTGGCTGCTGGGAAACACGGGTTCTTATACCCCGCCTCATTGGGCGGAGCTACCTTACATCCCGACCAATGAAATGCAAACACTTGGGCCAATGAGCAGCAAGCCTTCTCCACCAATGGTAGCTCACACTCCCAGGTACCGTAGTACCTCTAGTCATACTACCACACCTATAGAGGTGGGGTGCACTCCCATTCTCCCTGGCGGGGAGAGTGCAGTTGATCAAGATGAACGTGCTGCCAAGGTTCCTCTTCCTGTTTAGATCCATACTGATCTTCATCTCCAAGGCCTTCCACCAAAACTTAGACAGGTTAATCATGGCGTTTGTGTGTGTGTGTGAGTGTGTGTTGTGGGGGTGGGGGGGAGGGGGGGTAAAGAACCTGAGAGTTCCCAAACCGACGCTGCAAAGGAGGAAAATCAAAGATGGCTTGGCATTACCAAATCCCCAGAAACTACACTATTAGAGGACCTGAAACACAGACAGTAAAGAAGGAAAATGTATGAATAAATACTGGACAGAGCCCGAACACCACTGGACAAGACCAGACGGAAATAGGAGGACGAATTGGGGACAGAAGTGGGGTGGGACTCGAGCGAAGCACTGAGCAGGGCCAACTCCACCTCCTCCTGCACAAGGCTCAGCCTCATGCAGTTCAAAGTGGTGCACAGAGCACAGCCAGCCAGAACCCGAATGAGCAGGTATCTTCCCGGAGGTCAAGGACAAATGTGAACGGTACCAGAGGGGCCCAGCCAACCACACCCACAAGTTCTGGGCATGTCCCAAACTTACTAGATTCTGGATAATCTTCTCCGAGGCAATGTCTAAGGTTGTGGGGGCGAGGGTGAAGCCATGCACAAATATAGCAATCTTCGGGTTACGGAGCAGCCAGAGCTACACATGGGGAAGAGGGCCGATGCCCTAGCTTTCGCTTCCCTAATCAGACGCCGGAGAATCTGCTCGGCTGGCGATCAGCAGCACCACCCACAGCTGCAGACTAGCTTGCTGACCTTTCAGAATTTCTCCACCTGGAGAGGATTAAGTACGCCATCCGAGGGTCGGAGGAAGGCTTCCTAAACACAGGGGGGCAGTTTGTCGACCTGTTCGAGAACCTGTTCGAGGCCAGAAACAACGAATAAGATGGGGAAACGGGAAAGTTAGAATGAAAAGAGAGAGGAAAAAGAAAAAATAAAGATGGGGAAGAGCCATAGGAACGCACAACCCGGGAAGAGGGGGGGGGGGGGGGGGGGGCGGGGGGGAGGAAAAGGAGAAAAGACTGGAGGGACACAAAAGGGACAACTTGGGAAGGAGTTGAAGGTGGTTTGTGGAGGGGCTGTTGGCAAGTGACAGTTAAACCCGAAACACTTTGTGAGTGTTTCCCACCCTACCTCCTCCTCTAACCAACCCCCCCACCCCACGGTGTTTGGGAAGCGGGAGCAGGGGCCTGTCGTGAAGGTGAGTGAGTGCCTTTAAATTTGCTTACCTTTCAGCAGGATCAGGGTTTGAGGTAATATCAGGTAAGCTCTTCCTTTCTTTTTCTTTTTCTTGTTTTTTTTTTTAATCTAGAGGGGATGTCAGGGAAGGCAGTACAATGCTCCTCCTGCAGAATGTTTGAGGTGAGGGACGCCGTCAGTGTCCCTGCTGATTTCATCTGTGGGAAGTGCACCCAACTCCAGCTCCTCAAAAACCGTGTTAGGGACCTGGAGCTTGAGCTGGATGAACTTCGGATCATTCGGGAGGCAGAGGGGGTCATAGATAGGAGCTTCAGGGAAGTAGTTACACCAAAGACTGGAGATAGATGGGTAACTGTAAGAGGGACTGGGAAGAAGCAGTCAGTGCAGGGACCCCCTGCGGTCGTTCCCCTGAGTAACAAGTATACCGTTTTGGATACTTGTGGGGGGGACGACTTACCAGGGGCAAGCCATGGGGTACGGGCCTCTGGCACGGAGTCTGTCCCTGTTGCTCAGAAGGGAAGGGGGGAAAGGAGTAGAACATTAGTAATTGGGGACTCAATAGTCAGGGGCACAGATAGGAGATTTTGTGGGAGCGAGAGAGACTCACGTTTGGTATGTTGCCTCCCAGGTGCAAGGGTACGTGATGTCTCGGATCGTGTTTTCCGGGTCCTTAAGGGGGAGGGGGAGCAGCCCCAAGTCGTAGTCCACATTGGCACTAACGACATAGGTAGGAAAGGGGACAAGGATGTCAGGCAGGCCTTTAGGGAGCTAGGATGGAAGCTCAGAGCGAGAACAAACAGAGTTGTTATCTCTGGGTTGTTGCCCGTGCCACGTGATAGTGAGATGAGGAACAGGGAGAGAGAGCAATTAAACACGTGGCTACAGGGATGGTGCAGGCGGGAGGGATTCAGATTTCTGGATAACTGGGGCTCTTTCTGGGGAAGGTGGGACCTCTTTAGACAGGATGGTCTACATCTGAACCTGAGGGGCACCAATATCCTGGGGGGGAGATTTGTTAGTACTCTTTGGGGGGGTTTAAACTAATTCAGCAGGGGCATGGGAACCTGGATTGTAGTTTTGGGGTGCGAGAGATTGAGAGTAGAGAGGTCAGGAGCACAGTTTTGACTTCGCAGGAGGGCGGCAGTGTTCAGGTCTGTGGTTTGAAGTGTGTCTATTTCAATGCCAGGAGTATACGAAATAAGGTAGGGGAACTGGCAGCATGGGTTGGTTCCTGGGACTTCGATGTTGTGGCCATTTCGGAGACATGGATAGAGCAGGGACAGGAATGGTTGTTGCAGGTTCCGGGGTTTAGGTGCTTTAGTAAGGTCAGAGAAGGGGGCAAAAGAGGGGGAGGTGTGGCGCTGCTAGTCAAGGACAGTATTACGGTGGTAGAAAGGATGCAAGATGGGGACTCTTCTTCCGAGGTAGTATGGGCTGAGGTTAGAAACAGGAAAGGAGAGGTCACCCTGTTGGGAGTTTTCTATAGGCCACCTAATAGTTCTAGAGATGTAGAGGAAAGGATGGCGAAGATGATTCTGGAAAAGAGCGAAAGTAACAGGGTAGTTGTTATGGGAGACTTTAACTTTCCTAATATTGACTGGAAAAGATATAGTTCGAGTACATTGGATGGGTCGTTCTTTGTACAATGTGTGCAGGAGGGTTTTCTGACACAATATGTTGACAGGCCAACAAGAGGTGAGGCCACTTTGGATTTGGTTTTGGGTAATGAACCAGGCCAGGTGTTAGATCTGGAGGTAGGTGAACACTTTGGAGACAGTGACCACAATTCGGTGACCTTTACGTTAGTGATGGAAAGGGATAAGTATACCCCGCAGAGCAAGAGTTATAGCTGGGGGAAGGGCAATTATGATGCCATTAGACATGACTTAGGATGTGTTGGTTGGAGAAGTAGGCTGCAAGGGTTGGGCACACTGGATATGTGGAGCTTGTTCAAGGAACAGCTATTGCATGTTCTTGATAAGTACGTACCAGTCAGGCAGGGAGGAAGGGGTCGAGCGAGGGAACCGTGGTTTACCAAGGAAGTGGAATCTCTTGTTAAGAGGAAGAAGGAGGCCTATGTGAAGATGAGGCGTGAAGTTTCAGTTGGGGCGCTTGATAGTTACAAGGAAGCGAGGAAGGATCTAAAGAGAGAGCTGAGACGAGCAAGGAGGGGACATGAGAAGTCTTTGGCAGGTAGGATCAAGGAAAACCCAAAAGCTTTCTATAGGTATGTCAGGAATAAAAGAATGACTAGGGTAAGAGTAGGGCCAGTCAAGGACAGTGGTGGGAAGTTGTGTGTGGAGGCTGAGGAGATAAGCGAGATACTAAATGAATACTTTTCGTCAGTATTCACTCAAGAAAAAGATAATATTGAGGAGGAGAATGCTGAGACCCAGGCTATTAGAATAGATGGCATTGAGGTGCGTAGGGAAGAAGTGTTGGCAATTCTGGACAAGGTGAAAATAGATAAGTCCCCGGGGCCGGATGGGATTTATCCTAGGATTCTCTGGGAAGCCAGGGAAGAGATTGCTGAGCCTTTGGCTTTGATTTTTAGGTCATCATTGGCTACAGGAATAGTGCCAGAGGACTGGAGGATAGCAAATGTGGTCCCTTTGTTCAAGAAGGGGAGTAGAGATAACCCCGGTAACTATAGGCCGGTGAGCCTAACGTCTGTGGTGGGTAAAGTCTTGGAGAGGATTATAAAAGATACGATTTATAATCATCTAGATAGGAATAATATGATTAGGGATAGTCAGCATGGTTTTGTGAAGGGTAGGTCATGCCTCACAAACCTTATCGAGTTCTTTGAGAAGGTGACTGAACAGGTAGACGAGGGTAGAGCAGTTGATGTGGTGTATATGGATTTCAGTAAAGCGTTTGATAAGGTTCCCCACGGTCGACTATTGCAGAAAATACGGAGGCTGGGGATTGAGGGTGATTTAGAGATGTGGATCAGAAATTGGCTAGTTGAAAGAAGACAGAGAGTGGTAGTTGATGGGAAATGTTCAGAATGGAGTTCAGTTACGAGTGGCGTACCACAAGGATCTGTTCTGGGGCCGTTGCTGTTTGTCATTTTTATAAATGACCTAGAGGAGGGCGCAGAAGGATGGGTGAGTAAATTTGCAGACGACACTAAAGTCGGTGGAGTTGTAGACAGTGCGGAAGGATGTTGCAGGTTACAGAGGGACATAGATAAGCTGCAGAGCTGGGCTGAGAGGTGGCAAATGGAGTTTAATGTGGAGAAGTGTGAGGTGATTCACTTTGGAAAGAATAACAGGAATGCGGAATATTTGGCTAATGGTAAAATTCTTGGTAGTGTGGATGAGCAGAGGGATCTCGGTGTCCATGTACATAGATCCCTGAAAGTTGCCACCCAGGTTGATAGGGTTGTGAAGAAGGCCTATGGTGTGTTGGCCTTTATTGGTAGAGGGATTGAGTTCCGGAGCCATGAGGTCATGATGCAGCTGTACCAAACTCTGGTACGGCCGCATTTGGAGTATTGCGTACAGTTCTGGTCGCCTCATTATAGGAAGGACGTGGAAGCTTTGGAACGGGTGCAGAGGAGATTTACCAGGATGTTGCCTGGTATGGAGGGAAAATCTTATGAGGAAAGGCTGATGGACTTGAGGTTGTTTTCGTTAGAGAGAAGAAGGTTAAGAGGTGACTTAATAGAGGCATACAAAATGATCAGAGGGTTAGATAGGGTGGACAGCAAGAGCCTTCTCCCGCGGATGGAGGTGGCTAGCACGAGGGGACATAGCCTCAAATTGAGGGGTAATAGATATAGGACAGAGGTCAGAGGTGGGTTTTTTACGCAAAGAGTGGTGAGGCCGTGGAATGCCCTACCTGCAACAGTAGTGAACTCGCCAACATTGAGGGCATTTAAAAATTTATTGGATAAGCATATGGATGATAAGGGCATAGTGTAGGTTAGATGGCCTTTAGTTTTTTTTTCCATGTCGGTGCAACATCGAGGGCCGAAGGGCCTGTACTGCGCTGTATCGTTCTATGTTCTATGTTCTATGTTCTATGAGAGGGGTAACACCCCCAATCAAAGGGCAAACACTGCCCCCCACCCGCAAGAAACGACCGGGGGGGTCACAGTGGGGGCAGGGTGGGACCACACACTGAGCCAGATGGCGGCAAAATGTAAATAGAGGAAATTAAGTGAAGGACAAGACAAACGTTTCTGTATAATATAGTAAATAAACATGGCCAAGAATGTACATAACTGTTTATAAATTTTGAAAATGCCAATAAAAAGATTTTAAACATGAAAACCTATAAAAATACGAATGGTTGGGGGAGGGGGGGGCAGCACAGTGGTGCAGTGGTTAGCACTGCTGTTTAATGACGACGAGGACCCGGGTTCGATCCCAGCCTCAGGTCATTGTCCGTGTGGAGTTTGCACATTCTCCCCATGCCTGCGTGGGTCTCACCCCCGTAACCCAAAATTATGTGCCGGGTAGGTTAATTGGCCATGCTGAATTGCCCCTTAATTGGAAAAAAAGAATTGGGCATTCTAAATTTGAAAAAAGTAGTAAATAAAGAATAAAAGTACGAAAGGGGATGTGTGACATAAAAATGTGAAAACCAATAAAAACACTATTTTTTAAATGTATTGTTACGACACGCTGGGCTAGGGCACAGTCAATTCCAGCCCTCTAGACCCGAAGTCGCAAAACAATTGAATTAACCAATAATGCTTAGAATGCTTAGAAAAATACCCAACGTCGTTAGCCCTTGGCTGCCCAATAATTACAGCCACCAGGTATGTAAATTTAAACACAATTTTTCTTATTAAGAACAAGAACTATAATGAAATATGCAGAAAATACAACTGTTTAACTATTTTTAAAGAAAACATTTTATTGAAGCATTTATAATTTTAACATTTAAACATTCTAAACAGCAGAGCGGTCCGGCACCCGCAACAACATCACAATAACATACCTAACTTCCCCCCGCCCTACTTTCTGACTACCCGTATATTAGATTACGAGGATGAATTGACTCTCCTTTTCCCATAGTCCGACGTCCAACTCCCCTCCCAACTCTTCCTCCTACTTCCTCTTCACCTCCCCGATTGGGACCCCTTCCCACTCCATCAATTCCTTATATATTTCCGAGACCCTCCCCTCCCAACCCCTGTTTTTGACATCACCTTATCCTGTAGTTCCCTTAGAGGGAGGCGAGGGAAGCTTGGAACCTGCCTCGGGACAAAGTCCCGGATCTATAGGTACCGAAATCCGTCTATGTCACTGACCCAAGTCTCCACACTTGGGGGTTTCGCATCCCTCCACATCAACAAGAGTCGTCTCCGGGCTACCAAGGAGGCAAAGGCCAAGACTCCACCTCTTTTGGCTCTTGCACTCCCGGATCTTCTGACACCCCAAATATCGCTATCCCCAGACTCGGCTTTACCCGAGTGTCCAAGACCTTGGATATAGCCTTTGCAAAGCCTCTCCAAAATTCTGTAAGTGCCGGCATGCCCAAAACATATGGACATGGTTGGCTGGGCTCCCTGAACACCTCACACACCTGTCCTCCACCCCAAAGAACTTACTCATTCTCGCCACTGTCATATGCGCCCAGTGTACCACCTTAAACTGAACCAGGCTAAGCCTGGCACAAGGCGAGGAGGAATTGACCCTGCCCAGGGTGTCTGCCCACAGGCCCTCATCCAGCTCCTCACCCAGCTCCTCCTCCCACTTGCCTTTCAGCTCTTCCACCGAGGCCTCCTCCACCTCCTGCAGCTCCTGGTTTATGTCTGATACCTTACCATCCTCTACCCACACGCCCGAGACCACCCTGTCCTGTATCCTCGGGGCTGGTAGCAGCGGAAATTCCCCCACCTGCTTCCTCACGAAAGCCCGGACCTGCAAGTACCTAAAGGTATTCCCTGGGGGCAACCCAAATTTCTCTTCCAGCGCCCTCAAGCTAGCAAAAGTCCCATCAATAAACAAGTCCCCCATCCTTTTGATACCCGCTCTGTGCCAGCTTAGGAACCCACCGTCTATTCTACCTGGAACGAACCTGTGATTGTTCCTTATCGGGGTCCAGACTGAGGCCCCTACCTCCCCGCTGTGCCTTCGCCACTGACCCCAGATCCTCAATGTCGCCATTACCACCGGGCTCGTGGTGTACCGTGTCGGCGGGAGCGGCAGCGGTGCCGCTATCAATGCCCCCAAGCTAGTATCCCTGCAAGACGCCTCCTCCAACCGTTTCCACGCCGCCCCCCCCCCCCCGCCCCGCCCCTCCCACTACCCAATTCCGAATCATGGATATATTCGCTGCCCAGTAATAGCTGCAGAAGTTCGGCAGCGCACCCCCCTCCTCCCCCCTCCCGACTGCGCTCTAAGAACAGTCTCTTAACATGCGGGGTCTTGTTTGCCCACACAAATTCCATGATAATCCTGTTCACCCGCTTGAAGAAGGACTTGGGGATGAGGATGGGAATGCACTGGAAGACGAACAAGAACCTGGGGAGGACCGTCGTCTTCACGGACTGCACCCTGCCCGCCAGGGAAAGCGGCAGCATGTCCCACCTCTTAAAGTCCTCCTTTACGGGGCTGTTTAGCAAAGGGCTAAATCACTGGCTTTGAAAGCAGACCAAGCAGGCCAGTAGCACGGTTCGATTCCCGTAACAGGCTCCCCGAACAAGCGCCGGAATGTGGCGACTAGGGGCTTTTCACAGTAACTTCATTTGAAGCCTACTCGTGACAATAAGCGATTTTCATTTCATTTTTTCCATCTGATCCACAAGGCGCGTTAGGTTGAGCTTGTGCAGGGCATCCCAACTCTTAGCCACCTGTATACCCAAATAGCGAAAGCTCCTCTCCACCATCTTAAGCGGTAGCTCTGCCAGTCTCTTTTCCTGGCCCCTCGCATGTATCACAAAAAGCTCGCTTTTCCCGACATTCAACTTATACTCCGAAAGGTCCCCGAAATCTTTAAGGATCTGCATGATCTTCCCCATCCGCTCCACTGGATCTGAAATGTACAGGAGCAGATAATCCCCGTACAGTGAAACCCGATGCTCCTCCCCCCCGAACCAGCCCCCTCCAGTTTCTAGACTCCCTCATAGCCATGGCCAGCGGCTCAATTACCAGGGCAAACAGCAGGGGGGACAGGGGGCACCCCTGCCTCGTTCCTCGATGCAGCCTAAAGTACTCCGACCGCTGCCGGTTCGTCGACACACTCGCTACAGGGGCCGGATACAGTAATTTGACCCACTCTATGAATTCTTCACCAAATCCAAATCTGCCTAACACTTCCCACAGATACTCCCACTCCACCCGATCGAAGGCTTTCTCCACATCCATTGCCGCCACCACTTCTGCATCCCCTCCTTCCGAGGGCATCATGATCACATTCAGGAGCCTCCGCTCATTGTGTTCAGCTGCCTGCCCTTCACAAACCCCATCTGATCCTCATTAATCACCCCCGGGACACAGTCCTCAAGTCTAGTGGCCAGGATCTTTTTTTTTTAATAAACAATTTTATTGAGGTAGTTTTTGGCTTTGTAAACAGTTACAGACATCAACAGAAAGAAAGCAAAAAAGGCAAAAATGTGCAAACATCCACGTACATGCAATACTTCAATCGTAACATACTGCACAAGCCCTCTCCTCTCCCACTGGTACTACCCGCCAATTTATCCCTCCTACTCTACTCTACCCCCCCCCCCCCCCCCCCCCCCAACCCCCTGCTGACGCTCACTCTCCCGCAAAGAAGTCAATAAATGGTTGCCACCTTCGGGCGAACCCCTGTACAGATCCCCTCAAGGCGAACTTAATTTTTTCTATACCCAGGAACCTCAACATGTCCGCAAGCCACAACTCAGTCTTCGGGGGCTTTGAGTCCCTCCATGCCAATAGTATTCGTCGCCGGGCTATCAGGGAAGCAAAGGCCAAAACATCGGCCTCTTTCTCCCCCTGGACTCCCGGGTCTTCCGAAACCCCAAAAATTGCCACCCCTGGACCGATCGCCACCCTTGTTTTTAGCACCTGGGACATGACGCCCGTAAATTCCTCCCAGTACCCCCTAAGCTTAGGGCATGCCCAAAACATGTGAACATGATTCGCTGGTCCTCCCGCGCACCTAGCGCATTTGTCCTCTATCCCAAAGAATTTGCTCATCCGAGCCACCGTCATATGGGCCCCGTGAATGACCTTAAATTGAATCAGGCCGAGCCTGGCACATGTTGCGGTCGAATTTACCCTACTCAGGGCCTCTGCCCACAGCCTGTCCTCCATTTCCCCACCTAGCTCCTCCTCCCATTTAAGTTTCAGTTCCTCCGTCTGGGACCCTTCCTCCCTCATGAGTACCCTATAAATATCAGAGACTATACCCTCCTTCTTCCCCCCTAGAGACTATTCTGTCTTGGATCCCCATTGGTGGGAGGCGTGGGAAGGATGGGACCTGTCTACGGGCAAAGTCCCGCAACTGTAGGTACCTAAAATAATTTCCCCTTACCAGCCCAAATTTCTCCTCCAAGCTCCTCAAACTCGCAAAGCTCCCTTCCAGGAACATATCGCCCACCCTTCCCACCCCCGCCCGCCGTCATGCTCGAAACCCCCCATCCATACTCCCAGGGGCAAACTGATGGTTGTCTAGTGGCCAGGATCTTGGCCAACAGTTTGGCATCTACATTAAGGAGCAATATCGGCCTGTAGGAGCCACATTGCAACGGGTCCTTATCTCGCTTAAGGATGAGCGAGATCAGAGCCTGCGACATCGTCAGGGGAAGGGTTCCCATTTCCTTAGCCTCATTGAAGGTTCTCAACAATAGCAGGCTCAACAGCTCTGAGACTTTCCTGTAAAATTCTACGGGATATCCGTCCGGTCCCAGGCCTTGCCCGACTGCATACCCTCCAAACCCTTAACCAATTCCTCCATCTCAATCGGGGCCCCCAGTCCCTCTACCCGCCCCTCCTCCACCTTAGGGAATCTCAGTTGGTCCAAGAATCACTTCATCCCCTCCTCCCCCCGCTCCGGGGGTTCTGACTCATACAGTTTACCATAAAAGTCCTTGAAGACCTCATTGATCCTTGCCGAGCTCAGCACCGTGTTACCCCCCCGTCCCTAATTTCCCCAATTTCCCTGGCCGCCTCTCTCTTCCGCAGTTGGTGCGCCAGCAACCTGCTTGCCTTCTCCCCATACTCGTACATCGCTCCTTGTACCTTCCTCCACTGAGCCTCTGCCTTCCCTGTGGTAAGTAAGTCAAACTCCGCCTGCAGACTCCGGCGCTCTTTTAACAACCCCTCCTCGGGGGATTCTGCATACCTCCTGTCCACCCTGAGTATCTCCCCCACCAACCTCTCCATCCTATCCCTCTTCTCCCTGTGGGCCCTGATTGAAATTAGCTCCCCCCTGATAACTGCCTTCAGCGCCTCCCAGACCATACTCACTGAAACCTCCCCTGTATCATTGGTCGCCACATAGCTTTGGATACTCCTCCGAATCCGCCCACAGACCTCCTCATCCGCCAATAGTCCTACATCCAGTCTCCACAGAGGGTGTTTGCCTCTCTCCTCCCCCAGCCCCAACTCCACCCAGTGCAGGGCATGGTCCGAAATCGCAATGGCCGAGTACTCTCCCCCCTCCATTCTCGGGATTCGCGCCCTCCTTACCACGAAAAAGTCAATCCGCGAGTACGCCTTGTGAACATGGGAGAAGAAAGAAAACTCCTTCGCCCTTGGCCGAGCGAATCTCCACGGGTCCACTCCCCCCATTTGAAAAAAAAAATGAAAATCGCTTATTGTCACGAGTAGACTTCAAATGAAGTTACTGTGAAAAGCCCCTAGTCTCCACATTCCGGCGCCTGTTCGGGAAGGCTGTTACGGGACATTTGGTCCATGAACCCCCTCAGGACCTTGGCCGCTGCCGGCCTCTTACCCGATCTAGACCTAGACTGATCCAGTGCCGGGTCCAGGACCGTATTGAAGTCCCCCCACATTACCAAACTGCATGACTCCAGATCCGGAATCCTACTCAACGTCCACTTCATGAACCCTGCATCGTCCCAGTTCGGAGCATACACATTCACTTACACCACCCGGGCCCCCTGCAGCTTGCCACTCACCTTAATATATCTACCCCCTTTATCCGCCACAATACCCCCCGCCTCAAATGCCACCCGCTTGCTCACCAAGATTGCGACCCCCCTGGTCTTCGCATCCAGCCCTGAGTGGAAGACCTGCCCCACCCATCCCTTCCTCAGCCTGGTTTGATCCGCGACCTTCAGATGTGTTTCTTGTAGCATGGCTACGTCTGCCTTTAACCCCCTTAAGTGCGAAAACACACGGACCCTCTTGACCGGCCCATTCAGGTCCCTCACGCTCCACGTGATCAGCCTGGTCAGGGGGTTAATTACCCCCTCCCCCGCTCCCTGCCGACTAGCCATCTCCTTTTTTTAGGCCAGCCACGTGCCCACGCCTCCCACACACGCCAGCCCCCCAGCCGGAGGCTCCCCATCCCAATCCTCGCCTTTACTCCAAAAATTGATTCCCCTCCAGTCAGCAAAGCAGCATCCCAGCCCTTCCTCCCCCCTCAACCCCCCCCCCCCCCAACCCTTGTCAAGCGTTTGCTTAACCCCCCTTTCCCTCCCCCCCCCCTATTGCACTCCCGCAAGCCAGCTGACTCATACTGACTCCGGCCGCTCCCGCCTCTACCTCCAATGCCCCTGTTGGCTCCCTCTATGGGTCTTCAACCTTCTCCCCCCCTCAACTAAGTGAGTAAGAGAGACCCCCCCTACATCCCGTGTGTACAGAGAAAAAACACAACTCTCCCAAACAACCAAACTTCGGGTGCCACCCCCAACATTGAGCTAATAAACTGCTCTCACTGTCTGGCCCAACCCTATCACCTGTGACGCAGCTCTTCCCCAACTGCGACCCAGGCCAGAACCCTGAGGGCCCAGGGCACAGGGGGCAACAAAAACAAAAGAGAACACGGGGAGAAAACCCAACACAACACCCCCCCCCCCCCCCCCAGCACCTCACACTTACCCATGTTTCATTTGTAGCCCAAGAACCGACCAAATTCCTCCAATATCTCCATGATCCCAGCCATCCCCACAATGGGTCTGCTATGTAAAGGAGTAAGTCGTCCGCGTTGAGTGAAACTTTATGCTCCACCCCCCTCTCACTATCCCCCGCCAGATGTTCGATAACCTAAGCGCCATTGCCAAGGGCTCTATGGCCAGGGCAAACAGTAGTGGGGAGAGTGGGCGCCCCTGTCTTATCCCCCTACAGAAACTAAAATATTCTGACCAAACCTGGTTGGTCCTTACATTCACCACTGGTGCCTGATATAACAACCGGACCCAGTCAACAAGTCACTGCCCAAACTCAAACCTTCCCAGGATATCCCACAAGTACTTCCACTCCACCCGATCAAAGGCCTTTTCTGCATCCATGGCTACCACCACCTCAACTTCACGGTAGCATTGTGAATAGCACAATCGCTTCACAGCTCCAGGGTCCCAGGTTCAATTCCGGCTTGGGTCACTGTCTGTGCAGAGTCTGCACATCCTCCCCGTGTGTGCGTGGGTTTCCTCCGGGTGCTCCGGTTTCCTCCCACAGTCCAAAGATGCGCAGGTTAGGTGGATTGGCCATGATAAATTGCCCTTAGTGTCCAAAATTGCCCTTGGTGTTGGATGGGGTTACTGGGTTATGGGGATAAGGTGGAGGTGTTTGACCTTGGGTAGGGTGCTCTTTCCAAGAGCCGGTGCAGACTCGATGGGCCGAATGGCCTCCTTCTGCACTGTAAATTCTATGTTCTATGAACTTCACACCCCTCCTGACATCATTATAACATTTAAGATCTGTTTAATGTTGGACATCAGGTGACGTCCCTTCACAAACCCCGTCAGGTCCTCCCAGCAGCCCGGAAAACTTTTTGTAGAACTCGACCGCATATCCATCAGGTCCCGGACCCTTACCCGATTGTATCACCCCGCAATCCATCTATAATCTCCCCAAGCCCGATTCGGCCTCCCAAGCCTTCCACCAACTCCTCATCTATCCTCGGTAACTCCAGCCCCCCCAACAATCACTTCATACCCTCCTTAGCGGTTGGAGGTTCCGATTTGTATAGTCTACTATAAAATTCCAGAAACACATTATTCACCCCCGCCAGATCCACCACTACCTTCAACCCTGTATCCTTTACTTTCCCAATTTCTCTCACCACCTCCTGCTTCCTCAGCTGATGCGCCAACATCCTACTGGCTTTTTCCTCATTTTCATACACCGCTCCTTTTACCCTCCTCAGCTGCCCATCTGTCTTAGCTGTGGACAGGAGCCCAAATTCCATTTGCAGTCTCTGACACTCGTTCAGAAGCCCCTCATCCGGAGACTCTGCATACCTCCTGACCACCTGTAAAAGTTTGCCTACCAGCCTGTCCAACTCTGCACGTTCAGCCTTCTCCTTATGGGCCTGAATCAAAATGAGTTCCCCTCTGATAACCACCTTGCCTCCCACATGACCCCTGCCGAGATCCCACCCATATCATTGATCCTTATGTATCCCCGAATGGCCTCCCTCACCCGCTCACACACCTTGTGCTCCGCTAGCAGCCCTACATCTAATCTCCATTGCAGTCGCTGGGCCTTTCCTTTGCTCACTTGCAGGTCTAGCCAGTGTAGGGCATGGTCTGACACCACAATTGCTGAATATTCAGTATCCACCATCACAGCCAGCAGTGTTTTGTCCAGCACAAATAAATCTATCCGGGAGAACACCTTATGCATATTGGAGTAAAGTGAAAACTTCTTACTCCTTGGCCTCCCAAATCTCCATGGGTCCACCCCTCCCTTGCGCTCCATAAATCCCCATAGCTCTTTTGCCATAGCTGCCACCTTTCCAGACCTGGGACTCGACCGGTCCAGTTTCGGATTCAGGACAATGTAAAAGTCTCCCTCCATAATCAATCGATGTGAATCCAGGTTCGGGATCTTCCCTAGCACCCTCCTAATGAGCTCAACATCATCCCAGTTTGGGGCATAAATATTCACCAATACCACGGCCATTCCCCCCAGATTTCCACTAACCATGATGAATCTACCCTCCAGGTCCGTCTCTATCTTCCCCACCTCGAATGCTGCCCTTTTATTGACCAGGATTGCCACCCTCCTCATTTTAAAGTCCAATCCCGAATGGAACACCTGTCGGACCCATCCCTAACCTGATCCCCCACCTTCAAGCGTGTCTCCTGCAACATTGCCACGTTCGCCTTCAGTTGCCTCAAGTGTGCGAACACACAGGTCCTTTTGACCGGCCCATTTAGCCTGCAAACATTCCACGTGACCAACCTAATCAAGGGGCACCCCCCCCCCTCCCCTACAGGTCAGCCATAAACTCGCCTAGGCCAGTCCTTGGCCCATGTCCCGCACCTCACCTGGTCCATCCCCAGGCAGCTACCGTCATCAACTCTCCTCCTCCTCCAACTTAAAAGTCCCCTCCCAGTCAGCAGTCTAAACCCCCCTTACCTAATTCCTAATCCCCCGCTCTAACTTGCCCCATCCTCTACACACACACACACACACACAAGACAGGCAAACGCAGCAGGGAGGAGAGGGGTGCAAAAAATGATCATGTAAAATTAAAAGAGAAGAGTCTTTGTTTCAGATAGTTGTTTCCAGCACACTGGCCTTCAAACCAGGCTTTCAAGATCGAGATTTCTGTTTTCCATTCTGTAATGGTTTTCACTGTAGTTTCATTGAAGTCTCTGCAGTTTCAGAAATACAGCAACTCACAGCCTTTTTGGAGAGAGAGAGAGAAGCGAGCAGGTCCTTTCCCCTGAGTGTCCAGGATACAAACTAAGCGCCTTGGGTCTCTGAAAATCATTCCACTCAAGTAGGATCCAATTACCACCTTTTGCCAGACAGAATACAGACTTTTGGCCAATTCATTGGCCACCAGCCAACCAGCTGAGTTGAGTACCAACCCACCTCCCGGATGCTGAGACATCTGTGTTTTTCTGTACAAAGCTAGCAGAGTGTTCTCTGTTGTAACTTTTGAATTCCTCATTTGCTCTGCTGCTTGACTTAAAGATACATGTCATTAATCACACATGGATCAAAAATGATAACGACAAAATAAAGAAAGGGGAAATAAGGGATTAATAATAATAATATTATTTTATTGTCACAAGTATGAAGT
Organism: Scyliorhinus canicula; assembly: GCF_902713615.1. Lineage (NCBI taxonomy): Eukaryota > Metazoa > Chordata > Chondrichthyes > Carcharhiniformes > Scyliorhinidae > Scyliorhinus > Scyliorhinus canicula. Next base: position 158,453,711 of record NC_052153.1, read on the forward strand.
TACTGTGAAAAGCACCTAGTCACCACACTCTGGCGCCTGTTCAGGTAAGCTGGTATGGAAATTGAACGGGAACTGCTGGCCTTTTTCTGTATTGCAAACCAGCTGTCTAGCCCACTGAGCTAAACCAGCCTAAACCAGGATTCATCAGGAAGGATCCTTACAGGTGGAAACGTTAATGAACAGTCTATTATTTCACCATTTAGGCAACGTTACACATATTTTTAAACACCACAATGTTGAATTTTTGCTAAGTAAACATCAGGGAGTAAATATTCCAAGTTCACACCAACACCAGCACATTTCCCATGAAGTGTGTGTCAGAAAATTGCTAGCATATTTCCCATGATTCTATGCCACCAGCATGAATATGTACAATCAGAAACGAATTGCTGTTTGGGCTGGAGGTCAAAACTATGACATTGTTTCTTTGTTCAATTTTATTGATAATGTCAATTAAGAGGTTGTTACTGAGGGGTTCTCTGTACCAAATGATTGTCTTTGTTTCTTTCACTTTTTAATTGTGATAACATGACCATTTATACAATATTTTAACTGTGATCCAGTATTGTAAATAACAGGAAATGTAAAATATAACAGACGGAAACAGGTACTAAATGCAATATTTAATCATATATACCAGAATCTCCATGGGATTGTTTGCAATAAATTAGATGATAGGACATATAATAGCTATAATACACAAGGTATTATTTTGCTGGTAAACTGAAATTGCCTCTCTTTAATGTTATAAAGTGTAATTGATGTGAAGTAAACATTGGATGAGTTTATTCAAAGGCAATTGCTATTCAAGAAGAGATCACAATTAAGTGCTTCAGATATTATGACGCCAGTCTTTCCTGATCCTGGATAGCTTCCCTTCTATATTCCCTACAATTCAAATTACTACCTCTGATTCCTTATACTATTATTAAAATCTGACAGAGAAATGTGTCTTAGACAATGTGTATAATTCAATGTGATAGCTATCTGAAACTTAATGGACAGGAATTGCATACATGCCTAAAGTTTTATGCCATCTCTAAAGGATATTCCATTGCATTACAGTAAGTTAGATGAGACAACACTTTACAAGGGCAAGGATGTTATACCATGTAGTGCACAGTAAATTGCTCTGCTGGTAAGGTGGATGGATCTATGTTGTTTTAAGGGCTCAAAACTTAATATTTCAGCGAAAACTTTGGCCACAGATGTTTCCAGTATGATCTCGGAACATTGAAAATTGGGATGTGTTTGGGCTCCAACTGAGAAGCACGCGAAACTAAAGATGTGTTTGTCTATGCATCTGAAGAGCTTTATTATAGATGCAAGAGTAATAAATGGAAATCATTTCTAACACAAACCACCTAATTATCAATTGATAGTCTTTCCCCCGATTAATCCTCAGGTGAAAGGATGGAGACTCAAAATCTAACTTGATTAACAGTCCCTTGTCTGCATGTTAATGTCAACTTGGTAATAGCATTATTCGTCATTTTTAACATTCTCTCGTTGAAACCTTGTAATGTGTAATCGGCAATGTGTTTAGTGGCGCGGTTTGGATTGTGCGCATTGCAGGCAAAAAAAACTTTCCACACAAAAATTGAAAGAGCTCCAGCGGTACTCAGATGTAAAAAGGGGCAGCAGCAAAGTTTGTTTTCAAGTTGGAGAGTCGTTGTTTGTGCATTTTGTACAAAACAAATTGTCCGTGCAATACTTGGGGTTTCATTATCGGAGCAAAAGTGTTGATGTTGAGTATGCGCAGGACATTAAAGTTATTTGTGTATTGTACAAATACATTGATCCAATCTCTGCATTAACATATCCAAGAGCCTTTGTTTTTCATGCAATGCGAAAATTAAATGCTAACATCCATATTTAACTCGCTTATATTTTCTCTCCTTATATCGAAAGACGAGTTAGGCAAATGTAAAGCATATTATTTATTTGTGGCACTTCGCTATAGGCTTGCCTTTTCGTGCTGCGATTTTTTTTATTGCAGGTTTTTGTGTTCTTTTTACTGGTGATAGTAAATGCATGAGTGCCCACACCGTTTGATATTATTTATGTAATATTTTATGCACAGTTGGCTTTTAAACATTTGCTATCCCTGGTCCAATTATATGCGATTATTTGGCTTTGCGATGTTTTCTTTGTTACAAAGCAATTTCCCTACAGGTTTTATGCGCTAGAGTTTCTTGACAGACTTAGAAAATGCCAGTTAGAATGTTTAATTTTCATCTGTCCTCAATATGCAGCCTATCATCATTAAAGACTGTGCAATTCTGAATCAGGCGAATTTCCTGCACCAGGTAAGCAGCATTTTACACAATTTACTCACTTGTCTTGTTTCAAATTAGATTGAGGTTACGATTTGTTTGGTGAAAGTCGTCAGTGCAGCAAGCAAAATTTTAAGGACTCTGATTTCAGCTCAGACCGTTTGGCAGTTTAATTTCATTCAATTTATCCGTGAAACAACAAGGGAGATAGCATTGTAACAAGCAGAGATCGGCAGACAGCAGGCACAGGAATCTATATACATTACTCCAATTCATGGTTACGCACATATATCCATTGGTTAGAAGTGTATATCCATAATAAACACACATATATATAGACACGTCGGTACAGTATCTATTAACCTCTCCTTGATGTCCTTTTTTATGGATATGTGTTGATAATTGAATGATTTATCTACAACTGTTTCAGCATTTTACTGCTGTATCCCTTTGATAAATAGACCCACGCTTTGCAGATTAATTTTATATTGTACATACAACATTGCCCTCGGCTAGTATTCGCGCTTTGCTCCATCCCTTTCACGGTTTTCTTGGGGTAAACGTTTCTCCGAATGGTTTTAATTTTTGAACCTAAACGAATATTTCCAGCAATCCAGGTATTTTTTTTTTTTAAAAAGCCTCGCCAAGTTTTCAGTTCCATTGAACACTCCAATGAGCGTGACTTCACGAAAAAGCTTGACATGTATGAGAAGGTTTTCACTAATGAAATAAATAAATAAAATCAGCCATCATTAACTTTAATTTTACTTAGGCTACAAGGTCACAGGGAGAAAAAATTACTTATTAATTCTCACTCTTACCGGAACGACCTGATGATGTCGGATTTTAGATTTTTCATGCATTAATACGATTCATTATTTCCAAAAGTGACTTCAATAATATAAAGATATTACCTTGTCCAATAAAATCTCTTTGCCACCCACTGGAATGAGGTACCTAGTAAAGTGTAATAGAAACCCAACATAGGTTATGTTCTATTAATATTATGCGAAATTAATGCCTATGGCTTAAAGATGTCTATTTTTAAGTTTCTCCCTTTCTCTGCTATGCCTGTCGATTATTAGTATTTTCCGAGTTTTCCAAACTAATAACTGCCACTATCAGGCGGTTAGAAGAGCTAGGAGCTTGCAGGCTTCTGCTTTTGCCTTAATTGATATTGAACGAGGCGCTGGTAGACGGTAACAGGGCCACTGCTGGATAATTTGCAGTTTAATCAGCGTTTGTAATGAGAGCTGCTGATTATGGGCTGTTGGAAATAAAAGAGAGTTACAAGGAACGTCTGTCAGAGTCCGGTGATAATTCAGGACTAATTGTAGTGATTAAGGCAAACTGGATGACTTTGGGTTTGCTAATGTGCAAGCTGCCGGAGAATTCCTCCTGCTCAGCCCCTAGCTCCACTGTGAATTCCGCATGTGATACTCAATTTAAACCACAAATACATTGCTGTACAGGCTCCTGCCTTAATTTAGTGTGAGGTTCTTCTACTTTTTTTTAATTTTCACTTATTGCTTAAACGAGGGAATTTAACAGGCTAACCATTCTGAAGTTCACTTTACTTATTTAATTCATTACTTAGAATACATCATGCTAATCCGAGTTAATGTACCACAGAAACAAGTCAGCCAGGTGCCTTTCTTTTGAGATATAACATCTTGTTTTTCTTTTTAATAAAATGAAAGAAGTCTGGTGGGTTTTAAACAATAGTCAACATAGTATTATTGCAGGGCTCATCATCATTCAACAGGAAATTGTAACGCCATGGCCATAAACAAAAAAATGTATATGTAACAATAACCACGGTGGTGCAATTGCATAGCTATATACATTTTCATGTATTTTCTTCCCCATATTATTAACTGGTGTGATCGTAAGCACAAAGTAGATCATTAATGCTTCATGTATGAGCAGTCGTATAAATGTGCACTAAAAAAAATCAATTAATGTGTTTTAAGCATGTGCTTGTTAATTGTCAGAATTAAACTTTTACTATCCTATCCTGCAAATCACACTATCGGTAGTAAGGTCATGGAGCACCAAACCAATTAATAGATTAATTTGCAAATAAATACATTTTCCTGTTTGTGTAATTTACAGCGTGTTTCATCTAAAATAATTAATAATTAAAATACTTAATTTAGTTAAAATATTTGATTGTAAGAGTCTCACTTAAGTACATGGTTACATTTATTCCCGAGATTTATGGTTTCGTATAAAACACGGGAGATGTATACATATCAAGTGAATAAACTATTATATGTGCGGAATTTCAGTATTAATAATGAAGTGCAGAAGTATCCAATTTTCGACTGGTTTTGAAAGACTTTAGATACACTTTCTAACTACCGATAACTATGCATGATTGATATACGTACGTATAGTGCATTTCATTGCCTGCCTGCAAATATTTTATGTTAAAATATTTTACTTATACATTCTTATTGTTAATATTAGATTGTCATGTGAGAACGGTTAGGTATACGGAAATACAGGATAATTTTAGTATCGTTTCTTTAAAGTTTAATTTTGATTTGATTATACGGCGAGATATACGATACACTGGCACGAAATTACATGCGGAACCTCACCTCTTTATGCGAAACACATAATAAACAAATAGCCAGATTTGTGGGTGTCTGATTATAAAGCACAAAAGCTAATTTTCAGAACAACGCTTCCAGATGAGTTGATGGACATGACAAATTATATTCATGTTGTATCTAGGAAAATTTTCCATCTTGCTTGAGTCCTGCCTCAGCTCCCCGCAGAATTACAAATTTGAAATTAGTGAGAATGTGTGTGTGAAGAGAAGTTGATAATTAGCAAGCCTGGTGGAGAGGGGAACGGATGTAGGAAGGGGACCAAGTGAAACTGCTAACTCCTCGGGGCTCGGAATGAACTTGAAGACGCATCACAAGGTCTGGGCACCCGCTGCCAAACAGCAGCTAACATTATCCCTCTCCCCCCTTAACGCCCCCAGATGTGACCACCAAAAAGGATAAAGTTAGAAATAAGTGACAGTTGGATAACAGGCTCTTCTAATCTCGTCCTGCCCCCCCCATCCCCCCATCCCCCCATCCATCCCACACAGATCACGCATATGACAAAAACTTTTGCAACAGTGTATCTGCTTCTTTTACATCTGTTTTAACATCAAAATGGCCAATAGTGTCTGTGCCTTATTATCCTTGCATTCTGTTAAGCAGCGTACACAGATTTTTTTGTATTAGCATATATGTCTGTTTCCTATGTAGATATAGACTGTGCATTAAAATGCTCGATTAAAATGTTATAAAGAATCACACACCATTTGATATAATTTGAACAATACGTCACCTTTATAATTTTAAAGATTTGATTGAACTAAGTTAGAATCTACTATATAAACAGAACATTTCAATTTGTTAAAAAGTAAGTGATCCAGAAAAATATTGTATTGATGTTATCATGTTGCATATTTAAACTTATGATCATATTTAATCCGAAATATGTATTAGCCTAGTAAAATTCAGTAAGCACATTATCACGGGCAGGTACCACCTAACGGTCTTACTTCTAGTGCTTTTAAATCACGTTTATCCTCATATATTAAATACGATTGGGGAAATTGAACTTTGTTTAAAAATATGGCCCTTTGGTCTTTACATTTTTAGGTTTTACGAATCGGTCTAAAAACGAAGCTTATTACTGATCTAAGTGCGAGCTATAAATTGGACGTAATAAATATTTGCCGGTAGATTAGCTGGGGAGAATGTGTGAGTGCTCTGTTTGGACCTGTAACCTCTCCAAAGCCGCGAGTTCTGCGCCAGATTAGCCCCATCCATCCAGTGTCAATGGCTGTCTTGTTGAGAAAATCAGTGAGTAAACACGGCTGACAGAGAGGGGGTCTCATCTGATTACTGTTACAAATAGACTGCAAACTCCATGATGATGAAGCAGTCTTCACATTGGAGGCTCCAGGCTCTGGATGACAGCGGTGCTTCTCCCAGGGTCCCGTGTCCTGCTGTTCCCACTTTGTCCTCCATCAATCACACTATTGTGTCCTGGATGCTTTATAGAGTCAGTTAATATCCCTGCCTTCATCTCTATTCACTTAGAATGATGTGTCATAAGGTCCAGGGGCATCTGTCAGCAGAGACAGGGAAAAAAATCCTGGGACCTTAACAGGAGAAGCCATTGAAATTCACGTGTTGTGTTTGTGTGTGTGTGACAACATTTCCAAAATTTAGTGGAAGTTTTCAATATTTATTTCTCTGGGCATTTTTGTCATCGTACAGTTGTAACTGTGATTATTTTATATGATGCCTTCCCGGCACCACGTTCAAACTGTCCTCAAATCGTTACCAGGCTTTAAAATGACTTAATGTTGTGATAAACCTATTCATTTATAATTAATATATACAAAACAATTAGCTATTTTGATGTATATTATAACTTGGCTTATGGCCTTGAAAGATCAGTTTAGAGGCCATCTTTGCATAAATTCAAATGCAATCAGAAAACTCTTTTGCACTAATAAAGGCACTCACTTTTGGATATATGATCCTGTTCTGAATAGAGATGTTATTTTTGAATGAAGTAGTCGGTTTACATTCTGATGCCTAATTAAGTACATGGAGATCATTTCCAGAATGCTATATTGTAAATGAGAAACTGTACACGTGGCAATAAAAATCTTTGCAATTCAATTTCCACTTCTTACACTGCATGCCAAAATTAATACATGTACAAATTTACAACAACGCTTAGTGTAAAAATCATTGTTGAATTAAAAGCATTCCAGTATCTTTACAAACAAATGTGCTTTCTAATGGAATTATTAAAAGGCCCATTCACCAAAGCAATTGCTGGGCGTTATTTTGGGAAACGTTGGGTTCAGAAAACGTGCATTTACACAATCCTAAATTTTGGTGCAAGACATGTGACTTAGAAACATGGACGTTTAGTTTTGTATTTTTTATGTAATATTTCAGTATTTGTTCTGTCAACACGATATAACGTTCAACTTACATAAACTTTATCTACGTTTAAGTGTAATTAGCATTCCGTATAAATTAGAATATTAAAGATCTCAAGCGTCAATCCTCTAGAATATTCAGAAACCTCGCATTCTTATTAATATTATTAGACACTCACCAGTAGTTAGGTTGATACTGTGATTGATGCATTGTTGCAAAATTAGAATGTAAGTACAGGACCTTGTTGTCGGTAAATGTACAAGTAGCGTCTTCCGATTCAGAAAACTTTAAACAAAACATGAACTGCAGCAAGTAATTACTACACCACAGTCAACAAATTATATTTTAACTGTCTAATGGATATGTAATATTTGTCTTGGGAGTGGAAAGGAACACATCGACGTTATTATTTGAAATGCCTTGAAATATTAATTTTATTTTTAAAACAATTATTTTGGTTGCGGTGCGGTTAATTTGTTGCAAGGCTAGCGTAATGCTTCCGTGCACTGATAATACAATATAGGTAATTGAAATGAAAATCGCTTATTGTCACAAGTAAGTTTCAAATTAAGTTACTGTGAAAAGCCCCTAGTCGCCACATTCTGGCGCCTGTTTTCTAAACAAATTGCAGAAAATAATTTCAAACAATTAGTGTAATTGAAATTTGGTGCAAAGCATCAATTTAAAATTCAAGTAGAGGTTTGTTTTTATTGAAGTTTTTGCATAACAATGCGAAGCTTCCATTCGACTTTGGTAAAGGAGTCACTTTAGATATTTCTCTCCCTAAAGAATTATTTAAGTCTATGCACTCATCGCTGCAAAAATGCATTGATTTTTATCCCCACAGACAAGATCCTACACTACACAGGATCGAATGTCTTATTCGACAAAATAAACTTCCAACTGATCATATATTTCATAAAAGGCATCATAACAAATATAGATTGTTTTCTGTTCCTTCTTTTATATTTTTATGTGGATTTATCTTAATATAAACTAATCTATCGTTAAGACTATGTAGGTATTTGTGAAGGGTTAACCTTTACTTTTTTCTGCAGCAAAAGTTTCAGGTAAATTTTATAATAAATTATTTTTAACTTAATACATTTTAATTGTAGAGAACTATTATTTGCAACATTCACTACTCATGCTACAAGCAAATTCTTAGTGCATTTATTTACATGCATTTCTTAATGATTGATGCGTGGTTGCTGGATCACATATTGAATTTCTAAACATGGCAAATTATAAATTCCCAAATCAATATCATATTATGGAAAATCTGGCAAATATACTTTTACAAATTTTTAATTACAGAAATATCCTTACCTGAAGTATTTCCATTTTAATTAATGAATTAAAACGCCAGTTAGATTTTAAGTAAATTTATGATGGTTAGCGTCAATATGTATTTTTTTAATTGCCTCTTCAAATTATTGGTAATAAATCTGCAACATTTGTAGGTTAGAAGACCATTATAATTATCACCTCCATCATTATTGAACTCATTATTCTTCAGCTGGTAACATATACCTCACATTTAAGATTATTATGGTATACAATACAGTATAAATTGCTTTAATTACTTTGATGAATTATCGCTTTTTATAGTTCAAATATAGCCTTTAATTATTTTTGTAACACATAAAAAAATCTGATCAATGCTCAATTTGTAAAATGAAAACAAAAACTTAATTGGGGTCTTTCATTTAGAGTTATAGCTAGCAATTATTGAATTATTGTAAGCGTATGATCATGCTGTAGTCAGCATTTAATATGATCAGACTTACAGTAAGCATTTTAAATACTTAGTACAAGTTTTTTTTGGTTCCACCATCAATTTGAATACGGTTTCACGATATGCATGTAATCATTTAGTCGAGTTGATTAATACCGCTGACTACCTTGCGAAAAACACATTACAATAAAACATATTTTCAATGGTTGCAAAGTTGCAATTTGGGAAACCAGTCCAATCTAAAGTAATACGATAATAATATCATAACAATATTCATTAAGCCTTTATTTTAAATGACTGTCTCGTTTGCATTCAAATAAATACATCAACCTTGTCATCTTTCATTTAGAAGATAAAATGTTGCATTGTGAAATGTTTATTATGCGCTTGCATTGTTTTAATAACATGCTGAAATCACAGATGTAAATATGACACGTCCAAATTTTACAAGACACACCACTGATGCGAGTAGTTCGCAAAATGTTACAAAAGAAACACGCGAAGAAGTTTCTAAAAGTTATTTTGGTGGAATCGGTATTTGCAACCACTGTTTTAATTACATTTTTAAAATTACATTTACGAAGGGTTATTTCCCTTTTAATGTTATGCTGGGTGTGATTAGGCTCAACTTGGTAGAAATTGCTGCAAAGATTATATTTCTATTGCATTTCCAAGCGACATTTTTAAAGGTCTCCCCACCCCCCGGCCGTATTT